>NC_139143.1:114904952-115504952 GCF_964270905.1 Leucopleurus acutus | reverse complement strand
TCTTTCTGAGAACTGTATGAGTAATCTTTGTTAAGAGCCATTTTGGTGTCTACATTTCAACCCCCCTGGGGACAGTGTGATGTCACTAAGTGTCAGGGTAGCATGAGAGCAAAAGTCTGGGAGCTGGTGTCAGATATATAACAAACAGCTTCTCTTCTTACTGGCTGTTGACTTGGGGCACATTATTTCAATTCCCTTAGTCTCAGTTTCCTCCTGTGTAAAGTGAGATCAATGTACGTTTCACAGGGTGGTTTTAAGCATTGAATAAGGTGAAGCCTATAAAATCCAACAGATTGCCTTGGGACATAGCAGGGTCAAAGCCTTTCCACACTGTATTTTGTTTTCTAGATTCTAGTAACAAAATTCATTCATTCAGTGTTTCAACAAATGCTTTTTGCACTTTCCCTAGGTAACACAGCAAAATTCTAAGGCTCTAAATACTAAAATGGGTAAGTCATTGTCTTTTCTTATTCTTAAAGCGCTTATAGACTATTGGAGGAGTTATTTACATATTACTAACACATATAGAAAAATGTTTCGATCAGACATTGTGTGTTAAGTAAAAATAATAGCTAATATTCATTGAGTACATTCACTGTGCCAAACACTGTGATTTATACTATTTAATTCCTGCAACCTTTATGCTATGAGAGGTATAAGTAAAGTGCTATGAAAACCTAGAGCACAAAGTTATTAATACCAAGAAAGGAAATCACAAAGGCTCTTCCAAAATACTTACAATAATTAAATCAGTTCCTGAAGAATGAATAGGATGTTAACGGCTTGACATGTTTAACAGCCTAAGAGGAGAAGCCTATTCCAAGTGGAGGGAACAGCAAGAGCAAACATAAAGATCATGGGAGCACTCGGTGTGTTCAGAAAACCCAATGGCCACTGGACAAGGTGATAAAGCTAGAAAGATCGGCTGTAGAGAGCACAGAGGCCACGCTAAGGACTTCAGATCATTCCCCACCAGAGAACCTGTGAATTGCCTAATCAGATCTAAGTTTCAAGAAGACCATGGCAGTGGATAGGGCAGATTAGAGACAGGACTAACAGGATATGGGGAGCCCCATTCTGAGCCTAGAAGTGATGGTCAAACAGTGTGTACATTCAGTGCTATCCCTGCCAACAAATGGGGGTAAATATAGTTTTTTCCAGTGGTATTGGTCTGTAGAGGGGGAAATAAATGATTCAAGCTAAAATTTGTGGCTGTCATTGTCTTCACGAAAAGTCAGACTCCTAACAGCCTAAACTTTGGATTTAAAGGGGCCTCTTGTAAATCCAACAGGCAAATAAAAGTTGTTTAACAGAATTTAGGGACCGGAGAGTAGATATGAGTCAAGTCTAGGTCTCTGGAAGACTTGTACGGATATTTTTTTACATATCTGGGCCTTTTTTAGCTACACATCACACTAATATTGATAAAAAGCCACCAGCAGAGCATCATTCCTTAAAGACTTTAGAGCCTTTTTTCTTTTTTGCAGTGGGTAGAAGGGAAGTGGGTATTGCCTGTTCAATACCCCTCAGCTCCTCAAGGAAAGGTTCTGTTCATTCTCATCCTTGTTCCCCCAGCCCCTACACAGGACATGGGACATGGAAGATGGTGCATAACTCAGCAAACCTTTAATTATTTAATCAATCAATTCAAGGCAAGAGATCATAATAGGCTAAACCAGACTTCAGCTGGTTCCAGTTATATGGGAACCATCTCCTTAGAATTTCAGACAAGGGGAGCTCAGTAAGGAGCTGAAGTCCATTTCTAGGCAATCCCTGCATCTATAAAAAGAGGATTCCTAGGAGAAGGCTATTTCCTCCCCCAGACCCTGTGATATGTATAAGATAGTACCAAGTGCAACAGAATCTTTCTTCCTAAACAGACATTTTTCCACTCCTGTATACCTTCTAAGCATGGAGTATTGGCATTTGTGTGAATTGGTTTCTCCTGAACAGGTAAATGCCTGAATATGATAATATATATGAATTATGTGTCTTTTTAGATAGACAGGCCTATATCTGAAGTCTAGAAGTTGTTGAAAACCTCATTTTCCTCCATGAGTCTCCTATCATTCAATAACTGAGTCCTTCCTCTCTGGTCTCTCTCTGTCTTCACCCTTCATTTATTCTTAATCCCTCTGCACAGTGTCCCAGATCTTTACTCTTGACCTTGGACACGGGCTTTCAGTCAAATGGTTCTATCCAGCTTTCTCCCCACTGGAGCTATGCATGGCTCTTCAAATTCCAGGGTAACTTGAGAAAACAAAGGAAAATAATCATTCCTAGTCCAAGCTCAGAATTAAATATGTAAAAGACATCTCTCTTTTGTTCGATATTAAATCAGAACTCTGTTGTTATGCTGATAGAGTCTTTCTGATCTGCTTATTTTTCAAAGAATATCTTCTGTCATCCTTAGACAACATTTATACTCATGAATAGTACAGTCATGGGATGTATTTTAGAGAGGAGGGAAACCCAGTACCGAGAACTGGTTCTGTCATCCTTAGAAAGTATGCGCCAGAGCTCCAGAAAGTATGAGTAGAGCTGCGCTCCAAGAAAGAGGTAGAGAAGACAATTCCGTCTTGATACAATATTATAAAGATATAAAGTAACAAAATAAAATAATTTTCATGATTTCATGATGGGATTTTTCATATTTAAAAATTACTCATCTATCTACCAAATACTGCTCATGGCTCTACTATGAAACTAAGCTTAACCAGCTGGGACATATCATGAACAGTGCTGACATGCTTCAGTTGAAAACATGGGCTCTGACATGGCCTTAATTTCCATGAAAGGACACAAATTATTATGAATGTAATCTGGAGACAAAAAAGGCTGGGGCACAGAGGACTTTGGATGAATTATGTTCCATGAAACATGGCATTACTTTTAATTTTGCACTTATTGGATACTTTGTAGGCCTTTTTTTTTCTTTTTTTTGACAAAGTATGATTGCTGAATCATCTCCAATTTTAAAAGAACAAAACCAAAGAAAGTGGAGCTAAATTTCAATGGAAAAACCTTGGACTAAGCATAAAGCAGAGTTTCATGGTAGAATCTGAGGGTCCTTCTTTAAAGATTAAGAGGAAGATAGGGGCTAGTCACAGACAGGGCTTCAAGTCTTGTAAATATTTAAATATTGTTGCATGACACAAGCAGATGCAGGAAAGCAGTTCCTTGAACACACCAGGCTTCTGCACCTACCATTCCCACGGCTTAAAATACCTTTCCCACCTGGCAAACTTCTACTCGTTCCTCAGAACCCAGATCAGATGTCACCTTCTCAGAAGCCTTCCTTGTCTATCACCCCAGTTGTAGTTAGTCACTCCCCTCTTCTGTGTCCTTACTTCTGCTACTGTACTTACACTAAATTATATTTGTCCATATGTCGGCTTCCCTACTAGAAATATTAATTCCTTGAAAGCAGGCCAATGTCTTATTGATCTTTGAGGAAGTAAAATATCTGAAACAACAAGCACATTTTTCACTTTGAGGAACTGAAGAAACAAGGACTAAATGTGCAAAATCGCTAAGTCTTTCTTCCTGGAACGTATTTGCACAGCCTGAGAAGTCACACAAGAGTCCATCTTCAGCACCCTTGCTCTCCTTTGGTGATTTCTTTTACTCCCTTGATTTCAGCTGTTTTTCTTATGATTGCCAAATCTACTTGTCCAACCCTGAACTTTTGTCCAAGTTCTAGACTCACATCTCCAACTTCCACTGAACATTTTCACATGAACAGCCCATGAAGATCTCAAAATTTCAATATACCCAAAAAGAGCTTATAATTCCTTTGCCACAAATTTACCCACCTCGCTTGTTCTCTGTTTCAGTTCATTTTCCCTATCTGACATCTTCCCTTTGTGACAAGGTAAACACTTAGAATCAGCTTTTTTCCCCTCTGTTCCATCATTTACTCTGTTCAGTCAGTCACCAAGTCCTTTCAGTATGCCCATCCACTGTCCCTTGCTTAGGTCTTCTCTTTTCCACTTCTACTGAATTACTTCAAGCTCTCAATATATTTCTCCTGACCAATGCAATGAACTACTAAAAGTCTTCCTGCTTCCAGCCCTTTTAACCCAACTCCCATTAGACTAGAAATTACTTTCCTAGAACAAAGATATATTTGTGTCAGCTCCCTGCTCAAAAACATCACTGATGGCTCCCCACTGATACAATTCCTTTCTCTGGCATGCCAAAACCTTCACAATCACTTCTCTTCCCATCCATTCATCATTTTCTCACCCTGCCCCACACAGTGCACACTCTACACACACACACACACACACACACACGCACACACACACACAAAGTCCTTAGCCATACCTATCTAATCCTCAAACACTCAGGGCCCAGAGGTAAAATTAAGGGGATTTGTGAACTTGGATATAAGAAAAATTACATCTTGATTTTCACTGGCAGAAGTGTAGCATTTCCTTCTATTATGAATGTAGGCAACAAACTATAGAAATATTAGAAGTACATGTGACTTTGTCACAAATAGAAATCAGATGTAGCCATATCACATTACAATCACTGCAGATACCATGAATTAACACTTATGCTCATCACTACTTTGAAATTACAATAGTTATTAGACTTGCAACTGGAATTTTTTGTTTAATACCTTAACAAAGAAGTGTACTTATTATGATTTCACAACTTTTTGGTATTTCAACAGCTCTGTTTCAATTAAATTGGTTTTTGTTATTATCGTTTATGTTTTATTTTATACATTTCAAAACATTGTTCTGAGAATGAGTCAATAAGTACAGAAAAAGTTGAGGATGCCTCTCTGGGTTTATCCCAAACTTTACCTCTTTAAGAAGTTTTTCCAGATGACCCCACCCTCACACCACACAGTTTAAATTAATATCTCCCTCCACTGTGAAGTCATCAACTGGTTGAAACTCCCTATTTGGCGCTCATCACCTTGCCATCCTTTATACTGACTTATTAGTCATTTACTAGTTTTTGAGGTCCTGAGGATAGGAACATTTAATTCCCATTTTTGAGTGTCTTGGAGTTTGTGTTCATGGTAGGTGATGAACCTGAGTTGTGCTGAACATTTTCCTTTTTTCAGGAAAGGTTTTAGGTTAAAGGAATTCAAACTGAGAAAATAGACATGTTGCTGATACATTTCTGTGGTTGAAGTGAGCTTGCCTACTTGTAACCTGAACTGAATGGGCTCTGTCCTCCTACCTGATTTCAGAACAAGACAGGGAAACATGGGCAAGGACAGAAAAGATGACTCTAGAAATTTTCCTTTAGGAATCCAGACATATGGCAATGAATGATTATATATATTTTATATATATATATATACACACACACACACACACACACATATATGGTTTTCTTTATAGCGCCATCACAACTAACAGTTAAAATGAGTTGTATTGGGACTTCCCTGGTGGTGCAGTGGTTAAGAATCCACCTGCCAATGCAGGGGACACGGTTTCGAGCCCTGGTCCGGGAAGATCCCACATGCCGCGGAGCAACTAAGCCCGTTCATCACAACTACTGAGCCCGCGATCTAGAACCAGTGAGCCACAACTACTGAGCCCATGTGCCACAACTACTGAAGCCCATGGACTTAGAGCCTGTGCTCCGCAACAAGAGAAGCCACTGTAATGAGAAACCTGTGCACCACAACAAAAAGTAGCCCCCACTCACCACAACTAGAGAAAGCCTGTGCACAGCAATGAAGACCCAATGCAACCAAAAATATAATAAATAAATTTTTAAAAAATGAGTTAGATTTGAACACTCACAAGATAACAAGAAAACATTTGGAATACTGACAATTCAATGACCATCTATGCTTCAGGGTAAAAAAAGTATTTTTGGAACAGTGACTTTTATTGTTATTTGCATGGCATAAGGTCTTTGTGTGAGGATAGAAAACACTTCTTTCACAGTTAATGTATTTTATGTTCAATGATATCCAAATCCATAACCTTAAAAATAGTGTGGTTTAAAGAAATAACGTACAGTAACACATGCATGGGACACTCATCTCTTAACAATTAACTGAGATTGATAAAAATCAACACTAGATAAACATTCTTTTGACTGTGGGCCTCATTATAGGATGCTTGAGAGAAACAGGAGTTGTGAATGATAAAGAAAATACAAAAGAAAATGCTACATACGTTTCCAGTTTAATACAGAGATAAGTATTACAACTATATGTTTAACCAAATAATCAGGAATTTAGCCATTCTATTTTATTCCTAGTACAGAGCCTAAGACACAACAAACGGTCCCAAAACCATCTGCCAGGAATAGACATCCGCATGCTGATTTTTTATAATTTTTAGTTACTTATGCAAGCTCCCTGCTCTTCTTCTTCCACTTTTAGCCATTTCTGTGTTCCCTGGCACACTCCTGCTTCTTATGATGACTGGCAAGGGAACTACTAATATTAGTAATAATGACAATAATAATAATAAATACCCCCATGTCTGCATAATGTTTTATAGCTGTCAATATTTTAGCTACTCATACATCAGCTTAATTCTCATAAGTACACTGTGAGGAAGACAGGACTGGTATTATACAAAATATAGAGATAAAAGGACCAAAGTTCATGGAAGTTAAGTGGTTTGCCCCAGTTCCACAGCTTGTGAATAACATAGTCAAAGCATGCAACCAGGCCTACTGAGTCTAAATTCATTTTCCATTCTACCCAGGGAAGAGTCAAAAATCAAATAATTCCATCTGGGTGATTTCTGAATCTAGTTTCAACTCTTCATCAATCATTTGGTTAAGGGCATGACTGACCACAGGTATAGAGTAGGCACTTAATCATTTGTTCATTTATTTATGCAACAAATAATTCTTTAGCACCTCATATTTATCAAGCATATAAAATCAGTTGACAGATCCAATTGTTCTTAGGCACTTAGGGTATTTACATTACAAGGAAACGACTTAGATTGGTACCTTTTTAACCAGAAGGGAGTCAGCAGGGCAACAATGTTTTAGTCATCTGCTTCATCCTTGTACCCATCCTAATCGTAAAAGGTGGAGGGTGGAGAAGGACACCACAGGGGCAATGAAAGGATGTAGTGAATGCTCTGGTGCACCCCCCAGACACCACAGGCCCCCTCACAGACCCATGTACTGAGAGTGTTGGCGACCCATAGCTTAGAGCTGAGTGCCTCTCCAGATATTGCCCTTAGCTGAAGAGAGTCACCCCAACCAAAGCCATGCTCCCTCCTCAGGGGCAGCCTGCATCTAATAGCTGGTCTGTACTCCATAGTTACCATCAGGTCAACAATGCCAGATGATCCCCAGCTCCCCCCACGGGCTGGCTGCCCACCCCTGCTTCTTCTGTCATGGATGTTAATCCCATGGTACAAGAAAGAAGACTTATAAGTGGGATGAAGGAGCTGAATCACCCATTGGCCCACTGGCATTGAAGGTCTCCTCACGGGTGGTAGATGGAGCATAGGTAGCCCATGACATGTGTTAGCGTGACATTGTTAAAACTTTCACCACTGGGAAACTGAAATGATAATCAAGTGGAAGGGGATGCAATGGTGGGTGTATTAGCTCATACACTGGAGAAACACGGGAGAAGTTGCATATATAAAGATAGTAGAATCAGAGGCTCTTTCTGGGGGGCAATCAATGCTTTTGGAAAAAAGAGGTAATAAAAGGCTGAGGGTGATTAATCAGCAATTAAAAGCCAGTTATCAAAGTTAAAGCTCTCTGCAGCATATGAACAGACTCATCTCCCGCAGCCAAAAGACAGAAAAGGCTGAAGACCATGACGAGGACTTTACTATACAAGTAGCAGAGGTCCAAAAAAGGCTGAATTCTCAGCTGTAGCAGGTCTGCTTTGTGAAGGCCAGGACTCTGATTGGGAAGAAGTGAGACCTTGAAATACGAAATGGCAAATCTTCAAACATGAATTGCCAGGTTCTCCTGAACTCTCTGGAATTGAGGAAGTGACCCACTCCTCCCTGTTAAGATCTAGCTCTCCCCCTCCCCCGTGCTTGAAGATGCTGCAGAGGCCTCTGCTTTGCAAATCAACATGGATCCCCTCAGAATATTCCCCCACCTCTCTCCCTGGTTACACAGCCATAATCTAGTATTAAGCCACAACAAAACCTAGTTGAAGTTGTGTTCAGCCTGCTAAGGGAAAGAGACTATATCTGGAAGGAGCTGCAGGATCTAGACAACATGTACCAGCAGGAGGCAAGAAAGTACATGCAGGATAGATTCTGAGTGTACCAGATCAAAGAAGGTGGTACAAGAAGTTGGAGAAAGAACATATTGATTTGAGAGACCAATCTCAAGATTACACATCTAGGCAAGAATCTTGAAAAATCATGTTAACACACTACCAGGATGACCTTTCGTTTAAAGAAAACAATGACCCCTACTAAGTCTAGTAGATATGTCACAATTGCCCTGGCAGACCATAGAAGAGGGATCAAAAGGCTTAGAAAAATGAGTATGCTAGAGCACAAACACTAAGTAAGGCCAGAAAAACCACCAGCTGATTACAGCCTTCTAGGAGGCCCAGAGGATATTCTGTAATCAAAGCAAGAAGAAATACACTGCCTAAGGGACATTCAGCATCACTGAGAAGCTCAGTAGTGGCTGTCCTTTGTTGACCAGAGCTGACAGTAAGAGATCTCATTATGAAACTAGACCCCTTGATAACAAATGGGATGATAGGACCCCAAAATAACAGAAGCCAGGTGGTGGAAGTTAACCATTAAAAGTAAAGTGGACGCAGCAGCAAGACTGGAATGTCAGCCTGCAGGGTCTGACCCACAGAGAGCTATAGAGGTGATTAATAGGACATGGTATCCATAGGGGCAAGATATATGGGCAACCAAGAAGGGTACTGCTCAATCTGTACAATCAAATAAAATCAGAGAGAGATGATAGAGAAGCTGAAGGCGTGTAAATCCTTTGCCCGATTTCTGGACCTGAGCCAGTTTTCAGACCCAAACTGATTGACTGAAAAAGACACTGTGTCCCCAGGAGGAAGGCTCCTGCAACACTATGCAAGCATGCCTGGTAATGATTCCTCAGTCCTTCCTGAAAGGGACCTAAAGCAGTTTACTTGAGGAAACATATACTGGAGACAGGGTCATATCAAATATTTTGAAGATTATTGGATCCAGCATCCATGTTGACATACTTAAGGTCCTGAAGCATCATTCACAACTGCCTATTAGAGCAGAGGTATGTGGAGACCAGGTAATTTTAAAAAGTCCCTCTCACAGAAGGTCCACTGAGCCTGTGGACCCACCAGTGGGTCCTCTAATTGGAAGACTTTCTTGGTAGCTGGTACAACTCCAACATGGGTTTCTTGGCCAACTGAGATAGTGAATGAAAAAAAAATTAGAACCTATGGGGACTGGCAGAGGTTGGTGCCACCCTTAGAGACCTAAAGGACTTAGGAGTGGTGGTCCCCATCATCTCTCATTTAATTTGCCAGTCAGGTCTCTGTAAAATCAGATAAATCCTAAAGGATTAGGGTAAACTACCACAAACTCAACTAAGCAGAATCCTCAATTATAGCTACTGTGCCAGGTATGTATTTTTGCTGGAGCAGATTAGCACAGCCTCAGGCACATGGTAGGCAGCCGTTGACCAGGCTTATGCATTTCTTTCCATTTCTGTCAGAAACAGTTCTCACGACAGCGTATATCCACAGTCTTGCCCCAGGACTATGCTAACTCTCTCACGCTATATCATAATGTGGTCCAAAGGGAGTTGGGTCATCTGAGTACCCTGAAGAACATCACATTTGGTCTGCCATATCAATGACAAATAAACGGGGCCAGAACATCAAGAAGCAGCAAGTATGCTGGAAGCTTTAGTAATAAACATAACACTCTGGCGAGCAGTGATAAATCTACAAAGATTAAGAGATCTGCAACATCAGTAAAATGTTAGAGGTCCAGTGGTCTGGGAGCATGCCAGGACAGCCTCTCAACATAAAGAAGACAGTATTGCATCTCCTACCTCCCACCTCAAAGAAGAAAGCAAAATGTCTGGCAGGTCTTTCTGAGGGCCTGGAAAAAGCATATTCCACACTTGGACTATTATTCTGACCCATATACCAGGAAACACGAAAGATGGCCAGCTTTGGGTACATCCAGAGCTGTGAAAGTCCAGGTCATGGTACAGGTAGTCTTGTCACTTGGGCCAGAGGACACAGCAGACCTTATGGATTTTCAGGTATCTGTGGGAGGGAGAGACACAGTGTGGAGTGTATGGCAAACTCTAATATGAAAATCACAATGAAGAATCCCAGAATTCTGAAGCAAAACCACCCCGCCAGCAGCGGAAAATTAGACACCTTTCAAAAGCACACAGCTCTTGGCATGCTACTGCGCCTTGGTAAACCTGGGGTACACGACCATAGGACTGCAGTAACCATGCTGTCACAACTGCCCACCATGGGCTGGATTCTGTCCAGCCTCAAGACCAGCTGCAACAGTGGGGGCTGGGATTCATCCCATTCACCTTTCTCTTGAAAGATTTAACCAAGGAAAAGAGGCCCACAAAACCCCCAAAGGAGCAGTCCCTAGAACTTTTACAAGGCGAATGGATTTCAGTGGCACAAGGAGGAGACTTCGGTAGACATTTCAGTGTGCTGCCCAGATCACCCTCTTCAGTCCTGAAGCACTCATTCTCCCAGCTGCCCAGAGTGTCAGCTAAGGAGAGCCACCTCTTCCAGTGCCATGTTCCCTTCCCAGAGTAACTTGTATCCAATGATTGGTCAATACAGGGTAGAAAGGCTCAATCCCTTTGGCTCAGGGCCCTTTCAGCTCCAGAGCTCCTGATGGGTCAGCTGAGATCTCTGTTGTGATGACATCAGCTCTTCCCTCTGCCCCATCCTGCATTGTTCACTCCCCTACAGGAGGTGACCCAAGAATGCTCCCCGGTAAACTTTCTGCATGCTGATCTTCTCAGTATTTTCTTCCCAGGGAATCTTACCTGTAATAGCTGTGCTTAGAGTGGGCAACCTGTCCTTGACATACTCCCTTTCACAAGAAAAGCTTTTCTGAGAGTTTTAAAGAACAGAACTAATGGTCAATCCACAATTCAGGAGTGTTTTGGGGTTTGTTTGGGGCCACACCACACAGGATGCAGGATCTTAGTTCCCCTAACAAGGATCGAACCCATGTCCCCTGCAGTGGAGGCACGGATTCTTAACCACCGGACTGCCAGGGAGTTTAGTCTTTCCAATTGCCTCTGAAAAACTAAAGTTAAAATTAAGAAGCCATCTAGAACATATAAATATCTATACTTTATATCTTCATAGCTCTTTATTTAAATAGCTGTTTTGTTACTTTATAAATATATTTTCCCACTCTATGAAATCAACATTATTGTTATATTTTCATACTTTTTTCTTTCATAAAAAGACAAAATCGGGCTTCCCTGGTGGCGCAGTGGTTGAGACTCTGCTTGCCAATGCAGGGGACACAGGTTCGAGCCCTGGTCTGGGAAGATCCCACATGCCGCGGAGCAACTGGGCCCGTGAGCCACAGCTACGGAGCCTGCGCGTCTGGAGCCTGTGCTCCGCAGCAAGAGAGGCCGCGATAGTGAGAGGCCCGCGCACCGCGATGAAGAGTGGCCCCCGCTCGCCGCAACTAGAGAAAGCCCTCGCACAGAAACGAAGACCCAACACAGCCAAAAATAAATATAATTAAATAAATAAATAAAAATTTTTAAAAAAGAAAGAAAAACTCATTGCCTTCTATTTCGTTCAACCTTTAAATCTGTCTACTGAGAAATAATTATAAATTCCTAAAACTCCAGTTGCCAATATTACCAGTCTGCTAGAGCCTGATGGTGAAAGCAGACATTAAACAAATATAACATAAATGAGCATTTGAATAACAATTTGAATAACAATATAACATAAATGAGCATTTGAATAACATTTGATAAGTAATCTGAAGGAAAAGCCAATGTGTTCTTTGCACATACAACAGAAGACCTTAACATAATCTGGGGTACCTGGGCTTCCTTGAAGCTGTGGTATTCATGCCAAGATCCAAAGAATGAATGAGATTAGAAAGATGGAAGAGCGGGGAAAGGGATGTACAGCACAGACAGCAGAATAAGATATAATAAAATTTCAAGATGGGTGGAAGAGATGGATATCTCCCTTGGTACTTCTTTCTTAGCCCTTCACAGTATGTTTCAAAATACTGAACACTTAGGTTTAGGGGCCTCATAAAACTAGTGAAAGAGTACTCTTTGGTCTTTGGTCCCATGAGCAAAATGGTATGAGTCATTATTTCCTTTTGAAACACAGGAAATGTCCCCATGTTGTTGGGTTTTAGAGTATCACTGCCACAGACCCACTTTGACCATGTTACATTTTTGTAAGCACAGGCTTTAATTGCTTAATAGAAGTGTCCATTGTCTATATTCTAGTAGTTTGAATGCCAAAGAACATTATACAGATGTAGAGATGTTACCTCACATTTACTTCTCTGCATCAGAAGAGAATTTCATCCCACCCCTTATACACACTATATTTCTTAAGGACAAGAATCATACGAGAACCAGGTCTTACCCAGCCCTGCATTCTCAGCACTTAGCACAGTACCTGATACATAGTAGATGCTATATTTAAATCAAAGCCTTAATAATATTCATGTGTACTGAATCATATATTCCAATAATAACAGTGATGCAGCATAACAAGACAAGATTTTATCAAGTTCAAAATTTAAAGAATCTTTGAAACAGTTTTTAAACAGCCAAGCATAATTTACACTTTTAAAAAAAGCTTCCATGCAATCATTTGTGAATAAGTATGACCTGAGAGTACAAGTAGAAAGATATAGGAAACATCTAATGCTTTCTCTTGAAATTAATCCCCTGAAATGGATCCAAGCTAGGGTAGTCCATCCTGTTGATTCCTTAGCAGAGATTTCAGTAAAGAACTCCTGACTAACACTCAGGAACTCATATCATTTCAGCATCAAGCGACGCTAGGGGAGGCCTGGCATACCTGAGTGGTACTTCAGCTCCTCACTGCCTGTCCATCACTCCACCAACAGATGACAGGTGCTTGTCTTCTCAAAGTGCCACCACACCTTTATGCCAGCTCTTTCTCATGTTTGTGAAAGTCTGGAAACTACCACTACATGATTTCAATCATCGTCCTGTCATCACATTCTCAGCAAGTTATTTGGGGGCCCAAGCGGCATTTTGTACTTCTATATCTATTTTGGCAAAGTGCGATTCTCCTTATTAGTGACTGTGCAATATAAAAAAGTATCACAGGAGAGATCACTATGATATTTTTATAAAAGAAGTTTATATTTTAAGGGAAAAGAGAAAAATCACTGCAAAAGTGAATGCAAATTCTCTTGAGAACAAAACAGAAAGCAATTATGACAATGAGAGCATTGTACATTGAGGATTACATCAGGCAGTACCGTTTCACAAAGTAAAAATCCTATATCAAGTATTAACTCTAAATGCCCATGTCCTTCGAATTAATTATTAGCAACTAAACTAGTAAGCAAGCAACGTCAAGTTATTGCTCTTACTCTATTAATGATAGACTGTAAAACATCTTAAAATAATGTTCTAGACCATAATTCTATGAGCCTCTACTAGCATTAAAATCATGGACAGAAAAATGTAAGAATAGAAGTTACCGCAGATGATCTGTGCCCTGCTTACCAAAACAACTAATAAATAATATCTCTCTCTCATTCTAACAAATATATAGTAATAAGTATAATATATTGTACATATATGTGTTTAATATACACATACTGATTTAATAATAGGTGCACAACTTGAAAACATACTAAAAATTCATTTAGGGTGTTCTGTTTTAAAACGTTAATGTAACATACTTTTAAGACTGGGGAACTTACTGTCACACAGGAACAATTATTGAAACATACATTTTCAACACCAGGGCAGAGCAAACTGCTTCGATTAGGAAACCTAGAGGATATTTCATTTGATTGCTCCAGAGATGAAAAGGCAAGAAAGAAAAAGGATGAAACAATTTCAGATGCTTTCAATGCATTTACCAAATCAGAATGAACTGCTTTTGACGGTGCGTGTAGTAAGTCAGAAGGCATTCACTAAACCGAAAGGCAAGAACTTCTTTTCCACTGTGACTAATTCAACTTAATGAAATTATTTAAAAAAATAAAAACTACACATATGAGATATAAGAAGAAAATGGAAGATGATAGAAAGGCAAGTAACAGCTAGTATATTTCATGAAAAGACAATAGCCACAATTTTGAACCGATTAATATTAGAATTTCTACCTGACCTTGAATTTGACAAAACTCACTCTAAAGGCCAAGCTTATAAAAGAACTTCAATTATAAGAGGTTATCTAAAGAGTGTTAAGCTGGTTTTCAAGATGAAATACTAACTGAAGTTTGTATTTATTTCATAAACAGCCATGTTAACCTTGCTATTTGTGCTGCCAATGACATCTTCCCAAGACTATAGAATCCCTCTGCTATAAATCTTTATAGATAAGCAGCTCATTCCTTGTTTGTCAAACTATGGTAGGAAGTTGTACCAGGAAAATAATATAGAAATGAATCAAATGCAATACTATATATTAAAGAAACAAAATATATTATAGCACATGCCATATAATTCATAATAATCTTTTCTCCCCTAGAAGCAAAATTGACATTACAGTAACCAACACTTATACCTCTGAGAATGGTCTTAAGAGCTAGTAAAATATAATAATAGCATTAATAATCCCTTGCATGTGTTTATTGCTTTATAGTTTACAAACCTCCTTTGCCAGTGTTCTATCAGTTGATCATTACAAGAGTCCTGTGAGACAGGTAAGGCATCTGAGACTTAGGGAACTTGATTTACCCAAGGTCATATGGCTAATAAGAGGAAACTTAGAATTCAAACACAATCTAGTTTTTTTGGCAACTATCTCTCTGAAGTTAATATGGCTGTTCAGGGATAGGAGATATGCAACAAGAAAATATTGCAGTGTCAACACTCATAAAATTTTATTTGATCTATTATAAAAAAACAGAAAGCCACAATTCTTTCAACATTTAATATTTCTTCAAATTGTCTTCCACAGATTTAAGATCTTAATCAAGCAATATAGCATAGAATTCCTTATACAGTAGGAGCCTTCTTATCAAATGTAATCAGGTCCAGTATTAGGGTGCTAATTGAAGAAATCAGTGGAAGTATGAAATCACTAAAAGATAATAAATACTTTAAATATTTTATTTTGTTAAAACCTATAAATGTTTAAATGTTTTGTATGAAACATTATATAAAATATTTATTCACCACTTTTTTAAAATGTAGAGTCAAAGACTTTTGTTTGAGAATGGGCGCAGTGATTGTCATCCTAAATATCTGTCTTATAACAACCCCATCTATAACTTATCATGTACAATTTTCAGTTTCAATTTATTCAATTTAAAGCAAGAATTTAAGTACTTGAGGAGAAACTGGATTTGCCTAACCACAAAGGATCTCCCCCAAGAAAGATACTAACTAGAAAGGGAAAAAAAGAAACTTTACAACAGAGAAACCCATCAGTCACCCCCTTAAGCAAGTGATCACTTCACCAGCAGTAAAATGTATCAACATCATAAACCCTTTGATATGATACACTGAGAAGAGCAGAACATCACTTCTGTGGTATTTTTGCCCAAAGTGTGTAAACTCATTCCAGTCATAAGAAAACATGAGACAAACCCAAATTGAGGGGCATCCTACAAAATAACTGGTCAGCTTTCTTTAAAAGTGTCATGGTCACAAAAGACAAAAAAAAGATTGTGCAACAGTCACAAATTGGACAAGATTAAGGAGAAGTAAAGGCTAAATGCAATGTGGGATCCTGGGCTGCACGCTGGAACACAGAAAGGAAACTAGTGGGAACACTGGTAAAATTCAAACAAGGTCTGTTAGTAGTTAGTTTAGTAATATTGTGCTAATGTTAATTTCGTGGTTTTGTTGATTGTGCTATGATTATATAAGATTAACACATTAGAGGAAGTTGGGTAAAGGGTATACAAGAACTCTATGTACTATATTTATAAATTTGTAAGTCCAAACAAAATTAGTTCAAAATAAAAATTTAAAAATAACAAACACACAAAAACACTTGCAAAGCAATCTGACTGCAAACGAGTAGAAAGGCAGTCAAACCCCAATAGGAAAAATAAGCAAAAGGGAGGAAAGCAAGTTGTAAAAGAAAAGGAAACAAATGGCCAGCAGTAAGCACAAAGAAAGAAGGTTCTTAACTTAGTAGTTAATCAAAGAAATGCAAATTAAAATGAAATATTTTTGTCTTCAAATTGGCACATTGATTTTACCTATAAAATTCAGTGTTTTATGTATACAGTTCAGCGTGTGAAGATACAGGGAGAAAAGCATTCATAACCACTACAGGTGGGAGCGTAAATTGGTATAAACTTCTCTGAGAAACATTTTTAAAATTTAAGTGTCTATATCCTTAAGACAAGCATTTCCATTTTCTAAAAAATTATTTTGAAGAAATAAATGTCAGGAATACAAAAGAAGTTTATTGCCTGAAAAATTTTAAACAACTTAAATGTTCATCAATAGGGAAAGGTTAAATTATAATGATATACTCATATAATAAAATATTATGAAATAATTTTAAAATATAATCTAGATTTATATTCATTGACATAAATAGATATACAGGAATTATTATTATGGTGACTTATGGTTATCAAAGAACATTTATAGTAATTGTCAATTATAGTACAATTCATAATATAAAAAACATTTATAGTATGTATGTGTATATACATATACACCTGATTTACTTTTTTCTTTTTTTTTATATTTTGATCTTCTATATTTTCTACAACTAACATGTATGACTTTTGCAATAAAACTTTTTAAATTCATGGCCCACTCAAACAGTATTTACTTTTCAGGGATCTTTGTGTGAGGAGGGTCATTTGACTCCATTCTGGGACGGGATAGAAAACCATCTATGGGATATGCCTGCACTTTTAGGAACTGTCACTAGGTGGTACACTGTTTCTCTAGGAGATATTCAAGACATTTTAATTTAAGTTTGCCATACACACTTAGTACTATGACCCAGAGACAATAACCCAGTCCCATACAGGCATACCTCGGAGATATTGCTAGTTTGGTTCCAGACCACTGCAATAAAGCAACACTGCAACAAAGCATGTCATGAGAATTTTTGGGTTTCCCAGTGTATAAAAAAGTTATGTTTACACTGTACTGTAGTCCATTAAGTGCACAACAGCATTATATCTTAAAAAAAAAAAAGTAGATACCTTAAGTAAAAACACTTTATTCCTAAAATTGCCAACCGTCATTTGAGCCTTCAGTGAGTCATAATCTTTTTGCTGGTGGAGGGTCCTGCCTTGATGCTGATGGCAGCTGACTGATCAGGGTGGTGGCTGCTGAAGGATGGGGTGACTGTGACAATTTCTTAGAATGAGGTTTGCCTCACTGATTGACTCTTCCTTTCATGAATGATTTCTCTGTAGTGTGCAGTGCTGTTTGATAGCATTTTAACCACTGTAGAACTTCTTTCAAAGCTGGAGTTAATCCCCTCAAAACCTGCTGCTGTTTTATCAACTTAGTTTATGTAATATTCTAAATCCTTTGCTGTCATTTCAACCATCTTCACAGCATCTTCAACAGGAGCAGATTCCATCCCAAGAAACCACTTTCTATGCTCAACTATAAGAAGCAACTTCTCATCCGTTGTAGTTTTGTCTTAAGATTACAGTAATTCAGTCACATCTTCAGGCTCCACTTCTAATTCTATTTCCCTTGACATTAGTCCTTGGTCCATGTGCTGCAGAACGGACGCTGGGTTAACAGGCATGAAAACAACCTTAATCTCATTGCACATCTTCATCGGAGCTCTTGAGTGACCAGGTACATTGTCAATGAGCGTAATATTTTGAAAGGAATCTTTTTACTAAGAAGTAGGTCTCAACAGTGGGGTTAAAACACTCAGCAAACCACATTGTAATCAGATGTGCTGTCATCCAGGCTTTGCTGTTCCCATTTATAGAGCACAGGCAGAATAGAGTTAGCATAATTCTTAAGGACCCTAGGATTTTCAGAATAATAAATGAGCATTGGCTTCAACTTCAGGTCACCACCTGCATTAGCCCCTAACAAGAGAGTCAGCCTGTCCTTTGAAAGATTGAAGCCAGGCATTGACTTCTCCTCTGTAGCTATGAAAGTCCTATATGGCATCTTCTTCCAGTAGAAGGCTATTAGATGAAATAGAAACTAGATGAAGTTGAAAATCTGTTCTTTAGGGTAGCTACCTTCATTAATGATCTTAGCTGGATCTTCTGGATAACTCACTGTAGCTTCTACATCAGCACTTTCTGCTTCACTTTGCACTTTTATGTTATGGAGATGGCGTCTTTATTTAAACCTCATGAACCAACCTCTGCTGACTTCAGACTTTTCTTCTGCATCCTCCTCACCTCTCCCAGCCTTCAAAGAATTGAAGAGAGTTAGGGCCTCACTCTGGATTAGGCTTTGGCTTAAAGGAATGTTGTAGCTGGTTTGATCTCCTATCCAGATCACTAAAACTTTCTCCATATCAACAACAAGGCTGTTTTGTTTCATTATCATTCATGTGTTCACTGGAGTAGCACTTTTAATTTCCTTGAAGAACTTTTCCTTTGCATTCACAACTTGGCTGTCTGACACAAGAGACCTAGTTTTCAGCTCGTCTCGCTTTTCATATGCCTTCCTCACTAAGCTTAATCATTTCTAGCTTTTGATTTAAAGTTAGAGATATGCAACTTTCTTTCACTGGAACACTTAAAGGCTATTATATGGTTATTAATTGCCTAATTTCAATATTGTTGTGTCTCAAGCAATAGGGAGGCCAATAGAAACAGAGAGTAAATTCGTGGATGCCAGGGGCTGGGGGGTGAGAGAAAAGGGAAGATGTTGATCAAAGAGTATAAACTTCCAGTAAGATGAATAGCTTCTAGAGATCTAATGTGCACCATAGTGTTTATAATTAATAATACCATATAGTATTTTTTAAAGTTCCTAAAAGAGTACATCCTAGGAAGATGGCGGAAGAGTAAGATGCAGAGATCACCTTCCTCCCCACAGATACACCAGAAATACATCTACACGTGGAACAACTCCTACAGAACACCTACTGAACGCTGGCAGAAGACCTCAGACCTCCCAAAAGGCAAGAAACTCCCCATGTACCTGGGTAGGGCAAAAGAAAAAACAGAGACAAAAGAATAGGGACGGCACCTGCACCAGTGGGAGGGAGCTGTGAAGGAGGAAAAGTTTCCACACACTAGGAAGCCCCTTCGCGGGCGGAGACTGTGGGAGGCGGAGGGGGGAGCTTCGAAGCCACGGAGGAGTGCACAGCAATGGTTGCGGAGGGCAAAGCGGGGAGATTCCCGCACAGAGGATCCGTGCCGACCTGCACTCACCAGCCCGAGAGGCTTATCTGCTCACCCGCCGGGGCGGGCGTGGCTGCGAGCTGAGGCTCAGGTTTCGGTTTCGGACAGAGCGCAGGGAGAGGACTGGGGTTGGCAGCTTGAACATAGCCTGAAGGGGTTAGTGCACCACGGCTAGCCAGGAGGGAGCCCGGGGAAAAGTTTGCACCTGCCGAAGAGGCAAGAGACTTTTTCTTACCTCTTTGTTTCCTGGTGCGCGAGGAGAGGGGTTTAAGAGCGCTACTTAAAGGAACTCCAGAGACGGGCGCGAGTCGCGGCTAAAAGCGCGGACCCCAGAGACGGACGGGAGACGCTAAGGCTGCTGCTGCTGCCACCAAGGGGCCTGTGTGCGAGCACAGGTCACTCTCCACACCCCTCTTCCGCGCAGCCTGTGCAGCCCGCCACTGCCAGGGTCCCGGGATCCAGGGACAACTTCCCCGGGAGAACGCACGGCGCGCCTCAGGCTGGTGCAACGTCACGCTGGCCTCTGCCGCCGCAGGCCCGCCCCGCACGCAGTGCCCCTCCCTCCCCCCGGCCTGAGTGTGCCAGAGCCCCCGAATCAGCGGCTCCTTTAACCCCGTCCTGTCTGAGCGAAGAACAGACGCCCTCCATCGACCTACACGCAGAGGCGGGGCCAAATCCAAAGCTGAGCCCCTGGGAGCTGTGAGAACACAGAAGAGAAAGGGAAATCTCTCCCAGCAGCCTCAGAAGCAGCGGATTAAAGCTCCACAATCAACTTGATGTACCCTGCATCTGTGGAATACCTGAATAGACAACGAATCATCCCAAATTAAGGTGGACTTTGAGAGCAAGATTTATGATTTTTTTCCCTTTTCCTCTTTTTGTGAGTGTGTATGTGTATGCTTCTGTGTGAGATTTTGTCTGTATAGCTTTGCTTCCACCATTTGTCCTAGGGTTCTATCTGTCCGTTTTGGTTTTTGTTTATTTAAAAATTTTTTTCTTAATAATTATTTTTTATTTTAATAACTTTATTTTATTTTACTTTATCTTCTTTCTTTCTTTTTTTCCTTCCTTCCCTCCTTCCTTCCTTCCTCCCTCCCGCCCTCCCTCCCTGCCTCCCTCCCTTCTTTCTCTCTTTCTTTCTTTCTACTTCTACTAATTCTTTCTTTCTACTTTTTCTCCCTTTTATTCTGAGCCATGTGGATGAAAGGCTCTTGGTGCTGCAGCCAGGAGTCAGTGCTGTGCCTCTGAGGTGGGAGAGCCAACTTCAGGACCCTGTTCCACAAGAGACCTCCCAGCTCCACATAATATCAAATGGCGAAAATCTCCCAGAGATCTCCATCTCAACACCAACACCCAGCTTCACTCAACGACCAGCAAGCTACAGTGCTGGACATCCTATGCCAAACAACTAGCAAGACAGGAGCACAACCCCACCCATTAGCAGAGAGCCTGCCTTAAATCATAACAACTCCACAGACACCCCAAAACACACCACCAGACGTGCACCTGCCCACCACAAAGACAAGATCCAGCCTCATCCACCAGAACACAGGCACTAGTCCCCTCCACCAGAAAGCCTACACAACCCACGGAGCCAACCTTAGCCACTGGGGAGAGACACCAAAAACAACGGGAACTACGAACCTGCAGCCTGCAAAAAGGAGACCCCAAACACAGTAAGATAAGCAAAATGAGAAGACAGAAAAACACACAGCAGATGAAGGAGCAAGATAAAAACCCACCAGACCTAACAAATGAAGAGGAAATAGGCAGTCTACCTAAAGAAGAATTCAGAATAATAATAGTAAAGATGATCCAAAATCTTGGAAATAGAATAGACAAAATGCAAGAAACATTTAACAAGGACCTAGAAGAAATAAAGATGAAACAAACAACGATGAACAACACAATAAATGAAATTAAGGCAGAAGAACAGATAAGTGACCTGGAAGATAAACTAGTGGAAATAACTACTGTAGAGCAGAATAAAGAAAAAAGAATGAAAAGAACTAATGACAGTCTCAGAGACCTGTGGGAAAACATTAAACACACCAACATTCGAATAATAGGGGTTCCAGAAGAAGAAAAGAAAAAGAAAGGGACTGAGAAAATATTTGAAGACATTATAGTTGAAAACTTCCCTAATATGGGAAAGGAAATACTTAATCAACTCCAGGAAGCACAGAGAGTCCCATACAGGATAAATCCAAGGAGAAATATGCCAAGACACATATTAATAAAACTGTCAAAAATTAAATACAAAGAAAACATATTAAAAGCAGCAAGGGGAAAACAACAAATAACACACAAGGGAATCCCCATAAGGTTAACAGCTGATCTTTCAGCAGAAACTCTGCAAGCCAGAAGGGACTGGCAAGACATATTTAAAGTGATGAAGGAGAAAAACCTGCAACCAAGATTACTCTACCCAGCAAGGATCTCATTCATATTTGATGGAGAAATTAAAACCTTTGCAGACAAGCAAAAGCTGAGAGTTCAGCACCACCAAACCAGCTTTACAACAACTGCTAAAGGAACTTCTCTAGGCAAGAAACACAAGAGAAGGAGAAGACCTACAATAACAAACCCAAAACAATTAAGAAAATGAGAATAGGAACATACATATCAATAATTACCTTAAATGTAAATGGACTAAATGTTCCCACCAAAAGACACAGATTGGCTGAATGGATACAAAAACAAGACCCATATATTTGCTGTCTACAAGAGACCCACTTCAGACCTAGAGACACATACAGACTGAAAGTAAGGGGATGGAAAAAGATATTTCATGCAAATGGAAACCAAAAGAAAGCTGGAGTAGCAATTCTCATATCAGACAAAATAGACTTTAAAATAAAGACTATTAGAAGAGACAAAGAAGGACACTACATAATGATCAAGGGATTGATCCAAGAAGATATAACAATTGTAAATATTTATGCACCCAACATAGGAACACCTCAATATATAAGGCAAATACTAACAGCCATAAAAGGGGAAATCGACAGTAACACATTCATAGAAGGGGACTTTAACACCCCACTTTCACCAATGGACAGATCATCCAAAATGAAAATAAATAAGGAAACACAAGCTTTAAATGATACATTAAAGAAGATGCACTTAATTGATATTTATAGGACATTCCATCCAAAAAAACAGAATACACATTTTTCTCAAGTGCTCATGGAATATTCTCCAGGAGAGATCATATCTTGGGTCACAAATCAAGCCTTGGTAAATTTAAGAAAATTGAAATTCTATCAAGTATCTTTTCCAACAACAATGCTATGAGACTAGATATCAATTACAGGAAAAGATCTGTAAAAAATACAAACACATGGAGGCTAAACAATACACTACTTAATAACGAAGTGATCACTGAAGAAATCAAAGAGTAAATTAAAAATACCTAGAAACAAATGACAATGGAGACACGACAACCCCAAATCTATGGGATGCAGCAAAAGCAATTCTAAGAGGGAAGTTTATAGCAATACAATCCTACCTTAAGAAACAGGAAACATCTCGAATAAACAACCTAACCTTGCACCTAAAGCAATTAGAGAAAGAAGAACAAAAAACCCCCAAATTAACAGAAGGAAAGAAATCAGAAAGATCAGATCAGAAATAAATGAAAAAGAAATGAAGGAAACGATAGCAAAGATCAGGAAAACTAAAAGCTGGTTCTTTGAGAAGATAAACAAAATTGATAAACCATTAGCCAGACTCATCAAGAAAAAAAGGGAGAAGACTCAAATCAATAGAATTAGAAATGAAAAAGGAGAAGTAACAACTGACACTGCAGAAATACAAAAGATCATGAGAGATTACTACAAGCAACTCTATTCCAATAAAATGGACAACCTGGAAGAAATGGACAAATTCTTAGAAATGCACAACCTGCCAAGACTGAATCAGGAAGAAATAGAAAATATGAACAGGCCATTCACAAGCACTGAAATTGAAACTGTGATTAAAAATCTTCCAACAAAGAAAAGCCCAGGACCAGATGCCTTCACAGGTGAACTCTATCAAACATTTAGAGAAGAGCTAACACCTATCCTTCTCAAACTATTCCAAAATATGGCAGAGGGAGGAACACTCCCGAACTCATTCTACGAGGCCACCATCACCCTGTTACCAAAACCAGACAAGGATGTCACAAAGAAAGAAAACTACAGGCCAATATCACTGATAAACATAGATGCAAAAATCCTCAACAAAATACTAGCAAACAGAATCCAACAGCACATTAAAAGGATCATACACCATGATCAAGCGGGGTTTATTCCAGGAATGCAAGGATTCTTCACTATACGCAAATCAATCAATGTGATACACCATATTAAAAAGTTGAAGGAGAAAAACTATATGATCATCTCAATAAATGCAGAGAAAGCTTTTGACAAAATTCAACACCCATTTATGATAAAAACCCTGCAGAAAGTAGGCATAGAGGGAACTTTCCTCAACATAATAAAGACCATATATGACAAACCCACAGCCAACATCGTCCTCAATGGTGAAAAACTGAAAGCATTTCCACTAAGATCAGGAACAAGACAAGGTTGCCCACTCTCACCACTCTTATTCAACATAGTTTTGGAAGTTTTAGCCACAGCAATCAGAGAAGAAAAGGAAATAAAAGGAATCCAAATTGGAAAAGAAGAAGTAAAGCTGTCACTCTTTGCAGATGACATGATACTCTACATAGAGAACCCTAAAGATGCTACCAGAAAACTACTAGAGCTAATCAATGAATTTGGTAAAGTAGCAGGATACAAAATTAATGCACAGAAATCTGTGGCATTCCTATACACCAATGATGAAAAATCTGAAAGTGAAATCAAGAAAACACTCCCAGGAGGAGGTCGAAGATGGCGGAAGAGTAAGACGCGGAGATCACCTTCCTCTCCACAGATACACCAGAAATACATCTACGCGTGGAACAACTCCTACGGAGCACCTATTGAACGCTGGCAGAAGACCTCAGACCTCCCAAAAGGCAAGGAACCCCCCACGTACCTGGTTAGGGCAAAAGAAAAAAATAAACAGAGACAAAAGGATAGGGACGGGTCCTGTACCAGCGGGAGAGAGCTGTGAAGAAGGAAAAGTGTCCATACACTAGGAAGCCCCTTCGCGGGTGGAGACTTCGGGAGGCGGAGTGGGGGAGCTTGGGAGCCGCGGAGGAGAGCACAGCAACAGGGGTGCGGAGGGCAAAGCGGACAGATTCCAGCGCAGAGGATCGGGCCGACCGGCACTCACCAGCCGAGAGGCTTGTCTGCTCGCCCGCCGGGGCGGGCAGGACTGGGAGCTGAGGCTCCGGCTTTTGTCGGAGCGCCGGGAGAGGACTGAGGTTGGCGGCGTGAACACAGCCTGCAGGGCGTTGGTGCGCCGCGGCTGGCCGGGAGAGAGTCCGGGGAGGGGTCTGGACCTGCCGAAGAGGCAAGAGACTTTTACGTCCCTCTTTGTTTCCTGGTGCACGAGGAGGGGGGATTGGGAACGCTGCTTGGGAGAGCTCAGGGGACGGGCGCGAGCCGCGGCTAAGAGTGCGGAGCCTAGAGACGGACATGGGACGCTAAGGCCGCTGCTGCCGCCGCCAGGAGGCCTGTGTGCGAGCGCAGGTCACTAGCCACACGCCCTTCCGGGGAGCCTGTGCAGCCCACCGCTACCGGGGTCCCGGGATCCGGGGACGGCTCCCCCGGGAGAGCGCACAGCGCGCCTCAGGCTGCAGCGTCACGCCGGCCTCTGCCGCTGCAGGCCCGCCCCGCACTCCGTGACCCTCCCTACCCCCCGGCCTGGGTGAGCCAGAGCCTCCGAATCAGCGGCTCCTTTAACCCCGTCCTGTCTGAGCAAAGAACAGACGCCCTCCGGCGACCTACACGCACAGGCGGGGCCAAATCCAAAACTGAGCCCCTGGGAACTGTGAGAACAAAGAAGAGAAAGGGAAATCTCTCCCAGCAGCCTCAGGAGCAGCGGATTAAAGCTCCACAATCAACTTGATATACCCTGCATCTGTGGAATACCTGAATAGACAACGAATCATCCCAAATTAAGGAGCCCTGTGGATGAAAGGCTCTTGGTGCTGCAGCCAGGACTCAGTGCTGTGCCTCTGAGGTGGGAGAGCCAACTTCAGGACAATGGTCCACAAGAGGCCTCCCAGCTGCACATAATATCAAACAGCAAAAATCTCCGAGAGATCTCCATCTCAACACCAGCACCCAGCTTTGCTCAACGACCAGCAAGCTACAGTGCTGGACATCCTATGCCAAACAACTAGCAAGACAGGAACACAACCCCACCCATTAGCAGAGAGGCTGCCCAAAATCATAATAAGTCTACAGACACCCCAAAACACACCACCAGACGTGGACCTGCCCACCAGAAAGACAAGATCCAGCCTCATACACCAGAACACAGGCACTAGTACCCTCCACCAGGAAGCCTACACAACCCACTGAACCAACCTTAGCCACTGGGGACAGACACAAAAAACAACAGGAACTACGAACCTTCAGCCTGCAAAAAAAAAAAAAAAAAAAAGGAGACCCCAAACACAGTAAGATAAGCAAAATGAAAAGACAGAAAAACACACAGCAGATGAAGGAGCAAGATAAAAACCCACCAGACCTAACAAATGAAGAGGAAATAGGCAGTCTACCTGAAAAAGAATTCAAAATAATGATAGTAAGGTTGATCCGAAATCTTGGAGATAGAATGGACAATAGAATGGACAAATTGCAAGAATCAGTTAACAAGGACCTAGAAGAACTAAAGATGAAACAAGCAACGATGAACAACACAATAAATGAAATTAAAAGTACTCTAGATGGGATCAATAGCAGAATAACTGAGGCAGAAGAACGGATAAGTGACCTGGAAGATAAAATAGTGGAAATAACTACTGCAGAGCAGAATAAAGAAAAAAGAATGAAAAGAACTGAGGACAGTCTCAGAGACCTCTGGGACAACATTAAACGCACCAACATTCGAATTATAGGGGTTCCAGAAGAAGAAGAGAAAAAGAAAGGGACTGAGAAAATATTTGAAGAGATTATAGTTGAAAACTTCCCTAATATGGGAAAGGAAATAGTTAATCAAGTCCAGGAAGCACAGAGAGTCCCATACAGGATAAATCCAAGGAGAAATACGCCAAGACACATATTAATCAAACTGTCAAAAATTAAATACAAAGAAAACATATTAAAAGCAGCAAGGGAAAAACAACAAATAACACACAAGGGAATCCCCATAAGGTTAACAGCTGATCTTTCAGCAGAAACTCTGCAAGCCAGAAGGGAGTGGCAGGACATATTGAAAGTGTTGAAGGAGAAAAACCTGCAACCAAGATTACTCTACCCAGCAAGGATCTCATTCAGATTTGATGGAGAAATTAAAACCTTTACAGACAAGCAAAAGCTGAGAGAGTTCAGCACCACCAAACCAGCTCTACAACAACTGCTAAAGGAACTTCTCTAGGCAAGAAACACAAAAGAAGGAAAGGACCTACAATAACGAACCCAAAACAATTAAGAAAATGGGAATAGGAACACACATATCGATAATTACCTTAAATGTAAATGGACTAAATGCTCCCACCAAAAGACACAGATTGGCTGAATGGATACAAAAACAAGACCCATATATTTGCTGTCTACAAGAGACCCACTTCAGACCTAGAGACACATACAGACTGAAAGTAAGGGGATGGAAAAAGGTATTTCATGCAAATGGAAACCAAAAGAAAGCTGGAGTAGCAATTCTCATATCAGACAAAATAGACTTTAAAATAAAGACTATTAGAAGAGACAAAGAAGGACACTACATAATGATCAAGGGATTGATCCAAGAAGATATAACAATTGTAAATATTTATGCACCCAACATAGGTGCACCTCAATACATAAGGCAAATACTGACAACCATAAAAGGGGAAATCGACAGTAACACATTCATAGTAGGGGACTTTAACACCCCACTTTCACCAATGGACAGATCATCCAAAATGAAAATAAATAAGGAAACACAAGCTTTAAATGATACATTAAACGAGATGGAGTTAATTGATATTTATAGGACATTCCATCCAAAAACAACAGAATACACATTTTTCTCAAGTGCTCATGGAACATTCTCCAGGATAGATCATATCTTGGGTCACAAATCAAGCCTTGGTAAATTTAAGAAAATTGAAATTTTATCAAGTATCTTTTCTGACCACAACGCCATGAGACTAGATATCAATTACAGGAAAAGATCTGTAAAAAATACAAACACATGGAGGCTAAACAATACACTACTTAATAATGAAGTGATCACTGAAGAAATCAAAGAGGAAATCAAAAAATACCTAGAAACAAATGACAATGGAGACACAACGACCCAATACCTGTGGGATGCAGCAAAAGCAGTTCTAAGGGGGAAGTTTATAGCAATACAAGCCCACCTTAAGAAGCAGGAAACATCTCGAATAAACAACCTAACCTTGCACCTCAAGCAATTAGAGAAAGAAGAACAAAAAAACCCCAAAGCTAGCAGAAGGAAAGAAATCATAAAAATCAGATCAGAAATAAATGAAAAAGAAATGAAGGAAACAATAACAAAGATCAATAAAACTAAAAGCTGGTTCTTTGAGAAGATAAACAAAATAGATAAACCACTAGCCAGACTCATCAAGAAAAAAAGGGAGAAGACTCAAATCAATAAAATTAGAAATGAAAAAGGAGAGGTAACAACTGACACTGCAGAAATAAAAGAGATCATGAGAGATTACTACAAGCAACTCTATGCCAATAAAATGGACAATCTGGAAGAAAGGGACAAATTCTTAGAAATGCACAACCTGCCAAGACTGAATCAGGAAGAAATAGAAAATATGAACAGACCAATCACAAGCACTGAAATTGAAACTGTGATTAAAAATCTTCCAACAAAGAAAAGCCCAGGACCAGATGGCTTCACAGGCGAATTCTATCAAACATTTAGAGAAGAGCTAACACCTATCCTTCTCAAACTCTTCCAAAATATAGCAGAGGGAGGAACACTCCCAAACTCCTTCTACGAGGCCACCATCACCTTGACACCAAAACCAGACAAGGATGTCACAAAGAAAGAAAACTACAGGCCAATATCACTGATGAACATAGATGCCAAAATCCTCAACAAAATACTAGCAAACAGAATCCAACAGCACATTAAAAGGATCATACACCATGATCAAGTGGGGTTTATTCCAGGAATGCAAGGATTCTTCAATATACGCAAATCTATCAATGTGATAAACCATATTAACAAACTGAAGGAGAAAAACCATATGATCATCTCAATAGATGCAGAGAAAGCTTTTGACAAAATTCAACACCCATTTATGATAAAAACCCTGCAGAAAGTAGGCATAGAGGGAACTTTCCTCAACATAATAAAGGCCATATATGACAAGCCCACAGCAAACATCATCCTCAATGGTGAAAAACTGAAAGCATTTCCACTAAGATCAGGAACAAGACAAGGTTGCCCACTCTCACCACTCTTATTCAACATAGTTTTGGAAGTTTTAGCCACAGCAATCAGAGAAGAAAAGGAAATAAAAGGAATCCAAATCGGAAAAGAAGAAGTAAAGCTGTCACTGTTTGCAGATGACATGATCCTATACATAGAGAACCCTAAAGATGCTACCAGAAAACTACTAGAGCTAATCAATGAATTTGGTAAAGTGGCAGGATACAAAATTAATGCACAGAAATCTCTGGCATTCCTATATACTAATGATGAAAAATCTGAAAGTGAAATCAAGAAAACACTCCCATTTACCATTGCAACAAAAAGAATAAAATATCTAGGAATAAACCTACCTAAGGAGACAAAAGATCTGTATGCAGAAAATTATAAGACACTGATGAAAGAAATTAAAGATGATACAAAGAGATGGAGAGATATACCATGTTCTTGGATTGGAAGAATCAACATTGTGAAAATGACTCTACTACCCAAAGCAATCTATAGATTCAATGCAATCCCTATCAAACTACCACTGGCATTTTTCACAGAACTAGAACAAAAAATTTTGCAATTTGTATGGAAACACAAAAGACCCCGAATAGCCAAAGCAATCTTGAGAACGAAAGAAGGAACTGGAGGAATCAGGCTCCCAGACTTCAGACTATACTACAAAGCTACAGTTATCAAGATGGTATGGTACTGGCACAAAAACAGAAAGATAGATCAATGGAACAGGATAGAAAGCCCAGAGATAAACCCACGCACATATGGTCACCTTATCTTTGACAAAGGATGCAGAAATGTACAGTAGAGAAAGGACAGCCTCTTCAATAAGTGGTGCTGGGAAAACTGGACAGCTACATGTAAAAGTATGAAATTAGATCACTCCCTAACACCATACACAAAAATAAGCTCAAAATGGGTTAAAGACCTAAATGTAAGGCCAGAAACTATCAAACTCTTAGAGGAAAACATAGGTAGAACACTCTATGACATAAATCACAGCAAGGTCCTTTTTGACCCACCTCCTAGAGAAATGGAAATAAAAACAAGAGTAAACAAATGGGACCTAATGAAGCTTAAAAGCTTTTGCGCAGCAAAGGAAACCATAAACAAGACCAAAAGACAACCCTCAGAATGGGAGAAAATATTTGCAAATGAAGCAACTGACAAAGGATTGATCTCCAAAATTTATAAGCAGCTCATGCAGCTTAATAACAAAAAAACAAACAACCCAATCCAAAAATGGGCAGAAGACCTAAATAGACATTTCTCCAAAGAAGATATACAGAGTGCCAACAAACACATGAAAGAATGCTCAACATCACTAATCATGAGAGAAATGCAAATCAAAACTACAATGAGATTTCATCTCACACCAGTCAGAATGGCCATCATCAAAAAATCTAGAAACAATAAATGCTGGAGAGGGTGTGGAGAAAAGGGAACCCTCTTGCACTGTTGGTGGGAATGTAGGTTTATATAGCCACTATGGAAAACAGTATGGAGCTTCCTTAAAAAACTACAAATAGAACTACCATACGACCCAGCAATCCCAACACTGGGCATATACCCTGAGAAAACCATAATTCAAAAAGAGTCATGTACCAAAATGTTCATTGCAGCTCTATTTACAATAGCCCAGAGATGGAAACAACCTAAGTGTCCATCATCGGATGAATGGATAAAGAAGATGTGGCACATATATACAATGGAATATTACTCAGCCATAAAAAGAGACGAAATTGAGCTATTTGTAATGAGGTGGATAGACCTAGAGTCTGTCATACAGAGTGAAGTAAGTCAGAAAGAGAGAGACAAATACCGTATGCTAACACATATATATGGAATTTAAAAAAAAAAATGTCATGAAAAACCTAGGGGTGAAACAGGAATAAAGACACAGACTTACTAGAGAATGGACTTGAGGCTATGGGGAGGGGGAAGGGTAAACGGTGACAAAGCGATAAAGAGGCATGGACATATATACACTACCAAACGTAAGGTAGATAACTAGTGGGAAGCAGCCTCATAGCACAGGGAGATCAGCTCGGTGCTTTGTGACCGCCTGGAGGGGTGGGATAGGGAGGGTGGGAGGGAGGGAGACGCAAGCGGGAAGAGATATGGGAATATATGTATATATATAACTGATTCATTTTGTTGTGAAGCTGAAACTAACATACCATTGTAAAGCAATTATACTCCAATAAAGATGTTAAAAAAAAAAAGAAAAGAAAACACTCCCATTTAACATTGCAACAAAAAGAATAAAATATCTAGGAATAAACCTACCTAAGGAGATGAAAGACCTGTATGCAGAAAATTATAAGACACTGATGAAAGAAATTAAAGATGATACAAAGAGATGGAGAGATATACCATGTTCTTGGATTGGAAGAATCAACATTGTGAAAATGACTCTCCTACCCAAAGCAATCTACAGATTCAATGCTATCCCTATCAAACTACCACTGGCATTTTTCACAGAACTAGAACAAAAAATGTCACAATTTGTATGGAAACACAAAAGACCCCGAATAGCCAAAGCAATCTTGAGAATGAAAAGCGGAGCTGGAGGAATCAGGCTCCCTGACTTCAGACTATATTACAAATCTACAGTAATGAAGACAGTATGGTACTGGAACAAAATCAGAAAGATAGATCATTGGAACAGGATAGAAAGACCAGAGATAAACCCACGCACATATGGTCACCTTATCTTTGATAAAGGAGGCAGGAATGTACAGTGGAGAAAGGACAGCCTCTTCAATAATTAGTCTTGGGAAAACTGGACAGGTACATGTAAAAGTATGAGATTAGATCACTCCCTAACACCATACACAAAAATAAACTCAAAATGGATTAAAGACCTAAATATAAGGCCAGAAACTATCAAACTCTTATAGGAAAACATAGGCAGGACACTCTATGACATAAATCACAGCAAGATCCTTTTTGACCCACCTCCTAGAGAAATGGAAATTAAAACAAAAATAAATGGGACCTAATGAAACTTCAAAGCTTTTGCACAGCTACGGAAACCATAAACAAGACCAAAAGGCAAGCCTCAGAATGGGGGAAAATATTTGCTAATGAAGCAACTGACAAAGGATTAATCTCCAAAATATACAAGCAGCTCATGCAGCTCAATAACAAAAAACAAACAACCCAATCCGAAAATGGGCAGAAGACCTAAATAGACATTTATCCAAAGAAGATATACAGACTGCCAACAAACACATGAAAGAATGCTCAACATCACTAATCATTAGAGAAATGCAAATCAAAACTACAATGACATATCATCTCACACCAGTCAGAATGGCCATCATCAAAAAATCTAGAAACAATAAATGCTGGAGAGGGTGTGGAGAAAAGGGAACCCTCTTGCACTGTTGGTAGGAATGTAAATTGATACAGCCACTGTGGAGTACAGTACGGAGGTTCCTTAAAAAACTGCAAATAGAACTACCATATGACCCAGCAATCCCACTACTGTGCATATACCCTGAGAAAAGCATAATTCAAAAAGAGTCATGTACCAAAATGTTCATTGCAGCTCTATTTACAATAGCCCAGAGATGGAAACAACCTAAGTGTCCATCATCGGATGAATGGATAAAGAAGATGTGGCACATATATACAATGGAATATTACTCAGCCATAAAAAGAAACGAAATTGAGCTCTTTGTAATGAGGTGGATGGACCTAGAGTCTGTCATACAGAGTGAAGTAAGTCAGAAAGAGAAGGACAAATACTGTATGCTAACACATATATATGGAATTTAAGGGAAAAAAATGTCATGAAGTACCTAGGGGTAAGACAGGAATAAAGACACAGACCTACTAGAGAATGGACTTGAGGATATGGGGAGGGGGAAGTATAAGCTGTGACAAAGTGAGAGAGTGGCATGGACATATATACACTACCAAACGTAAAATAGATAGCTAGTGGGAAGCAGCCGCATAGCACAGGGAGATCAGCTCGGTGCTTTGTGATCGCCTGGAGGGGTGGGATAGGGAGGGTGGGAGGGAGGGAGACGCAAGAGGGAAGAGATATGGGAACATATATATATGTATTACTGATTCACTTTGTTATAAAGCAGAAACTAACACACCATTGTAAAGCTGTTATACTCCAATAAAGATGTTAAAAAAAAAAATAGGGAGACCAAAGGAGAGGGAGAGAGGTGGGAGAATAGCCAGTCAGTGAAGCAGTCAGAACACACAACATTTATCAGTTGAGTTCGCCATCTCACACGGGCACTGTTTGTGGCACCCCAAAACAATTACAATAGTAACTTAAAAGATCTCGGATCAGAGATCACCATAACAAACATAATAATAATGAAAATATTTGAAATATTTCCAAGAATTTCTAACACATGACACACAGACACAAAGTGAGCAAATGCTGTTTGGAAAATGGTGCCAATAGATTTGCTCGATGCAGGGTTGCTACAAAACTTCAATTTGTAAAATATGCAATATCTGCAAAGCACAATTAACTGACATACAATAAAACAAGCTGTGCCTTTTTTTCATTTATTTAAAAATTATTTTACCTTCTCCGAAATCTCTGTTCATTTAATAGTCAGTTGTTCCATTGCCTTACAGTAGGCATTCAAGAAATCATTGCTGGGCAAAAAAAGACATAATTAAAAATAGAAATGACAGACATCAAAAATAGAGCAGTTTCTTCACATAATTTTGTCTTTCTAAATGAAGTTGAACTGTTTTCATGAGGGTCTTTAATATGATATTCTGCATTGTGAATCTACATTAAAGGAAAGGCTTAGCATTTCTCAAATGTATTTCAATTCCTTTTTTTCATAAAGTATCTTTGAAGGAATGACATTCTAAGGAATATGATTTGGGAAATCCTGGCCTCAACACTTGTCCGTCTTGTTTAATGTAATCACCCTAGCGTCAACCCAGCTGAAGTTTCCATCTTCCTCACTCCTTGTTGTGGATTTCACCTTGGCTGTGCTCATATTCCCCACAGCAATCAGGTCCCACCTTGGCCCTTGCTATCATGTTGCCTGCTAGGTGCTGAAGTCTCATATACAAACTCTCTGTACTTAAAACTCCTCTCTCTGAGTGTCAGTGGTCTCATCACAGGTGTTGATTAAATAGATCCCTTTCCTATTCACACCTGATTCCAGTCTGAACTAAACTCAATTCAAAGGCACAAACATGCCACCTCCCTGGCCTCCAGTTCATGTGAGATAATAGAATCTCATTTCCCTGAAATGCTTATGAAATAGAGTTAAGTAAGTTGATTTACCACTCATCAAGGCAAACTTTGAAAGTGTCCTCATTGTCTAAAGAAAAGAAAAAATCAACCGGGAGGATAAGCATCCTTTATCATACATAGTAGTGATAGTCTTATCACTACTAAGAAATGGTTTACAGAAGCAATTATTATTGTCTGGGTACTTGTTTGTCTCTCACACTAGATGATGAGCTCATTGGAAATAGGAAATATGTATAGTTCATCTCAGTATCTCCTACTAACTACCATGGTATCTGGAACACTGTAGGCCTTATTATGTATTTGAAGAATGGATAAATTAATAAATAAGTAAATGAGTGAAAACAGTGATATGTTTGTTAGTAAATACTAGAAGGAGCAGCTCAGTTCTAAAAATACCAAAATTAAAAACCTGTATTAAATATGCTAACATCAAAATGACTTTCTCACTCATTCATTCACTGATACAAAAAATGTTTATTAAGTACACAGTGTATTGCAGACACTGTGCTAAGGATACAAAAATGAATAAAAAATAATTCTGCCTTCAATAAGTGCACAGTGTAGTAGATAAAAATAACATGTTTATTTAATACTTCAAATACTTTCATGTCAGATATTCACAATAATCCAACAAGACTGATATCTTTCCATATCTACATTTTAAATCTTTTAAAAGTCATGTGTAGCAAGATTGCAGAGGAGTAAGAGGTGGAGATCACCTTCTTCCCCACAAACACATCAGAAATACATCTACATGTGGAATAACTCCTACAGAACACCTACTGAACGCTGGCAGAAGACCTCAGACCGCCCAAAAGGCAAGAAACTCCCCACATACCTGGGTAGGGCAAAAGAAAAAAGAAGAAACAGAGACAAAAGAATAGGGACAGGACCTACACCTCTGGAGGGAGCTGTGAAGGAGGAAAAGTCTCCATTGACTAGGAAGCCCCTTCACTGGCGGAGATGAGGTGTGGCGGGGTGGTACAGCTTTGGAGCCACAGAGGAGAGCACAGCAACAGGGTTGCAGAGGGCAAAGCAGAGAGATTCCTACACAGAGGGTCAGTGCCGACCTGCACTCACCAGCCCATGAGGCTTGTCACCCGCTGGGGCGGGTGGGGGCTGGGAGCTGAGGCTCCGGCTTTGGAGATCAGATCCCAGGGAGAGAACTGGGGTTGGCTACGTGAACACAGCCTGCAGGCAGCTACTGCACCAAAGCTAGCCGGGAGGGAGTCTGGGGAAAAGTCTGGACCTGCGGAAGAGGGAAGAGATAATTGTTTCTGCGCAAGGAGAGGGGATTCTGAGCACCACCTAAATGAGCTCCAGAGACAGGCACAAGCCGCGGCTATCAGCTTGCACACCAGAGATGGGCATGAGACGCTAAGGCTGCTGCAGCCACCAAGAAGCCTGTGTGCAAGCACAGGTCACTATCCACACCTCCCCTCCCGGGAGCCTGTGCAGGCCGCCACTGCCAGGGTCCTGTGATCCAGGGACAACTTCCCCGGGAGAACACACGGTGCGCCTCAGGCTATGCAACATTACACAGGCCTCTGCCACCGCAGGCTCGCCCTGCATTCCATACTCCCCTCCCCCAGCCTGAGTGAACCAGAGCCTCCTAATCAGCTGCTCCTTTAACCCCGTCCTGTCTGACCAAAGAACAGACGCCCTCAGGTGACCTACATGCAGAGGCAGGGCCAGATACAAAGCTGAACCCCAGGAGCTGTGCGAACAAAGAAGAGAAAGGGAAATCTCTCCAGCAGCATCAGAAGCAGTGGATTAAATCACCACAATCAACTTGATGTGCCCTGCATCTCTGGAATACCTGAATAGACAATGAATCATCCCAAAATTGAAGTGGTGGACTTTGTGAGCAATTGTAGACTTGGGGTTTGCTTTCTGCATCTAATTTGTTTCTAGTTTTATGTTTATCATAGTTTAGTATTTAGAGTTTATTATCATTGGTAGATTTGCTTATTGATTTGGTGGCTCTCTTCCTTTTTTTTAATATATAGAAGTATATATTCTTTTCCCTTTTTCTCTTTTTGTGAGGGTGTATGTGTATGATTCTTTGTATGATTTTGTCTGTATAACTTTGCTTTTACCATTTGTCCTAGAGTTCCATCTGTCCAATTTTTTTTTCGTATAGTTTTAGCACTTGTTATCATAGGTGGATTGTTTTTTGCTTTGGTTGCTCTCTTCTTTCTTTCTTTCTTTTTTATTACTTTTTCATTTTTTTATTTTTAATAACTTTTTTTATTTTTTATTTTAAGAACTTTATTTTATTTATTTTTTTCTTTCTTGGTTGTGTTCTCTCTTTCTGTCTTTCTTTCTTTTTTTTTTTCTCCCTTTACTTCTGAGCTGTGTGGCTAACAGGGTCTTGGTGCTCCAGTTGGGTTTCAGGCCTTTGCCTCTGAGGTGGGAGAGCTGAGTTCAGAACTTGGTCCACCAGAGACTTCCAGGCTCCATGTAATATCAAACAGCAAAAGTTCTCCCAGAGATCTCCATCTCAGTGCTAAGACCCTCCTCCACTCAATGACCAGTAAGCTAAAGTGCTGAACATGCTATGTCAAACAACTAGAAAGAAAGGAACAAAACACCACCCATTAGCAGAGAGGCTGCCTAAAATCATAATAAGGTCACAGACACCCCAAAACATACCACCAGACATGGTCCTGCCAACAGAAAGACAAGATCCAGCCTCAGCCACCAGAACACAGGCACCAGTCCCCTCCACCAGGAAGCCTACACAACCAGTGAACCAACCTTAGCCATTGGGGGCAGACACCAAAAACAATGGGAACTACAAACCTGCAGCCTGCGAAAAGGAGACACCAAACACAGTAAGTTAAGCAAAATGGAAAGTCAGAGAAACACACAGCAGATGAAAGAGAAAGGTAAATACACACCAGACCAAACAAATGAAGAGGAAATAGGCAGTCTACTTGAAAAACAATTCAGACTAAAAATGATCCAAAATCTTGGAAATAGAATGGAGAAAATATAAGAAATGTTTAACAAGGACCTAGATGAACTAAAGAGCAAACAAACAAGGATGAACAACACAATAAATGAAATTAAAAATTCTCTAAAAGGAATCAATAGCATAATAACTGAGGCAGAAGAATGGATAAGTGACCTGGAAGATAAAATAGTGGAAATAAATACTGCAGAGTAGAATATAAAAAAGAATGAAAAGAATTGAGGACAGTCTCAGAGATCTCTGGGAAACATTAAACACACCAACATTCGAACTATAGCAGTCCCAGAAGAAGAATAGAAAAAGAAAGGGTCTGAGAAAATATTTGAAGAGACTATAGTTGAAAACTTCCCTAACATGGGAAAGGAAATAGTTAATCAAGTCCAGGAAGCACACAGAGTCCCATAAAGGATAACTCCAAGGAGAAACATGCCAAGAAACATATTAATCAAACTATCAAAAATTAAATACAAAGAAAAAATATTAAAAGCAGCAAGGGAAAAGCAACAAATAACATACAAGGGAATCCCCATAAGGTTAACAGCTGATCTTTCAGCAGAAACTCTTCAAGCCAGAAGGGAGTGGCAGGACATATTTAAATGATGAAAGAGAAAAACCTACAACCAAGATTACTCTACACAGCAAGGGTCTCATTCAGATTCGATGGAGAAATTAAAACCTTTACATACAAGCAAAACTTAAGAGAATTCAGCACCACCAAACCAGCTTTACAACAAATACTAAAGGAACTGCTCTAGGCAGGAAACATAAGGGAAGGAAAAGCCTGACAAAAACAAACCCAAAACAATTAAGAAAATGGTAATAGGAGCATACATTTGATAATTACCTTAAATGTAAATGGATTAAATGCTTCAACCAAAAGACATAGACTGGCTGAATGGATACAAAAACAAGACCCGTATATATGCTGACTACAAGAGACCCACTTCAGACCTAGAGACACATACACACTGAAAGTGAGGGATTGGAAAAAGAAATTCCATGCAAATGGAAACAAAAAAAGCTGGAGTAGCAAATTTCATATCAGACAAGACAGACTTTAAAATAAAGACTATTACAAGAGACAAAGAAGGACACTACATAATGATCAAGAGATCAATCCAAAAAGAAGATATAACAATTGAAAATATTTATGCACCCAACATAGGGGCACCTCAATACATAAGGCAAATGCTAACAACCATAAAAGGGGAAATCGACAGAAACATAGTCATAGTAGGGGACCTTAACACCTCACTTTCACCAATGGACAGATCATCCAAAATGAAAATAAATAAGGAAACACAAGCTTTAAATAATACATTAAACAAGATGGACTTAATTGATATTTAAAGGACATTCCAACCAAAAAAAAAAAGAATACACTTTCTTCTCAAGTGCTCATGGAACATTCTCCAGGATATATCATATCTTGGGTAACAAATCAAGCCTTGGGAAATTTAAGAAAATTGAAATCATATCAAGCACCTTTTCCAACCACTACGCTAAGAAACTAGATATTCAATTACAGCAAAAAATCTGTAAAAAATACAAACATATGGAGGCTAAACAATACACTACTAAATAACCAAGAGATCACTGTAGAAATCAAAGAGGAAATCAAAAAATACCTAGAAACAAATGACAATGAAAACACAACGAACTCAAAACCTATGTGATGCATCAAAAGCAGTTCTAAAAGAGAAGTTTATAACAATACAATCCTAACTTAAGACACAAGAAACATCTCAAATAAACAACCTAAACTTACACGTAAAGCAATTAGAGAAAGAAGAAAAAAAAGACCCCAAATTAACAGAAGGAAAGAAATCATAAAGTTCAGAACAGAAATAAATGAAAAAGAAATGAAGGAGACAATAGCAGAGATCAATAAAACTAAAAGCTGGTTCTTTGAGAAGATAAATAAAATTGTTAAACCATTAGTTTAACTCATCAAGAAAAAAAGGGAGAAGACTCAAATCAATAGAATTAGAAATGAAAAAGGAGAAGTAACAACTGACACTGCAGAAATACAAAGGATCATGAGAGATTACTACAAGCCACTATATGCCAATAAAATGGACAATCTGGAAGAAATGGACAAATTATTAGAAAACACAACGTTCTGAGAATGAACCAAGAGGAAATAGAAAACATAAACAGACCAATCACATGCACTGCAATCGAAATAGTGATTAAAAATCTTCCAACAAACAAAAGTCCAGGACTGGATGTCTCCACAGGTGAATTATATCACTTAGAGACTTCTCAACCTCTTGCAAAATATAGCAGGGGGAGGAACACTCCCAAACTCTTCTGCGAGGCCACCATCACCCTGATACCAAAACCAGACAAAGATGTCACAAAGAAAGAAAACTACAGGCAAATATTACTGATGAACATAGATGCAAAAATCCTCAACAAAATACTAGTAAATAGAATCCAACAGCACATTAAAAGGATCATACACCATGATCAAGTGGGGTTTATGCCAGGAATGCAAGGATTCTTCAATATACGCAAATCAATCAATGTGATAAACCATATTAACAAACTGAAGGAGAAAAAACGTATGATTGCCTCAATAGAAGCAGAAAAAGCTTTTGACAAAATTCAACACCCATTTATGATAAAAACTGTCCAGAAAGTAAGCATAGAGGGAACTTACCTCAACATAATTAAGGCTATATATGACAAAAACACAGCTAACATTGTTCTCAATGGTGAAAAACTAAAACCATTCCCTCTAAGACAGGGAACAAGACAAGGTTGTCCACTCTCACCACTATTATTCAACATAGTTTTGGAAGTCTTAGCCACAGCAATCAGAGAAGAAAAAGAAATAAAAGGAATCCAATTGAAAAAGAAGAAGTAAAGCTGTCACTGATGAAAGAAATTAAAGATGATACAAACAGATGGAGAGATATACCATGTCCTTGGATTGGAAGAGTCAACATTGTGAAAATGACTATACTACCCAAAGCAATCTATAGATTCAGTGCAATCCGTATCAAACTACCAATGGCATTTTTCACAGAACTAGAACAAAAATTTTCACAATTTGTATGGAAACACAAAAGATCCCGAATAGCCAAAGTAATCTTGAGAAAGAAAAACTGAGGTGGAGGAATCAGGCTCCCAGGCTTAAGACTATACTACCAAGCTACAGTAATCAAGACAGTATGGTACTGGCACAAAAACAGAAATATAGATCAATGGAACAGGATAGAAAGCCCAGAGATAAACCCACGCACCAATGGTCACCTTATTTTTGACAAAGGAGGCAAGGATATACAATGGAGAAAAGACAGCCTCTTCAATAAGTGGTGCTGGGAAAACTGGACAGTTACATGTAAAAGAATGAAATTAGAACACTCCCTAACAACATACACAAAAATAAACTCAAAATGGATTAAAGATCTAAATGTAAGGCCAGACACTATAAAACTCTTAGAGGAAAACATAGGCAGAACACTCTATTACATAAATCACAGCAAGATCTTTTTTAACCCACCTCCTATAGAAGTGGAAATAAAAACAAAAATAAACTAATGGGACCTAATGAAACTTAAAAGCTTTTGCATAGCAAAGGAAACCATGAACAAGGCAAAATGACAACCCTCAGAATGGAAGAAAATATTTGCAAATGAAGCAACTGACAAAGGATTAATCTCCAAAATTTACAAGTAGCTCATGCAACTCAATATCAAAAAAACAAACAACCCAATAGAAAAATGGGCCGAAGACCTAAATAGACATTTATCCAAAGAAGATATACAGATTGCTAACAAACACATGAAAAGTTGCTCAACATCACTAATCATTAGAGAAATGCAAATCAAAACTTCAATGAGGTATTACCTCACACTGGTCAGAATGGCCATCATCAAAATATCTAGAAACAATAAATGCTGGAGAGGGTGTGGAGAAAAGGGAACCCTCTTGCACTGTTGGTGGGAATGTAAATTGATGCAGCCACTATGGAGAACAGTATAGAGGTTCCTTAAAAAACTTAAAATAGAACTACCATAAGACTCAGCAATCCCACTACTGGGCATATACCCTGAGAAAACCATAATTCAAAAAGAGTCATGTACCACAATTTTTATTGCAGCTCTATTTATAATAGCCAAGACATGGAAACAACCTAAGTGTCCATCAACAGATGAATGCATAGAGAAGATGTGGCACATATATACAATGGAATATTACTCAGCCATAATAAAAACAAAATTGAGTTATTTGTAGTGAGGTGCATGGACCTGGAGTCTGTCATACAGAGTGAAGTAAGTCAGAAAGAGAAAAACGAATACCATATGCTAACACATACACAGAATCTAAAAATAAACAAAAAAATTGTTCTGAAGAAACTAGGGGCAGGACAGGAATAACGATGCAGACGTAGAGAATGGACTTGAGGACACAGGGAGGGGGAAGGGTAAGCTGGGATGAAGTGAGAGAGTGGCACAGACTTATACATACTACCAAATGTAAAATAGATAGCTAGTGGGAAGCAGCCACATAGCACAGGGAGATCAGCTCAGTGCTTTGTGACCACCTAGAGGGGTAGGATAGGGAGGGTGGGAGGGAGACACAAGAGGGAGGAGATATGGGGATATATGTATATGTATAGATGATTCACTTTGTTATAAAGCAGAAACTAACATGCCATTGTAAAGCAATTATACTCCAATAAAGATGCTTAAAAAAAATGTGTAAGGTATACTGTATAATGACTTAACAAGCTTCTGTGTAGGCTCCACCTAACTTAAAAACAAGAACATTTAGATCCTCCATCTCCCCTTTTATTCCTCCTGAGAGGAAATGGAAACCTGAATTTTCTCTTTACCTTTTTTTCCCCACTTTTTATTTAACCATGTTGGTTTTATCAAGCACTATATTACATAGTTTTGTATGCTTTGGACTTTGTACAAGTGGAGACATACTGGAAGCTCACTATTTCCACTCAACATTGTAGTTTTGCCTTGTACATGTAAGTCTTAATCCACAGGCATTTCATTTTTTTTCCATTTTTCATGTTGTGAGATAGGTGTCTGAAGTCATCTTTTCACATTCAGATTACCAATTGTTCCAATTCCATTATTGAAAAGTTTATCTTTTCTTAACCAATGTGTAGTGTCAATGTCATCTCAGTTAAAGATAAATTGTCCATTTTTGGTATTGGTCTTGGGGCTCTCCTTTCTATTTTTTGGTCAATATGTACAGCCCTGACCTAATCCCAGACCATCTGAAGAAATAGAGCTGTATAATAAATTCTTAATTTCTGATTAAAAAAACAACAACAACTGTCCTTCCACTTTGTACTTCTTCTTTAGGAATGTCTTATTTATTCTTAATCATTTGCTCTTGCATATAAATGTAAAACTCAGTTTGCCATATCTCCTTTCACATGTAATTGAGCTATACCTCAAAGTGGTTCACAGTGAATTGTGGTGAAGCCAAAGTTTGGACCCATTCCATGGCTCCTTCCATATAATACTCAACATTTCAGAGGAGATCTTCTCTTAAATATTTCAACAAAAGACAAGCTTGTAAAGCTACTTCAGTACATGTCATGCAACTAATTCATCAGGAGACTCATCAAAATGTAAAATGTTCTTTAAAATAAAGGGTTCCCTGGGCCCTTGCTAAGGTTTTTCAAAAGATAGTTACAGCAAGACTACTAGTGTTGATTCAATATCCATTCTCCCATTGTTCCTCACTGACAGAAACTTTATTTTGTTGGGAGATGAGGGCAAAGTGCCCAGCTAATAAAAACTAAATTTCCCAGCCTCCATTGTAGACAGATGTACACATGAACAGAGACATCCATGTGTCAGAGTTCTAGCCAAGGAGAAATAAGTAGGTGTGTGGAGGCAGGAAAAATAAAAATATGTAAAGAAGGCGGGGACAGACTTAGCTGACATGTCCTTTCTACCCTGTGTGCCCTTTGTTCTCTCGCCTTCATGCATCCTCAAGTGCAAGCATGATGGCTGGTACTGTAGCAGCCACTTGCATTTGACCACAAAGGAAAGGCTAGGAGGACCTGCAAAGATCTTACAGACTTGATATACTTGAGCTTCTTACCATGCCAGCCTTCCTGCATACTTTTTGTTTCATGAATAAAAATTAAGCCCCGCTCTAACTCAAGTCACTATGATTTGGATGTTTTACTGCACACAGCCAAATTTAAGCCCTACTTGATAAAAGAGTAATCAAATTGCACATTTGCTCTAAAGTGATACCTGCATACAGTTATCTTTTTCATGGTATATAGCACAGAACTTCAGGGCTTCAAGTAGCCATTAAGTCAAAGCTCTTTTCCAGAGCACAAAGGAGGCTCCAAGTACAGGTACACCTACCACTCATGTTTATGCTCAGGTGGGTTAGCCACCTATATGCCCCATGTAAACTTTCACTGTTATTCCCTTTCAATTTCTCTCATTCTTGGGTTTGACATAAATGACTCTACTTTAGTAAGCACATATCAACACTTCAAGTACTTTTCAAAAGAGTCATAGGCCCTTAGAGGTAGGCATAAGGGTAGAATTTAGTACAGCCTCCCTTGCAATGATGGAAGCACAGATCTCTGTCATTCTAGACATTAACCATCTGGAAAAGCATCACGCTAAATGTTGTAAGGGATTCAGATGTTTAAGATATAGCCCCTGTCCTGAAAGAGTTTATAATGTAATAAAGAAAACAGACTCACTTGATTCAGCCTTCTGAGGTTGGGACTCAAATACTTGGGATATGTGATTGAGTGCAAGGTCAAGGGGAACCTGTTCATTTCTACAGCTGCCATGGACCCAGAAAAAGAAAGAATTGTGGCAACATTTTTCTAATCTCAGATGTCAGAGAGTACCTATTTCCTTAAATTTACCTATAAGATCTCTGTTCTCTTTTATCCTTATTTCCTTATTTTGCATAATGAGTACTATCCCCATTAAATGTGTAAGTCCCCAATTCCTTTTGAAAAAAGAACATAAAACTAATCTATGTGATATAGTGCAAAGACCATTTGTTTTTGAAGACAAATATCAGTTCCAAGGCCCATTAGCTATGTGATCTTGAGTAAGCCATCTAATGTCTCTGAACACCATGTTTCTCCCCACAGCCTGAGTGTAACGCTGCTTACCACTTAGAGTTCTTATGAGGATCAAATGATTAAAAATGTGAATTCAGCAAAAAAACAATTCATTGCAAGTCTATCATAAACAAGCACTATTCAAAACATAGTGAATAAAAAAGATACTTCCTGCCCATATGTAATTACAGCATATATAATAGTATCAGTAGTGATAGTGTTAATAGCAAAAATAAAGTAGGGTATGTAATTATCATTATAATTGAAGATACTGCATTATTGGGGGGAGGTACCTTTTTTGGTAGGCTCAACAAAGAGGAGCATCATTTGAGCAGAGTCCTAAGTGAAGTGAGAGAGGGACCATGCAGGTATCTGGAGGAAAACAATTCCAAAGAGACAAAAAAGGCAAAGGCCTAGAGGCTGGAGTGTGTTTGGCCTGTCAAGTACCCAGCAGGTATCCAGGACAGAATAGTTGCTTTACAGCAGTGGGAGTTCCAGCTGCCCACTCTTCAACAAAGTTGCACCACTTCTTCATCTCCTTTGCTCTGGATTCTGTACATGACACAAGCTCTATCTTTCTTCTAGATTCCCATAACACAAGCATTCTCTCTCTTCTTCTTCTCTTACTTTCAACCTAAGCCTAGATTCTCCCCCAAAATGCTTAAAGTGTTCTCTTTTTTTAAGTTAACACATACTGAGTTAAATATATGTCGAGCACTTTACTAAACAGTTTGTGTATCTTAAGTTATTTGATCCTCAGAAAAATCCTAGAGTGTAGCTATTATTGTGTTCCAAATATGGAAACAGCTTTGAGAGGTTAATACGGTCACATTCACATAGCTAATCAGAGCTTGAGTTGGAACTTGAACCCAAGCCATCTCATATTTATGTCCAACAGATTAATCACTATCCTATGCTGCTTGCTTGTAAATTGAAGAAGGACCCTGCAAGGCTATTGATGAATAGATTTGACATAGTCTCTTTCAGGGAAAATCAATTTTCCTAATAAAATGATTCCCAGCCCCAGCCTTTCAGAACATCCAGGATATTCACATTCATTCATTCAACATTTCTTGCACACCAATTATGTGTAAGGACTATGCTGGGTTCTGGGGACAGAACAAGCTGCTAAGAGTTGCCTCTGTCCTAACGAGTCAAAAGAATGTCAAAACCCTGAAAACGAAATTCATTTTCTCCCTTTAAGAACACATGATGTCATACAAAAAAAATAACAAAATAATTATAAAGAAACCATTACCACCAAGGTATCTTAACTTCAAAGAAAGTTGAAAATCACCTCTCTAAAGAAGAGGTGAAGTGTAAAGTAGTCTGCCCTGTCACAATCAGGTCCTATTTACCATCCCCAAGAGACTTCTCTCTACAGTAGATTTTCAAGTATCCCATTATAAGAATTAAGCAACATTAGGTCCAAACGTGTTCTTTACTGTTTGAGGATTTCCATCTATGTGCATTTTTATTACTACTTGGGGTTTGACAGGCTTCAAACTAAATTTCAAAAACCATAAAATCTTAAAATGCTATTAACTTCCAGTGAACTAACTCCTTCATTTCCTGCCTCCTTCACCCTTACTGGAGTTTCACCTTTTCTCTTTCCTCTGTGCATACCGGGCTCTGTGTGCTTATGTGGGTGAGTGGCTAGCAAGCACCAAGACTATATTGGTTCTGTTCTTATGCTCCACAGAAGATTAAGTCCTGTCCTTCAACTACAGACTACAGGCTGGCAAAGCCGAGGAGCAATCAGAATAGCACACTCTGTTAGGCAGGAATGAATTTTACGAAGTTTAAATGATCCTTAACGACTTTGGGGGACAAAATCCAAGCTAACACAATCAACACTGCGGAATAGAATTTTCTGGGATAACAGAAATATTCTGCGTGTACTGTTCAATACAATAGCCACTAACCATGGTGATAGAGCATTTGCAATGTGGCCAGTGTGACTGAGAAACTGAATTTTTAAATTTCATTTAATTTTAATTAATTTAAATGTTAAAACCCACGTTTGGCTGGTGGCTACCATATTGGTCAGCACAAACACATAAGGAAAAGATTTCCCGTGATTTTTAAATATTCCTAATGGCATGAAGACTGCTAAAATTCTTAAACTGACTTTTATCATAAAACAATCATTTCATAATCCTCATCTTAAGTCCTCTACTGCTAATAAAAAGTGGCAGTAACCTGATCTGTAAAATTACATTTTCTTCTTGAGTGGCAACTGCAGATTTTATAGCTTGTTCATTAATGCCACAGACCTAAATGCCCTACTTTAAATGGTTTATATTTATTTAGTGCAAGATTTGAGGGCATATTTAAAATGAGACTCCACCTAAAAGGCAGAAAAAAGCATTTCAGTCCACAGTGAGTGAATGAAGGGATAAACAAAATGTGGTATATACTTAAAGTAGAATATGATTTAGCCTTAAAAAGGAAGAGATTCTGACACAATCTACAAGTGGATGAACCTTTTTTTTAATGTTTTTTTAATATCTTTATGAGAGTATAATTACTTTACAACATTGTGTTAGTTTCTGCTGTATAACAAAGTGAATCACCTATATGTATACACATATCTCCATATCCCCTCCCTCTTGAGCCTCCCTCCCACCCTCCCTATCCCACCCTTCTAGTTCCTCATGAAGTATTGAGCTGATCTCCCTGTGTTGTGCAGCAGCTTCCCACTAGCCATCCATTTTACATTTGGTAGTGTACATATGTCAATGCTACTTTCTCACTTAGTCCCATCTTCCCCTTCCCCTCCCATGTCCTCAAGTCCATTCTCTGCCTCTGCGTCTTTATTCTTGTCCTGCCACTAGGTTCATCAGTACTAATTTTTTAGATTCCATAAATGTGCGTTAGCATACGGCATTTGTTTTTCTCTTTCTGACTTACTTCACTCTGTATGACAGACTCTAGGTCCACCCACCTCATTACAAATAACTCAATTTCATTCCTTTTTATGGCTGTGTAATATTCCATTTATATATATGTGTGCCACATCTTCTTTATCCATTCATCTGTCAATGGACACTTAGGTTGCTTCCATGTCTTGGCTATTGTAAATAGTGCTACAATGAACATTGTGGTACATGACTATTTTTGAATTATGGTTTTCTCAGGGTATATGCCCAGTACTGGGATTGCTGGGTCATATGGTGGTTTTATTTTTAGTTTTTTAAGGAACCTCCATACTGTTCTCCACAGTGGCTTGTATCAATTTACATTCCCACCAACCGTTCAGGAGGGTTCCCTTTTTTCCACACTCTCTCCAGCATTTATTGTTTGTAGATTTTTTTATGATGGCCATTCTGACCAGTGTGAGGTGATACCACATTGTAGTTTTGATTTGCATTTCTCTAATGATTAGTGATGTTGAGCAGCTTTTCATGTGCTTGTTGGCAATCTGTATGTCTTCTTTGGAGAAATGTCTATTTAGGTCTTCCACCCATTTGAATTGGATTGTTTGTTTTTCTGATATTGAGCTGCATGAGCTGCTTGTATATTTTGGAGATTAATCCTTTGTCAGTTGCTTCATTTGAAAATATTTTCTCCCATTCTGAGGGTTATCTTTTCATCTTGTTTATGGTTTCCTTTGCTGTGCAAAAGCTTTTAAGTTTCATTAGGTCCATTTGTTTAGTTTTTATTTCCATTAATCTAGGAGGTGGATCAAAAAAGATCTTGCTGTGATTTATGTAAAAGAGTGTTCTGCCTATGTTTTCCTCTAAGAGTTTCATAGTGTCTGGCCTTACATTTAGGTCTTTAATCTATTTTGAGTTTATTTTTGTGTATGGTGTTAGGGAGTATTCTAATTTCATTCTTTTACATGTAGCTGTCCAGTTTTCCCAGCACAACTTATTGAAGAGGCTGTCTTTTCTCCATTGTATATTCTTGCCTCCTTTGTCAAAGATAAGGTGGCCATAGGTGCATGGGTTATCTCTGGGCTTTCTCTCCTGTTCCACTGATCTATATTTCTGTTTTTGTGCCAGTACCATACTGTCTTCATTACTGTAGCTTTGTAGTATAGTCTGAAGTCAGGGAGCCTGATTCCTCCAGTTCCATTTTTCTTTCTCAAGAGTGCTTTGGCTATTTGAGGTCTTTTGTGTTTCCATACAAATTATAAAATTGCTTGTTCTAGTTCTGTGAAAAATGCCCTTGGTAATTTGATAGGGATCTCATTGAATCTGTAGATTGGTTTGGGTAGTATAGTCATTTTCACAATGTTGATTTTTCTAATCCAAGAATATGGTATATCTTTCCATCTGTTTGTATCATCTTTTTGATTTCTTTCATCAGTGCCTTATAGTTTTCTGCATACAGATCTTTTGCCTTCTTAGGTAGGTTTATTCCTAGGTATTTTATTCTTTTTGTTGCAATGCTAAATGGGAGTGTTTCCTTCATTTCTCTTTCTGAATTTTTGTTGTTAGTGTATAGGAATGCAAGAGGTTTCTGTGCATTAATTTTGTATCCTGCTACTTTACCAAATTCATTGATTAGCTCTAGTAGTTTTCTGGTGGCATCTTTAGGATTTTCTATGTATAGTATCATCTGCAAACAGTGACAGTATTACTTCTTCTTTTCCAATTTGGATTCCTTTTATTTCTTTTTCTTCTATGATTGCCATGGTTAAAACTTCCAAAACTATGTTGAATAACAGTGGTGAGAGTGGGCACCCTTGTCTTGTTCCTGATCTTAGAGGAAATGCTTTCACTTTTTCACCATTGGCAATGATGTTGACTGGGGGTTTGTCATGTATGGCTTTTCTTATGTTGAGGTAGGCTCCCTCTCTGCCCACTTTCTGGAAAGTTTTTATCATAAATGGGTGTTGAATTTTGTCAAAAGATTTTCCTGCATCTATTGAGATTATCATATGGTGTTTTTTTGTTTGTTTGTTTGTTTTTTTGTGGTACGTGGGCCTGTCACTGTCATGGCCTCTTCCGTTGCGGAGCACAGGCTCCGGACGCACAGGCTCAGCGACCATGGCTCACAGGCCCATCCACTCCGCGGCATGTGGGACCTTCCCAGACCAGGGCACAAACCTGTGTCCCCTGCGTCGGCAGGCGGACTCTCAACCACTGCGCCACCAGGGAAGCCCTATCATATGGTTTTTAAGGGTGGATGAACCTTGAAGACATTATGCTAAGTGAAATAAGGCAGGACAAAGGCCATATGATTCCACTTATATGACATACCTAGAGTAGTCAAATTCACAGAGACATAGAGTAGAGCAGTGGTTGCCAGGGGCTAGAGAGAAGGGGTAATGGGGAGTTATTGTTTAATGAGTAGAGAGTTTCAGATGAGGAAGAGGAAAAGTTCTGGAAATGGATGATGGTGACGATTACACAACTATGTGAATGTAGTTAATGCCACAGAACTACACACTTCAAAATGGTTAAAATGATAAATGTTATGTTTTACCACAATAAAATATTTTTAATAATTCTAGAAAAAAATGCATTTCAGATGATGAGCTCTTACAGATTAAATCACACATTACAATGTAGTTAACCCTCAATCTGACTGAAGCTCATAAAGATAAAGTGCAGCTCAGATTCAGCAAATACTAGACAATCCCAAATTCTTAATAACTCAGACATTCTGCTTAATTTGAGAATGTGTGACTGGGTGATTTTTACTTTTTGTCTTGGGACCATCTTCATCAGTAGGATTGGTCTACAGAAATACTGAATTGCCTGAGTATGCACCATTGACAGCAACTGGTAGCAGAGAGATTCTGGTCTAACTTAGGACTTTCAATGAAAGAATGCACAAAGTACATAATCCACAGACTGATAATGTGGAGGAGGAGGGAGCTGTTAGATTGGATAAGACAGGGTCATGTCAGTGGTGTTCACAGCTGCAAATCTGAGACCCAGAACATGCCTTTATGTAGTAGACATTTAGTAAATGTGTTGATTAAGTGAAAACAATGAGTTAATTAATTAATTAATTAGCCAAGATCTCCAGTTTCAGCCTTAAACTGGATGTCCACATGTTTGGGCTGGTCAGGAAAGCATACGGTATATTATACCTGAATTCTATTCATTTGTGGGACTGAGAAATAATTTGGGGAAATAATTCTGCTACGAGTCAAGCATGTAAGCGTGACTCAATAACAATGTTTCAATCATCAGAGAATGGAAGAATGATTTTAAGAACATTGGGTTTTGTGTTTTGTGTTACTCAGAACTGTCTTCCATCCCAACACCCAGTCTTGTTGTGAGCCATAAGGAGAGAAGAAGCCATGTGGAAAAGCTAGATTCACTAAAATGTCTATAACATGTTGGAAGCTCTCATCAGTACTTCATCAAGACCAAAGATGGGCTGGGAGGTGATTTAAAGTGTAACAGGATGGGTGATGGCTTGAGTTGGCACCAATGGCTTTAGCAGAAATGGCAGGCATAAGGCTGCACCAACAGCTTTCGAGAGAAAGTTTTGAGAGTGACTAGAAATTACACTTGACACAGACTTCAGTGCCCTCAAAATGGGCACCAGTGAAAACATCATTTGTAAAACACCTACATATAGTTTCATGGATTTCCAAATTTCCCAGAGTTGAAATCTAAAAGGATGTTAACAAATATGAAATCCCAAAGAGTTTCAGAAATATTTGAAGGAAATTTTGTGGAATCCTGGAGGTGGATGAAGGCGAAACCTAAATAATTGTCTGTTATCATCATTGTGCCCCTAGGTTGATGTTAACAAAGATGGCACACTTACACTTGAACCCTGTGACTAAGAAGGTTAATGGGCTCATTCTTGATGACACAGAGCCATCAAGAAAAAAAAGAAAAGGATCACACTTCCCAGTCTCCTTTGTAGCTATGAATGACCATATGACTCAGTTCTAGCCAAAGAATATGCGCAGAAGTAAAATATGTCCCCCTAGTGGATATTTGGCAGGTCTGAAGTCATTTTCATTGACACTACTGGGGGTAAGGGGGATGCTACTGGCATCTAGTGGGTTGAGGCCAGGGATGCTGTTAAACACGCTACAATGCACAGAACGTCCTTCCTCAACAAAGAATAATCTGCCCAAAATGTCAATAGTGCCAATGTTAAGAAACTGATTTAAAGAAAAGAGATATATCCTCCCCTCCTTTGCCCCTTCCACTGGAATTGGGACATAGTAATGACCCATGTTGGACCATAGAGCAACACCCTGGAAAAGACAGAGCAACACCCTGGTCCTTTCCAATTTTACAGTGCAGAGCCACTATACCATTTCAGACTTTAAACAAGAGTGAAATACATTTCTATCTTGTTTAATATACTGTTATTTTGAGTCTTTATTTCATGCACCTGAAACTATATTCTAACCTAAACAGAAACTAAACTTAACTGAAAGTCCTTATCAGGTAGAATGCCAAAAAGGAGAGAAGAAAAAAATTAAGGGTGGCAAAAATCCTTTCTTTGCTCTTTACCTTCCATTTCCCCATTTATCCAGAAACAAAATTTCCTTTGGCAAAATCCTCCAAGCCTGAGTCTCTGCCAACTCAGCTGAGTGGGAAAGATCCCACCCCCACCCCCACCCCCATGGAGGACACTAATTGACTTAAGCAAAACCTCACAACCCCAACTCCCTGGCCATGGTGACCAGCTCGCAGGAAGAGAAGCTTTCACTCTTCCACTGGATTTTGTAGGTGAAGATATGAAGATTAGAAATGCTGCCACCATCTTGTCTCATTAAAGAAGCAACCCAAAAATGAAGCTGCCACACCAAGGAAGAAAGAGTTGAGAGGTGATGAGAAACCCATCATATGATCTCCCACATCAAACTGCATCTATGACAAGACCTACCTCTGGCCCTTTCAAATATTTGAGCCAATAAATGTTTTGCTAACACAAGTTTGAGTTAATTATTTTGTCACATGCAACTGAAAGATTTTTAAGAGACATAGAAAGTTTTATGGTAGAAAAAAATTTTGATAAGAGAAGGTTCACATTTCAGACCTTTTCATTTTACTCAAGGGTTAGGACATCATCTGTAAAGTTTCCTGTAGCAGGAAAACAACTGCAACAGAAGTTTTGCCATTGCCTCATGTATGTGTACTGGGGAAGTGGGTGTGAATAGATTCGAATCACCAATGTTTCTTGGTGTGATATATACCTCATAGACTTTAGTCTACTACTTTCATGTATGACATACCTGCTTCTCTTCCCCATACTTAACTTACCCAGGTATCTAAATAATCAGACTGGAGAGGGACTCTATTTTCTTTCTTGTTGTTACTCTTGTGATTAGTTGTTAGTCAAGGCTAGAGATGTTTAGCAATCATTCTGATTATGTTTGATTGCTCAATTTCCCTAGGAATCATAAACTGTCAGCCTATGTAAATAGACTTTTATATTTGGGTTTCTTAAACTTCCACTTCATTTGTCTTGCTCTTATTTCTCAGTTCCAGGTTCCTATCTTTACTAAGCATTGCCTAGGAACTTCTTTTGCGCTCAACAAGTTATGGACTTTAAGAGAATTTTAGGAGAAAATTCACGTTCCCAAGACTCAACTACTCTAATAATAGGATGTTAGGAAGGAGCGATGGCGGGTGATATTGTCAGTGTTTTCAGACTAGAAGGGCTTGATCACTCGAATCAGACAATGAATATGCTTCTGTCTATGATAAGAGTCTTAGTTCCCTGGTTGTCCTGTATTTTTACAGGGAGTAGTCAACCTCTGTGGTTATTCTTGATTTTCATATATTTCAGTGGTCATGTTGCTCTTGATTCTAATATGTGGAGAACATTTTTGCCCTAGGTCTAGCCTATAGTTGATATAATAACCATGATTTAATGGCTCTGTAACCTCTGGAAAGGTATATAAACTCTCTGTGACCCAGTTTCTTCCCTTTAAAATGAGAAGAGATGGGAATAATGGTATTGAGTACCACTGATAATTGCAGTGTTTCATTTCAAAGAGTCATATCTTAAAAACCAAAAGCTTTGGAATCTTACCAATCCACTGTCCAGGGGTTTATTTTTTTAAAAAATACCTAGAGAGCTTTCAGGGATGGTACAATTTCATCTAAGACTTGAGGCCAAAGAACAGTTGCAAATGGATAAACCTTACAACTTTCATACACCAGATATTCAATGGAACTAACTACTACATTTTTCATAAACAATTCAAGTGAGGATTTCTTACCTGGCAGAGCAGCTATCTTGAAATTTTTATTAAACTACACTGACTTTTGCCTAGGGCCTTTGCACACAGTGTTCTCTCTACTTGGAACATTCTATCATCTCTCTGCCCTGCTCTTACCCATACTTCCCATGAGACCTCAATATATCTCATATTTTCCCATGAGAGCTGAAGGATCAGCTCTCACCCTAGGCATCGCTTTTTGTGGAAAACCTTCCCTAACCACCACCTTACCTAATCTAACCATCCCACAGTTTTCTTCCCAACTATGGTCTTTATAAAACTGGATTTAAGTTGTCTATTTACTATTTACACAAGAGTATAAGTTCCATGAGGACAGGGATCTTATTTGTTATATACAAATACTAAGTGCTCAATAAATACTCGTTGGGAAAAAAAAGGACGGGAAAGACAGATTGATGGATAGTTGAATCTTAGGAAGGATGAAAAGATTGGTACAGTGAATTTCCTCATGGTTGTCCCTTGAAAATCTGAAAAATGACAGACCCACCTACTATTGCAAAGCATTTTTTTTTTTTTTTTTTTTTTTTTTGCAGTACGCGGGCCTCTCACTGCCACAGCCTCTCCCGTTGCGGAGCACAGGCTCTGGACGCGCAGGCTCAACGGCCATGGCCCACGGGCCCAGCCGCTCTGCGGCACGTGGGATCCTCCCGGACCGGGGCACGAACCCATGTCCCCTGCATCGGCAGGCAGATTCCCAACCACTGCGCCACCAGGGAAGCCCGCAAAGCATTTTTAATTTTCAAAGTATTTCTTTATATTACTTTCCTGAGTGAGAAAGAAAACAAAGGACAATCTATCTTTAACATGTAAGTGTAAAGATTGCTTAAAATATAAGAAAGTGCAGAGAGTTTTAAATGACTTAAGAAAACATAGCTGTATGGAAATCTAATTTTCTGAATTCTAGCTCTGTATTTGTTTTGTTTATCCACATTCCTCTCCAGGCTTTGAAGCAAGGGCTTGAGAATAAAAAAGGCCACTGAGAAACCCGAATAGTGTGACTCTCTATTCACAATAAGAACTTATTCTACTGCCATCTTAATATCTTCAATCATTTGCATTAGTAAAAATGAAGATATACTCAATGATGATATCAAGAAAACAAATGAGGTTAATTGAATATGACCAACCTGTAAACGTATATGATTGCTTGGACTGCACACAATGGCCATGTGTTTTGCATATTGTTGTTTTCTAAGGGGCTGTAGATTGCAGTTTTGATTAATTGTACTAATTCTCGGACTTAAGAGTCAAACTGAGAGCTATGTAATTCTTAGGCCCTTTCATGTCCTTTATAAACCTTCTTTGGAGGTCTTGAAAATGACTTTCAAAAACTGAAATTAATTTTCTTTCTAACCCCCTAGAGATCAATGCAGTGAATTTCATCATGCCATGATGATTAAAAATGCTGAAATGAGTCATGATATAATTAGGAATTTCTTTGTGCAAATCAAGCTCCATGAACTATATCTAACACTGATTCCGTTTATAAAAATCAGTCTGTTCCTCCTGATGCAGAAGACAAATTTTGGCAAGGAGACATAAAAATCTCATAACTTTAAATATATTTATTAATCGGTCAATTTCTTTAAATGGTACTAAAATATCTCAGTAAATTGGCAGCTTATGCAAAGACATAATAGCAGAGAACAAGGAATACTATGAGAACTGCAGGAAAGCCAGTATGGCTGAAACATGTGTAACAAAATGAAAAAACATTTACTCTCTTAGCAGCTGGTAGAATAATTCCTCTAGGAGCTTAACACAATATTTTTAAATAAACTGTTTAATAAGCTACTTGGGATGAGAGGTGAGACTACAAGGGGCATATTCAACCTAAAAGTAGTGGCACTAAGCAAGAATGGAATCTAGAAATAGAAGGGCACTTTGTTTTGTTGAGCCCTTGGATGGAGTTGGGAATGTACGTTTACAATCAGGGGCTGGGGCAAAGCCAAATTGCTCAGTATAATAAAAGGATGAGTGTAAAGAGCTGGGGTGGGGGGCAGGCATGAGTAGATCCAGGAAGACTGTATACCTTGGGGGAAAAGTAGAGACAAAGAAAAAGAAATGTCCTAAGAGTGCCACAGCAGAAAAGAAACTTTGGGAAAAAAATGTCAAATGGTGAATTGGAGGTTGTTACTATACCACATATGATAGAATATTCCCTCATCTCCCCTGTGAATTCTGTGTTTCTCACTAGGACTTTTGTAAAAATGGATTTGGTAACAGAATGTGAAGACATGTAAGAGTTCTATGTCCACCTGGGTGTAAGATAAAAACAAAGGTTGCTTTTACAGAGGAGACAGCTGGCCTCTGGGTTTCTATAAATTGTAAGAGGACAGTGAGAAAGGATGAGTCTGGAAGAATAAGCAGGGTGATTTTATGAGAGATCATGTGAACCATCTAAAAATGTGTGCATCTTATCTCAGGGAAAATAGGGAACAGTTAAAAAGATTGAAGCAGAAGAATGACATCATTAGGTTTGTAGTTTAAAAAGATTAGCAGCAATTCAGAGAATGGGGTAGTGGAAGCAATGATAGAGGCAAAGAAAAGTTACAAAGCTTTGCGGCAATCCAGACAAGAAATGTTAAAGCCTTGTACTGGTAGCAGTGGAAATGGAGAGAACTGGACACCTGGACATATTAAAAAGTTAGAGTCAGTGGATCTTGATGACTGACTGGATGAGAGGGAATGGATGATCAGCCTCCCTGGTTTGCCCAGGACTGAGGGATTCCCAAGATGTGAGACTTCCAGTTTTAAAATGGGGACAACTCCGAGCAAGCCATTCCAGCTTCCATGGATGTGGGACCCTTTACGCTAAAACCCAGAAAGTCCTGGGAAAACTGAGATGAATTAATTACCCTAATGGGAGTTGAAGTTGTGGATGAGTGAGGATGACAGCTAATTTCTGGCTTGGGAATGGAGGTACCAGTCACTGAGACAGGGAAGACAGGAATAGGAACAAATTCAGTTGGGAAGAAAACACTGAATTTCATTTAGGGGCATGTTTCAGGAGCCTATAGGACATTAAAGAGAGAATATGGAAATATCCAGTAGACAATTAGAAACTTTTAAGAATCTGGTACTCAAGAAAGAAAGTTGGATTTAAAATATAGTGTTGGGAGTTACTGGCATATAGATGACACTTGAAGCTATGTGAATGAATGATACTGCCCAGGGATAGTTTATACCAGAGAAGAAGAGAAGAGGAGAGGAGAGGAGGGAAGAGAAAGAGAGGGGATAGAAGGGGAAGGGGCTGAAGACAGAACCCTTGGAAACATCAAGACATATTTACAAGACATATAAAAGGTGACTGAGATGGAGCAGCTACAATGGCAATATAAAAACTAAGAGTGCACTGTCTAGAATTCAGGGCAAGACAATGTTGGAAGGAGGTAAGGTAAGTGTCAAGTGCTACAGGCAGATCAAGTAAGATAAAGACTGAAAATTATCCTTCGGATTTAAGAATAACAGATCATTATTGATCTTGGTGAAAGCACTTGTAGAGAAATGGTAGAGAGAATCTAGACTGAGGAATGAATGGCAGATAAGAGAACAGAGATAAAGAGTAAAAAAAAGTCTATTTCAAAATGTTTCCAAGGAAGAGAGATATAAGTGGGATGGATGGAGGAAGATGTGGGATTGAAGACAACATTTTTATAATCAGTATCTTGGCCCACGTCCTCTAGGAAACAGAGCCTGAAGTAAAGATTAAAACACTTTTCTTTATTTGTGAAATGTGAGTCCAGGGAAGTAAGGGTAAGGAAAGTGGGAAATAAGGCAAGGAGAGATGCAAAGCAATGTGATGAGCTGCTTAAAGAACTGATTGCCAATTTATAATGATCCACAAAGAAACATGGGCTGCTCAGCAGGTGTATCTGTAGGGTTTTTTGAAAGGCTGTTAGAAGAAATCACGCCTCAGAGTTGTCTGCAAAGGAGAAAGATTTGGGAATTTATTTTATCCTTTCCTACTCTTGAATCTCAATGGTGAAGTTTCATCCCATAGGCAACTTAATCCTTCACATTCCAGGCTATATCATCTGGCCTTCGCAGTCATCAGGAAGTTAAATCCCATGCCCATAGTATAGTTTTTAATCCGATCTGAATGAAACATTAAGGGCACCCTGGAATAGAGGACTCAGTGTGTGAGCCAGGAGAGCCAGTCAGGCCTAAGGCTCCAACTCAGACTGCAGCCTGTTCAGAGAATTCAGCAAAGGAGAGTAAAGGTGCTGGTGATGACAGTGGTAACAGCGTGGTCCAGGGGCAAGCGGTGTCTTTGTAAAGAAAGTAACCAGGAGAATCTGAGAAGGTGCCCAAGGTTTGTGTTTGAATTAGTAGAAAAGATTTAACACATTTAAATGTCATTGGGATGGAATCAATAAGAAGAGATTGAAGGTACAGGAGAGAAGGTATCTCTTTGACTGAGAAGTTTAGGTATTAAGGAAAAAGTAGGTGGAGACAGAATTAATTTCACAGGAAAGGTGAAAGGAGATTGTAAATTCCCCACATAAACTCTATTAAATTCCCTCAGTCCTGGAGCATATTTATTTAGTGCTCACCTCCCTGATACTATTTGAACTGGGCACCAAGGAAAAAATCTACACTATAGTCCACCAACCTTAATCTAGTCTTCCTCTGCCTTTAGAAATCATATGTAATTTAAAGTCCTGTGTTCTTTGGGGGCAGAGACAAAGATATAAGGTGGAATAAGCTATATAATCAAATGTCAGAAAACTAACAACCTGGATAATGTCATCAAGGAATAAGGAATGGCACACTTTCCTGGGAAGGTCCCCTTGGAGAAAGATTGGAGAGGCTGGCAGTGCCCCATCATTTAGGCTTTAAGCATTTCTGTAAGACCTGGGTGCTGATCTTACTTTGTCATCTATTGATTGTATCTGCCAAAATTATTGAAACTTTTTAAGTCTTAGTTTCCTCTTCTGCAAAATGGAGATGACAATAACAATTTCTAGTATTTTGCACTGGTGAATTAAATAATATATGATAGGAAAATACTTTGCTTAGCACCTGGAACATGCTAGGTATTATTATTTATGGAACCTAAAGCTATGTTAAGTATTGGGGATACAATGATGAACAAGTCACAGATCCCTAAACTGGATAACCTTGCCAAGGAGGTAAAAAGGTTCATACATGGAAACAAATCATTGATGAAGAAGTCTCTGCACTCCCTGCTTCTGCCCCACTCTTGACACCCCTGCCCTGGCTCTAAACACATAGAAATTCTGGACACAATTTAACAAAAATGGCAAACTTTAAATGCATAGATAAATTGTGAGCAAGAAAGAAAAACTATCTAGGGGTTAGAAATAAAGACAGAATTCAAAATGAGAGCTGTAAGCAGAAACTGAAGCCAAAATTTTACAAGGTAATTAGAAAAAAAAAAGAGTCCTGGGGGCTGGGTCTTTAATACCTACCTGAGGGACAGAGATGTCTAAGCCTCAGATACCTGACCTCGGGGACCTGGGCCTGAGCTACATGCATGAGCCTAGGAGTGAGGAAGGCAGCTCACTATGTGACATGGACCTCAAATAGGTTCATCTATGCTAGAGGCAGTTCTCTCTGTGGTGCAGGAGATTAAAAACTTCTAAAAAATATTAAATCCATGGTCTAAGCTGCACAGGGGCATGTGGTCTGAATTCAAAGTACCTACATGGTGAGGTATCCTAAGCTAGGAAGTTGACATAAAAAACCTGGTCCAGAACAGATGGAACTCTTAAAAGTAAAAGCAAACTTGAAACTGTTCATAAGAAGCTCTCTAGGACCCAGGATTCCTATGAAAAACAACTTGCACGAAGAAACAATCCACATTAAAAAAAAGAAAAAAAAACAGGATTTTTATCTTTAAGAACTAGAGAAAAATAAAAATCTGAAATAAACTTCAAAATAAATGAAGTGTTTAAAATTATAAAAGAAGAATATAATAAGGCAATAAAAGAACTGTGCTTCTATAAAACAACAGATAGACTTTTTAAGATAATGAAATAAAAATTCTGGGAGTGAAAAATACAAGCACTAAAATTAAATACTTAATGGATAGGTTGAAATGTAAAGTAGACACAGCTGAAGAGAGAACTGATGAATTAAAAGATAGAACCGAGAAAATCACTCAAAATGCAGTTTAGAGAAAAAAGAGATGAAATACATGAAAGCAGAATTAAGAGAAATTATGGATAAAGTGAGAAATTCCAACAGACAGTCAATAGAAATTTCAAAAGAGTGAGAATCAGAAAGATGTAATATTTGAAGATAAAATGGCAGGAAATGTTTTAGAACTGAAGAAAGATCCATGTATCGAACATGAATGGCATACATACCATTTTAGTGCGTGTCTCAAGCTTGTCCGTCTCAGCCTTACAGTCTCTTTGAACTACTACTGCAGTGATTGACTTCATGCAGGCACAGTCCTTACCTCATCCCCATGTTGCACACTTCTCACTTGTTACCTTGAGGCTTCTGTATTGATATCAAAGCCCAGATGCTACAGTACCCGTACATGCATACCCCATGAATGAAAGGGAATTAACACTACATGGGTGAATCTCTGACATCAGCTAAGTTGTATGCTTATCAAGAATCAATTTGTGGTGTGTTTTCATTACTAATTGCTCTACTGAAATAAAAATTTTGTAAACTGATGAAGTATGTGTGAGAAAAAAGAGAGAAATTTCTTTAATGAAATTTAAGTGGAATGCTTTGGTAAGACTAGATAAAAACAGTTGCTAAAAAAAATTGCCGTCATCCTAAGTGTAGGTGAGACAAGCATAAAAGATTGGGGGAAAAAATTAAAATCTTAAGGGATAGTACACTAAGATTGTTTTGCAAGTATCTTTAAACTTTTCTTTGGCTTTCAAGAAAGCAAAACTGGAAGTCACAGGCAATGCATTACGGTTATGGTTGTAGCAAAAAAAAAAAAAACTTAGAACAAAATAAGGTCTTAACCTAACATCAAAATATTGGTGCATATATGTACATCTTTGGGTTTTAATATAAAGTAAAATGTTAATGTATCATTTTGAATGATTCCCTACTTTAACTGACTCTTTAAAGTGATTACCATTCTCAGTAGCCTTCCACTATACACCACTTCCATGCTTATCTTCCAAATGTTGTGTTTGTTTCCCAAATCCAACCAATAAACTAAACCCTGTGGTTTAACAAATTCTACATAACTTTACCTAACTTAATTTTCCAATTTTATTTTCTAAATGTATACCTTAACTTTAGCTCAATTAGACCTATAATTCTCTGAACACATGCTCTAATGTTAAGCTCCTGCTAGTCTCTTTAACTGCAAGAAAAGGAAGGAGAGAGGGAAACAGGAAGAAAAGAAGGGAAGGAGGAAGAAAGGGAGATGAGGGAGACAGGAAGAAAGAAAGAGAAGGAGGGAGGGATGGGAAGAGACCGGAAGGAAGGAAGGGAGGGAAGGAGAAAGAGAGGGAGGGTGGAAGGGAAAAAGGATTAGCTGGATGAGCTAATTTCATCCCATCACAGATGCCCTGGGACAGATGCTCCCAGGGCATCTGTCCTCCCACTCAGCTCTAGCTACCCCACTTATTACATATATCAAAATCTATGGATTCACAGTAATGTGCTAAAGTGCTATTAAATGTGGCAAGTATAGGGAATACATCAACCCATGAAAGAGTATAAGTGAAACCAATCTTGTGAAAGAAAGCAGAATTCAAAAATTCTATAAATAGAATGTATGTAGCTAAACTTTAAAAGGACGGATGTAAATTTTGAGTGATGTAAAGAGCTAATGTTCATTTGACTGTTTTATTCTATAAATTTGCTTCAGTTCACAATCAAAAGAAATTTATAAACATATACAAAATCTACAAGATGAGATTCATTGTGAAGTGAATTAAAGGAAACTAAACCACTCTGAATTGGGAAGGAAAAGACAGGACTCTCTATTAGTTTATAGCTAGTTGAGCCCCAACCAGGAAGTTCTAGAACAACCAATAGACTATGTGATTTCAAAATAATTTCTAAATTAGCAAATACTTAAGCTTTTGAGTCTCTTCACTTCTTTCTTACTCCTGACCCAAGAGAGAATTAATAATTTGATTATTTTCCCATTTTTTGTATTACATTTCTGCCTTTTATTTTTTTCATTGATTCAATGAAGTTTTTCTTAAAAGTGACAGAATTATAAAAACTCTAAGCTGGAAACGACCTTGGACTACTATCTTCCATTTCCCTACTTTCAGACAACATCACAATAATGCTATCCCAGGCAGATGAAGAGCTATGTTATTTTTTAAACCTCCAGAGAAGATTCTAAAATCTCCCAACATTAACACCTCTCACTGTCAGGAAATTCTTCCACATATAATCTAAATCTCTCATGCTGCTGTTAAAATCAGTTTCCACTTGGCAGAGCTGAGTCGACACTGAGAACAGCTGGTCTTCAGCCTCTATGTAGAAATTCTTCATTTGCTGCCACTGTAATGTAATGAGATTGAATTTTCTGTATAACTTTGATTTAGTCCTTAGCTTATATCCTTCTCCAAGTTGATTAACCTCAGTTCCCCAACCTCTCCAGAGAGTTCATTCATACTCTTACCTGTATTCCCACTTCGCTTTGTAAGCTTCTCTACCAGAACATTATCACAATTTAGTGTAATCATATGTTTGCAGGACTGTCTCCCCACACCTCTTCGTCTTATTTGTGTGCCTATCTCTGTGACTGACATATAATAGGTCCTCAATAAATGACTATCAAATGAATCAATGAAATGGCATACAGATAAACCATTTTCTTCCAACCATTCAGCCATGGTTGTGGCCGTCTTGTGTTAGCTAAGTTTCTTTTGATAACAAGTCATAGAAACCAACTCTAGTAGTATGAGCAAAAACAGGGAATTGGTTGCAAGAATACTGGAATATCTTACAGAATCTAAGGAAGAATTAAACCAAGGCTCAGAAAGGGTAGGAACTAGGGCAACTCCATGTATTTCTTCTGTAGGAGGTTGTGGGCTTTTCTCTCAGAGCACTGCAATGTGTCTCAGCTACCAACAACTTCTAATAACACTGATGCTCTTCTAGCAACATTTCCAGTTCATGGGAGAAACAAACTGATGGGCTCGCCTTAGGTGAGATGACAGACCAGAAACAATAAGCCACGGTCCAGGGGACACTTTCCTAACATTGAGATGGCTGTCAGGGTGGGGGAAAAGAGAGGCCCTATCTGTACACCTTGGCAGCTCCTCAGAGAAGGGGAACCTGCACTGTGGATCCACCACAAGAGGTGTCCACTCAGGCTCATTGTTACTGTTGAATTCTTGTGAGGATGTCACAGCTAAATAAATAAGGTAATTCGACCTTAACTTTTCCTTTTCAACTATTTTCTTTAGGCCTGCTGGTACCAAGATTTAAGAAGGTAAAAAGTTGCCTTACTGTGTTAGAGTGTAAATTTCCTTTGCACTATGGATCAGTACTTGAGTTAATGACAAACATTATCACAAGATTTACGGCACACAGAAAAATCTTCCTTTCTGAAATCCGATTCAATTTATGCATCATTGAATTGGTAACAGACTCATACATGAAATACTGAATAGCAAGGAACAAATAGGTAGTGGCCAAAGCCCCAAACATGCTCCAATTGTCTTGGTATGCCTGCAGTATCTTGTCTTGAACTTCCTCAATAGCATACCTGCCAAAAAGACCCTGGAGAAGGAGAGAAGGAACAATGGGTCAGCTACATGACAGTAACACTCTGCAGTGATTCAGGAGTTTTCCATTTAAGTCCGATTCTTTCATACCTCTTACCCCATTTTGTAATTGAGTTAAACACCTATGATAGATGAAAATTAGCCACCAATTCTTTCTATCTAGCCTCATGAAGAGGAGGAAATTTCCCCATCCCTTGAATAGGGGCTGGCCTTGAGATTTGGTCTGAATGAATGAGGAGGAAGTGACATTGCGAGAATTACAAGCCTAGGCCTCAAGAGACCTTGTGAACATGCCAGATAAGAGGATAGGAAACCATGTGGAAATTTCCAGATTTGGGGGTTGGGGGGGGTGCAGACACAGATAACATACATCACAAAACTCACAGCTAATTTCAGACTGTAATAAGAAAACAGGGATCCAATAAGTCATTTATATTAAATATATATTTACAAGTACCTCTTGCCTTTTATTTGGTATGACACAAATCTATAATCTTCCTTCAAATTTTTTTGATATTTTTTTTTCTTAACCCATCAAATTTATAAGCAAGTTAAGCTTGGTTTCCTAATATTTTGGAATGATGTTCATACTTAGAATTTGGCTAATTCAGGATCATTCTTCTCCAGGTTATTTAAGACATTCAGACAGTCTATAAAATCTTTTTCCAAATGTAACACTGTTTTCAAAATTCTTGCAACTCTTTTTGCATCATTTACTGAGAGAATTAAACTTACGTTTTATATGTTTCCAGTTCTGTTCTCCTGAGTGAGTTATCTGAAAGTTAACTGGGTAGTTGAAATCTATGGTCCATCTCCCTGGATGTGGAGGTTTGGCTTTGTTCCACTTCATCTTCCCTGACTTCCTGATTTGGAGATCTGTCACAAGACCCTGCTGTGAGATCTTTATTCTGTTTTCCTTTTATCTTTACCCAGAGACTTTCAAGAATTCTTTGTTCCTCTTATTTCCATAGATACTTTGGTATTTGAATACTTCCTATGTCTCATCCTGCTAGAGAGAGAAGTTTACGGATGCTTAGTTTGAATATGGAATGAGAGCTGGGATACTTCATAATTAGCACAGAAGCCAGCCTAGAAATTCCCACAGCTGGCCATATCATATACCCTTCTGTACTCATTATTTTTACTATGTTTTTTGATAATATTCTGCTTCTCAAAGACTAAATGAGTCACAGTTTCTAGCCTTAAAAAAATATTTATTTTATATGGCTCTACCTTTTATTCATTTTTAATCTAATACCTTTATTGTCCTTATGTCGGTTTCCGGTTTCTGATTTTCCTCTCTCCCCTGATGACTATTGGGTTCTCTATACCTCACTTTCTCTACTCCCCTTTCTTTAAGTCTAGCTTCTCTTTTTACCTCAGAAAAGAGATAATAATCACTCTGATAAACAGTAGACAGAAAACTAAATTCTATGGAGCAGGAGTTAGAAGATTATTTTAAGAGATTTCTTCATTCCTACTATTTTCCAGGCACCAGTATACTAGGTGCCTCTATTCATATTCACCACTTGCCCTTCTAAAAGAAATAATGCTTTTCTGGAAGGTTGGGGAGAGGGTGGGAGGCTGCTCCATAACAAGATCAGAACATTATTGCCTGAAAACATCAAAAAGAAACTCTAGTCCTTTTTATAGGGAGTTTACACTGAGGGGAGGGGAGAGAAAGACAAATATTTGATCCCATTTTTCAAAAAGCACTTATTGAGCACCTTGGTAATACAGTTTACATTCATGCCTCAGTTTCCAACGTGTTTCACGTAAATTATCTTATACGTGAGGTAAGTAGGCAGATAATAAATGAGTTGTACATGAAACACTTTAATACACTATATAAATGCAAGAAAAAATATTTCCATTTTACACATAAGCAAATGGGGGTCTCAAAGAAGTTGTGAGACCTATCTAATCTGATATGCCTGCTCTCTTGACCACCATAAACTTCTGCATCACACTCTCCCACTGTGAGTCTCCTCTGTGCAAATGTCTGACTTGAAAGAGTTTACGAATCAGTTATGGGAAAATGAAGTACACATAAGAGAACAAATAACATCACCATCACCACCACCATCATCATCATTTAGTGATTACCTTGTGCCAGGCATTGTTTTACATGCAACGATTCATTTAATCCTCTCGGAAATCTTGTTAGATAGGCATTATTTTTATCTCGATGTAGGGTAGAAATAATTAAGGCGCAGAGAGGTTTAGCAACTTGACTGAAGGCACCAGGATAGTGAGCGGTAGCATCAGGATTTGAAGTCAGTTGCCTGTCTCCAGAGTCTATATGTCGGACCACTACACTCCACTGCTTTTCTACAAAACAGTATATGGAATTCCATATTCATGATAGAATGAGTGTGGTAGAGTGTCAGAGAAATTCATGTTGGGGAAAAGAAAGAGAAATGGTGGTGGGGAGGAGAAAAGAAGGAAGGGAAGGAGGAAGGAGAGGGAGGGAGGAAGACAAGAATTTGTCTCACAAAAAAACTAGTATAGAACAGAAATTTAAGTTAACATTTACTTAACTGGAAGAAGCTAAGAAAATATCATAAGCAGAAAAGAAAAAGAAAGTCGGTGCTTGACATTTTCAGGAACTGCCAATGGAACCATTCTGACTAAAGCAGAGGATTTAGGTAAGGGCATAATGGAAATTAAGACTGGAGTATTAGGTGTGAATAAGTTGTGGCTGGTCTATAATGAAGAGCTAACTTCGGACTCCGTAATAAGCAATAGGAAACCACAATGGTTTTTTAGTAAGGGACTAAAATCCTCAAAAATTTGTTTTTCTGTGATAAACAGAACAGATTAGGGAGTGGAAGACACAAGACCTGTGGAGATGAGCAACTCTTGCAGTAGTCCCTGGAGGCGTGAGGTCACAAGGGCTTGAACTAGAGTGATGTGAAGAGGAAGGGAAGGACAGAGAGGCCAAGAGGACATCATTCACAGAGGATTCACAGGTTCTGGTGACTGATAGGACGGGGAAAATGGGGATCTCAAAGGTGACTCAAAGCCTGTGTGAATAAGAAAATAATAATGCCATTCATGAGAACAGGGATATTCAGAAGGGAGCTGATTTGGAGACACGTTAGATTTGGACATAGCAGATTTGGGGTGGCAGGATAACATACAAGGGGATACATCCAGGAGTCAATCAACAAATATCTATTTTTTGTTTGTTTGTTTGTTTTGTTTTTTTGGTTTTTTTGTTTTTTCAGTACGCGGGCCTCTCACTGTTGTGGCCTCTCCCGTTGCGGAGCACAGGCTCCGGACGCGCGGGCTCAGCGGCCATGGCTCACGGGCCCAGCCGCTCCGCGGCACGTGGGATCTTCCCAGACCGGGGCACGAACCCGTGTCCCCTGCATCGGCAGGCGGACTCTCAACCACTGCGCCACCAGGGAAGCCCAACAAATATCTATTGAACCCCTACTTTGTGTTAAGGCAATGTGCTGAAGCCTCGGCTAGTGCTGTGACAAGACAGACAAGGTCTCTATACTCCTGGAGCTTGGGGTATAACCCGGGCAGTTAAAGGACTAGGAAGATTTGAAGAAAAGTCAGGGACAGAGAGGAAGATTTAGAAGCCTACCTATTCAAGGTGGTGACTAGAACCCAGATGCTGGCCTATTTTCTCTTCTTCTCTCTCTGGCTCTTTTTTTATTTTTATTTTTAAACCTTCTAAGAGATTCAGTTATTACTATTTAACCTCTTACTCCATCAAATGATTTACTATGAAAAGTTGTTTTTCTTCACAGAAACTTAAAATTTTTAAATCCTTACTTAGGAACCCCAAAGAGGCAAGGAAGTATTCCAGGTCAAGAACTTGCTTGAGTTTGCTACAGATAGGAATGATCAGGCTCCCAGTCACAAGCAGCATCAAAAAGAAGAGAAGGAAAGAAAAAGGTAAAAGAGATCATTTTTTTAAAATTCTACACAGCAGTCTATTTGCTGATAAATGAGCTATAGGCCCCTGATGTTGGCCACATGGTCCCCAGGCCAGTGACAACTGTTTGCAGATCATATCTGTGCATGTCTTTGGACCTGGGACTTAGTTGCAGAGCAGAGAAACCAAGAGCTTGGCCATTTTTAATGTATGGGTCAGAGGTTGCAAATGGTGCCCAAGGGTTAGATTGGCCCATAGTCCTGTTTTGTTTGGCCTGCACAGTGTTCTTTTAAAATTTGGGTCAACATTTAAAATTCAGGTTTTGAATTTAGAGGTTAAACACAAAACTCAAGATTTCCAAATGCTCTTGAAAAATCAGAGTACCTGTCAACACTGGGTTAGCTTTTCTGACTGACAATACTGGGATGGAGTTAAGTCAGATCTGTTCTTTGGGACACAGCTCATACCCTCGCACAAGAAATACAGCCTCTGAAAGGTGTAGTTCTCTGCGGAAGTTCAGCAAAGGCACTTGCCTGCAGGAGATAGTAGACCAAAGATCTGTGGCCCCATCCTAAACTGACATACTAGGAGGAATAAAAAATGGAGTTGTTCAATAACCAATAGGGGGCTTTTTCAGGAGAAAGGGGCTTTGGTCATTAACAGCGACACCTCGAGCAAGGAATTTATATTTTCTGAAACTCAGCTTCCTAATTTGTAAAATGAAACTAATAAAATTTACCCCCAAAATTCTTGATGCCATTTAGTGAGGCCATGCTACATAAAACACTTAGCGCAGTGCTTAGCTTCAGGTGCAAATACAAGCTGGTTTTTCTATATATTTTATTCATGCATGTTTATTGTGCACCTCCTGTGGTTCTATCCCTATACAAGACATCAGAAATATATAAGAATAAACATAGTTCATGTCTTTGAGGAATTCCCTAGTAAGAAGTAAAAGGGTTAGAGAAAAATGTGTTAACAAGAGAAAAGAGTTTCTGAAGTGTACAAAACCATCTAAGATGAAAAATTAGAAATAAATGACTGGAAAGAGGCAAAAAAAGTTCAATACCAGAGTATATGGAAAAATGTCACAAAAGGTGAAAGCGAAAGAATGTTTTAGATTATGTTGAATTTGGAATTTCTAGAAAGAAACAACATTCGTGCTCCACAGAATGAGTATCTTCAAACAACAACTCTGTAACAACTAACCCCTATATCACTTACTACTTACCAGTCACTATTCTAAGTGCTTTATATAAATTAGTTCATTTACTTTGCAGAACAACTTTTGAGATAGGTAAAATGATTTCCCATTTACAAATGAATAAACAAGGGCCCACAGAGGTCAATAATTTGTCCAAGGTTATCTACTATTAAATGGTGGAGCTGGGATTTAAAACTAGGCATGTCCATAGTCTATGCTCCTAAGGGAATCTGCAAATAGATCCAGGAAGAATGAAGGTATGTTCATGGCAGACACCTTTCCAAGGAAGGTATGTTCATGGCAGATACATTTCCAAAGAAAATATGGTCTAACTTAGTCAACCCTGTGTGCTATTTTCCTGGAATACGTATGCAAGTAGCTTTATGGAAACTGTCCTTCTTCTTTTTCTGATAAATTTGCCATCAGGAAAGTTTGGCTTTAGTGCCACACCATGGTTTTGAAGATTTGAGGAGGGAATTATCAGACTTTGGGAATGCCCAGGAGCAGGCACACCATCTCTGCTTTCCAGGTGAGTGCTGAAATCCTGGGAGAGAAACCTGGATTTGGAAAGTGAATGACTGACTATATAAATAATGTTGCAGGATGGGATCTGGGTGCTGTCACACTTAAGATATTGCAATGAAGAGACCCTCCCTCAGTGGGAACACTTCACTGACTCGGGGAAGCAAGAGGTTCCCAAGGGCTTGCCAAATGGATACCTGAATGCTTGTCGCAGTTCAATTACCCACCAAATCAACACCCAGAAATCCACAAATACACAAAAGGCAGTAATAATACTAGGAAAATTTTACTGAGTATTTATTCTGTGTCAGAGATAGTCCCAAGTACTTTCCATGCAGTACCTAATTTAACCTCCATGAGAGGGGTAGTATTATTTTCATTTCATGGATGAAGAAACTGAGACACAAAGGCCTCTCTGGCTAATCAGTGCTGGTGCCAGAATTTGAACCCAAGTAGCCTGACCTGGAGCCCATGTTAACCACAGTTTACTACATTCAAGTACACATGTAATCTTTATTTCTAAATACCTTTAAACTAGATTGATATTTTTCACACAACTCAACACATTTTAGGCCTTATTAAGGCCTGAGTAAAACTCATGCTCTTAACTTCAGAAGGGCTGATCTTTCTACTAGCATTTCTCTCCTACTAATCCAGGCTAGCCCTAAATTTTCTTATATTTCCAGGATAATATATGAATTTTAAATGTAGGTATAGATATCATAGATATCAGTGCTAGTTCCTAGACTGAGGAAGAAACAATTATTTGAAATTTGACTTGGTTAGCAAATACATCTTTAAGTCTATTTAGATTAGGTAGTGATGTTTTCTTTTGATGTGGAATAATTCTTTGTCAATTAAGTGGCATAATAAGATAGTGAGTCTATTAAATGCTTACTAGACCAAAATTTGAATAAAATCTTCGCCATGAAAAACTATTATAAAATCTCTTCACTAAAGTTATAAAGTCTTCACTAAAGTTTACCACTAGATGGAGCAATTAAATTTTATATTTTTCCACTCATGGCAAACCTTTAAGCTTGTTTTGAATTTAGTCTGGATTTTAGGTTACTTATTAACTGCTCTCGTTTCTTTTTCTTTATCAGATGTTTATACATTTATTATAGTCTCTAGTAGAGAAAATTTAACAAAACTACCTTGCTATTAGTGCATTTTATGCTTGTAAACTTAAAGCTTTGTGAGAAAAGATTGATCATAGACAAAAGTTCAGAATTTCAAGCAAAATACATAAGAAATTCAACTTAAACAGACTTTAATATGCTTAATAACTACATTAGCTGCCCTCCTATCTGTAATCTGCTACTGAACAATGTGACCCATCCAGTCAAACCAAGCAAAAAATACCTCTGACCCACCAGAACAAGTGCCACAGGGTTGGTTTATAGATGGCTTCATGCATCAATGGTTTTGTGTATGCATTAAACAGTGCAGGTCCTGGCTGGAAGAGCCAGGATGCTGTTTGATAGTGTGGCATAGGAAACGCAACAGTTTAGGGTCATTGATTTCTGCGCAATTGAAGGTCATTTTTCTAGACCATGTGTGTTATTCTCTTCTCACCAAAAACCAGAGGAATTATCCATTCATTTAATATTTACTGAGAGACTGCTATGTACTGTACATCATAATCTCCACTGACTTTCATCTCACAGACAGAACCTTGTCTCAGAATTAGGCTGAGGCTGACTGTGCACTGGAAATCTCAGCATTACGTGGGGCTGTTCTGGAAAAACAGGAAGGAAGGAGAGCTAGAATGGATGAAACAGAACTGCTGAAGCTTGTGAAAACCCGGATGATGGAAGAAGAATCTAAACTGAACAAGGACAGAGACATTTCTTTACCCACCACTGACTAAGGGTATCACCATTTCCTGGACATAGAATATTAGAGATCAACATCAAAACCACACAGAACATTAAAGTTTGTTCTGAGCATTGTTGTTTGATACACTCATAAGTTATGTGTTCATATTTCAGGCTGAGCCATTTCCATTATAAAAACCTGAGTTAGAGAATACTTTTATATATAACATTAAAATTCTCTCTAGACCAATAATAAGAGTCAAGATTCTGTTGATCAGAAAAACGCAGGTCAGGTAAGCAGTGCCTCTTAACAGAATGATGCCTCTTTAAAGCTTTTTCCTGCCTGAATGGGCCAGCTGCAGTAATGCTGCCTTTCCTTATAAGCTAGTTGGTTAAGCATTCACTCAAAGATCGTTTCATTTTATCTTATTTAGAGTTTGAATAAGCCTGGTTATCTGGTTTCCTAATCCTTAGCAGATTTGAAATAACAAATGAGGAAGAGAATAACAATAACAAACATTTATCGAGCATCCATTATTTTCCAGGCATTGTTTCTAAGCAGTTTTATTTCACTTAATCTTCATGACAACCTCACGAGGTAGGTGCTATTATTATCTGCCATTACATACATAAGAAAACTGAAGAGCAGGGCTTCCCTGGTGGTGCAGTGGTTGAGAGTCCGCCTGCCGATGCAGGGGACACGGGTTCGTGCCCCGGTCCGGGAAGATCCCACGTACCGCGGAGCAGCTGGGCTCGTGAGCCATGGCCACTGAGCCTGCACGTCCGGAGCCTGTGCTCCGCAACAGAAGAGGCCACGACAGTGAGAGGCCCGCGTCCCCCCCCACAAAAAAAAAAAGAAAACTGAAGAGCAGAAAGGTTAAGAAACTTACCCAGGCTTTCCTGTTCTTATGTGACAGATCTGAGATTTCCACCCAAACAGCCTGGTTCCAGACTCATTCTTAAGACCACAACCTCTACTGTGAAGAAAGGCTATTAGCTGGCAGGCCCTAGACAGAAGCAAGAAATGGCCTGACAGCAAGGGAAGAGAGGACTTGTGAAGGGCAGCCGAACTTATTTAAAATGCACAACAACCTGGGGTCATTTAAAACACCAGCAAACTGCACTTTGATTACATGTTTTCTGGATTTTTCAGGACACTTCAGATTTTAAGTATTTATTTCCATAATCCCCACAGGGACACTCAAAATTTTTGAACTGTTTTCCCTAATTTTCAATTCAGAAAAATAGTTACTATACCCCAAACTTACTTAGCCTTAAGTACAATTAATAATGAAATGTAGCTTAGAGTTTGTGAGAGTTAGTGTCTGAATGTGCTTGTGTCCTGGAGGAAATGTCACCGATCCCAGTTCTATTGAGTCATTTGTGCTCCAAGTACTAGGGACCATGATTAGGGGCCAGGATTTCCACGAATGAGAGCTTGAGTCTAAAGAGTACATGCAGAGGCCCTCTGCTAAGGGGAAGGCTTAGAGAGAAGCCACCATGAATCTTGCTAAGGTGGCAGGGCATGTGCCCCAACGCAGCTGGAGAGCTAGTTACTGGACCTGCAGGTGTGCATACTAAGGAACCAGTTCTCATAGCCAGTCCTGTGACTCAGCTCAGATCACATGTCTCAGATGAGAAGATGTGAAAGCTGTGATAATACAACCCCCAACCCCCATCTGTAAGACAAATGGACACAAGGGAACACTGAGTACTACTGCCTGGCTGCCCTGGGGTCAACATCCCAAGCTAAATTTTCAGGGTATGTCTCTTTTTTCCAAGAAAGGAAGAACTAGAAAGCCTTTGGGGAGGCTCTGTCAACTTCTTATAGGAAGACAAAAATAGTGTAAAATAAAAAGTTCAGTATGTAAATGATGCTGAGAGAGTGGGGTGGGTACAAGGGTGGGTCCAGGTTTTGTGACGCCTGACCCTAACACAATTTGGGAGCATCTTTTAAGAAAAGGAATAAAAACTTATGAATTTAAAACACTTAGGGTAAAAAATGAATATTCGTATAGAATAAGAAAAGAAATGACAATAAATTACAAACTTTGAAAAGCTGAAAAATATCACAAACATCCCTAAATCCAGAAAAATAATATTTTAATAATTAATTTTATGACATAAACTAGAATATTTTTCTATATTTTTTGGCTGTGTATTCTCCGATAACAACTTTTTTTTTTTTGCTGTACACGGGCCTCTCACTGTTGTGGCCTCTCCGGTTGCGGAGCACAGGCTCCGGACGCACAGGCTCAGCGGCCATGGCTCACAGGCCCAGCCACTCCGCAGCATGTGGGATCTTCCCGGACCGGGGCACGAACCTGTGTCCCCTGCATCGGCCGGTGGACTCTCAACCACTGCGCCACCAGGGAAGTCCAACCTTTTTTTTAATTAACATCTTTATTGGCGTATAATTGCTTTACAATGGTGTGTTAGTTTCTGCTGTATAACAAAGTGAATCAGCTATATGTATACATATATCACCATATCTCCTCCCTCTTGTGTCTCCCTCCAAGGCTCCCTAACGCACCCTTCTAGGTGGACACAAAGCACCGAGCTGATTTCCTTGTGCTATGCGGCTGCTTCCACTAGCTATCTATTTTACATTTGGTACTGTATATATGGCCATGCCACTCTCTCACTTTGTCCCAGCTTACCCTCCCCCCTCCCCATATTCTCAAGTTCATTCTCTACATCTTCATCTTTATTCCTGTCCTGCCCCTAGGGTCTTCAGAACCATTTTTTTTTTTTTTTAGGTTCCATATATATGTGTTAGCATACGGTATTTGTTTTTCTCTTTCTGACTTACTTCACTTTCTATGACAGACTCTAGGTCCATCTACCTCACTACAGATAACTCAATTTAGTTTCTTTTTATGGCTGAGTAATATTCCATTGTATATATGTACCACAACTTCTTTATTCATTCATCTGTCCATGGACATTTAGGTTGCTTCCATGTCATGGCTGTTGTAAATAGAGCTGCAATAAACATTGTGGTACATGACTCTTTTTGCATTATGGTTTTCTCAGGGTATATGCCCAGTACTGGGATTGCTGGGTCATATGGTGGTTCTATTTTTAGTTTTTTATGGACCCTCCATACTGTTCTCTATAGTGGCTGTATCAATTTACATTCCCACCAACAGTGCAAGAGGGCTTCCTTTTCTCCACACCCTCTCCAGAATTTACTGTTTGTAGATTTTTTGTTGATGGCCATTCTGACCAGTGTGAGGTGATACTTCATCATAGTTTTGATTTGCATTTCTCTAATGATTGGTGATGTTGAGCATCCTTTCATGAGTTTCTTGGCAATCTGTATATCTTCTATGGAGAAATGTCTATTTAGGTCTTCTGCCCATTTTTGGATTCGGTTTTTTGGGTTATTTGATATTGAGCTGCATGAGTTGCTTGTATATTTTGGAGATTAATCCTTTGTCAGTTTCTTTGTTTGCAAATATTTTTTCCCATTCTGAGGGTTGTCTTTGTGTCTTGTATATGATTTCCTTTCCTGTGCAAACTTTTAAGCTTCATTAGGTCCCATTTGTTTATTTTTTATTTTATGTCCATTACTTTAGGAGGTGAGTCAGAAAGGATCTTGCTGTGATTTATGTCAAGGAGTGTTCTGCCTATGTTTTCCTCTAAGAGTTTCATAGTGTCTGGCCTTGCATTTATGTCTTTAATCCATTTTGAGTTTATTTTTGTGTATGGTGTTAGAGAGTGTTCTAATTTCATTCTTTTACATGTAACTGTCCAGTTTTCCCAGCACTACTTATTGAAGAGGCTGTCTTTTCTCCGTTGTATACTCTTGCCTCCTTTATCAAAGGTAAGGTGACCATATGTGCGTGGGATTATCTCTGGGCTTTCTATCCTGTTCCATTGATCTATATTTCTTTTTTTGTGCCAGTACCATACTGTCTTGATTACTGTAGATTTGTAGTATAGTCTGAAGTCAGGGAGCCTGATTCCTCCAGCTCCATTTTTCTTTCTCAAGATTGCTTTGGCTATTTGGGGTCTTTTTTGTTTCCAAACAAATTATGAAATTTTTTGTTCTAGTTCTGTGAAAAATGCCATTGGTAGTTTGATAGGGATTGCACTGAATCAATAGATTGCTTGGGGTCGTATAGTCATTTTCACAATGTTGATTCTTTCAATCCAATAACATGGTATATCTCTCCATCTGTTTGTGTCATCTTTAATTCCTTTCATTACTGTCTTATAGTTTTCTGCATACAGGTCTTTTGTCTCCTTAGGTAGGTTTATTCCTAGGTATTTTATTCTTTTTGTTGCAATAGTAAATGGGAGTGTTTCCTTAATTTCTCTTTCAGACTTTTCATCATTAGTGTATAGGAATGCCAGAGATTTCTGTGCATTAATTTTGTATCCTGCTACTTTACCTGATTCATTGATTAGTGCTAGAAGTTTTCTGGTAGCATTTTTAGGATTTTCTATATATAGTATCATGTCACCTTCAAACAGTGAAAGTTTTACTTCTTCCTTTGTGATTTGGATTGCTTTTATTCCTTTTTCGTCTCTGACTGCTGTGGCTAAGCTTCCAAAACTATGTTGAATAATACTAGTGAGAGTGGGCAACCTTGTCTTGTTCCTGATCTTAGTGGAAATGGTTTCAGTTTTTCACCATTGAAAACAATGTTGGCTGTGGGTTTGTCATTATGGCCTTTATTATGTTGAGGTAAGTTCCCTCTATGATTACTTTCTGGAAGGTTTTTCTCATAAATGGGTATTGAATTTTGTCAACAGTTTTTTCTGCATCTATTGAGATGGTCATATGTTTTTTCCCCTTCAATTTGTTAATATGGTGTATCACATTGATTGATTTGCGTATATTGAAGAATCCTTGCATTCCTGGTGTAAACCCCACTTGATCATAGTGTATGATCTTTTTAATGTGCTGTTGGATTCTGTTTGCTAGTATTTTGTTGAGGATTTTGGCATCTATGTTCATCAGTGATATTTGCCTGTAGTTTCTTTTTTTGGGCCATCTTTGTTTGGTTTTGGCATCAGGGTGATGGTGGCATCGTAGAATGAGTTTCGGAGTGTCCCTCCCTCTGCTATATTTTGGAAGAGTTTGAGAAGGATAGCTGTTAGCTCCTCTCTAAATATTTGATAGAATTCACCTGTGAATCCATCTGGTCCTGGGCTTTTGTTTGTTGGAAGATTTTTAATCACAGTTTCAATTTCAGTGCTTGTTATTGGTCTGTTTATGTTTTCTATTTCTTCTTGGTTCAGTCTCAGAAGGTTGTGCTTTTCTAAGAATTTGTCCATTTCTTCCAGATTGTCCATTTTATTGGTATAGAGTTGCTGGTAGTAATCTCTCATGATCCTTTGTATTTCTGCAGTGTCAGTTGTTACTTCTCCTTTTTCATTTCTAATTCTATTCATTTGAGTCTTCTCCCTTTTTTACTTGACAATTCTGACTAATGGTTTATCAATCTTGTTTATTTTCTCAAAGAACCAGCTTTTAGTTTTATTGATCTTTGCTATTGTTTCCTTCATTTCTTTTTCATTTATTTCTGATCTGATCTTTATGATTTCTTTCCTTCTGCTACCTTTGGGATTTTCTTTATCTTCTTTCTCTAATTGCTTTTGGTGTAAGTTTATGTTGTTTATTTGAGATGTTTCTTGTTTCTTAAGGTAGGATTGTATTGCTATAAACTTCCCTCTTAGAACTGCTTTTGCTTCATCCCATAGATTTGGGGTTGTCGTGTCTCCTTTGTCATTTGTTTCTAGGTATTTTTTTATTTACTCGTTGATTTCTTCAGTGATCACTTCGTTATTAAGTAGTGTATTGTTTAGCCTCCATGTGTTTGTATTTTTTACAGATCTTTTCCTGTAATTGATACCTAGTCTCATAGCATTGTGGTTGGAAAAGATACTTGATACGATTTCAGTTTTCTTAAATTTACCAAGGCTTGATTTGTGACCCAAGATATGATCTATCCTGGAGAATGTTCCATGAGCACTTGAGAAGAAAGTGTGATCTGTTTTTTTTTTTTTTTCGGATGGAATTGCCTATTAATATCAATTAAGTCCATCTTGTTTAATGTATCATTTAAAGCTTGTGTTTCCTTATTTATTTTCATTTTGGATGATCTGTCCTTTGGTGAAAGTGGTGTGTTAAATTCCCCTACTATTATTGTGTTACTGTCGATTTCACCTTTTATGGCTGTTAGCATTTGCCTTATATATTTTGGTGCTCCTATGTTGGGTGCATAAATATTTACAATTGTTATATCATCTTCCTGGATTGATCCCTTGATCATTATGTACTGTGCTTCTTTGTCTCCTACAATAGTCTTTATTTTAAAGTCTATTTTGTCTGATATGAGAATTGCTACTCCAGCTTTCTTTTGATTTCCATTTGCATGGAATATCTTTTTCCATCCCCTCACTTTCAGTGTGTATGTGTCCCTAGGTCTGAAGTGGGTCTCTTGTAGACAGCATATATACGGGTCTTGTTTTTGTATCCATTCAGCCAGTCTATGTCTTTTGGTTGGAGCATTTAATCCATTTACATTTAAGGTAATTATTAAATGTATGCTCCTATTACCATTTTCTTAATTGTTTGGGGGTTTTTTTTTGTAGGTCTTTTCCTTCTCTTGTGCTTCCTGCCTAGAGAATTTCTTTAGTGTTTGTTGTAAAGCTGGTTTGGTGATGCTGAATTCTCTTAACTTTGGTTTTCTGTAAAGGTTTTAATTTCTCCATCGAATCTGAATGAGATCCTTGCTGTGTAGAGTAATCTTGGTTGTAGGTTTTTCCTTTTCATCACTTTAGATATGTCCTGCCACTCCCTTCTGGCTTGCAGAGTTTATGCTGAAAGATCAGCTGTTAACCTATAGGAATTCCCTTGTATGTTATTTGTTGTTTTTCCCTTTCTGCTTTTAATATTTTTTTCTTTGTATTTAATTTTTGAAATTTTGATTAATATGTGTCTTGGCAAGTTTTTCATTGGATTTATCATGTATGGGACTCTCTGAGCTTCCTGGACTTAACTGACTATTGCCTTTCCCATGTTAGGGAAGTTTTCAACTATAATCTCTTCAAATATTTTCTCAGACACTTTCTTTTTCTATTCTTCTTCTGGGACCCCTATAATTCAAATGTTGTTGCATTTAATGTTGTCTCAGAGGTCTCTGAGACTGTCCTCAATTCTTTTCATTCTTTTTTCTTTATTCTGCTCTGCGGTAGTTATTTCCACTATTTAATCTTCCAGGTCACTTATTCATTCTTCTGCCTCAGTTATTCTGCTATTGATTCCTTCTAGAGGATTTTCAATTTCATTTATTGTGTTGTTCATCATTCTTTGTTTGCCCTTTAGTTCTTCTAGGTTCTTGTTAACATTTCTTGTATCCTCTCAATTCTATTTCCAAGATTTTGGATCATCTTTACTATAATTACTCTGAATCCTTTTTCAGGTAGACTGCCTTTTTCTTCTTTATTTGTTTGGTATGGTGTGTTTTTACCTTGCTCCTTCATCTCCTGCATATTTCTCTGTCTTCTCATTTTGCTTCACTTACTGTGTTTGGGGTCTCCTTTTCTCAGGCTGCAGGTTCATAGTTCCCATTGTTTTTGGTGTCTGCCCACTCTGGGTAAGACTGGTTCAGTGAGTTGTGTAGGCTTTCTGGTGCCTGTGTTCTGGTGGGGGGTGGGGCTGAATCTTTTCTTTCTGGTGGGCAGGGCTACGTCTGGCTGTGTGTTTTGGGGTGTCCTTGAACTTAGTATGATTTTAGGCAGCCTCTCTGCTAATGGGTTGGTTTGTGATCCTATCTTGCTAGTTGTTTGGCATGGGGCATCCAGCACTGGAGCTTGCTGGCTGTTGGGTGGAGCTGGGTCTTAGCATTGAGATGAAGATCTCTGGGAGAGCTCTCACCAATTGATATTACTTGGGGCCAGGAGGTTTCTGGTGGTCTAATGTCCTGAAATCAGCTCTCCCACCTCAGAGGCTCAGGCTTGACACCTGGTCAGAGCACCAAAACCCTGTCAGCCACACAGCTGAGAAGAAAAGGGAGAAAGAGAAAGAAAGGAAGAAAGAAAGAAAGAAAGAAAGAAAGAAAGAAAGAAAGAAAGAAAGAAAGAAAGAAAGGAAGGAAGGAAGGAAGGAAGGAAGGAAGGAAGGAAGAAAAAAGGAAAGAAGGATGGAATAAAGAAAGAAAGAAAAAGAAAAGAAAGTCATTAAAATTAAAAAGAAAAAGTAATAAAGAAAAAAGGAAGAAAGAAGGGAGCAATCAAACCAAAAAACAAATCCACCAATGATAACAAGCACTGAAAACTCTACTAAAACAACAACAAAAAAAAAACAGACAGACAGAACCCTAGGACAAATGGTAAAAGCAAAGCTGCACAGACAAAATCACACAAAGAAGCATACATATACACACTCACAAAAAGGGAAAAATGAAAAAAATATATATATATAAAAGGAAGAGAGCAACCAAATCAATAGATATACCAATGATAATGAACTAAATACTAAACTAAGATAAACATAAAACCAGAAACAAATTAGATGCAGAAAGCAAACCCCAAGTCTACAGTTGCTCCCAAAGTCCACCATCTCAATTTTGGATTGATTCATTGTTTATTCAGGTATTCCACAGATGCAGGGCACATCAAGTTGATTGTGGAGATTTAATCCGCTGCTCCTGAAGCTGCTGGGAGAAATTTCCCTTTCTCTTCTTTGTTCGCACAGCTCCTAGGCTTCAGCTTTGGATTGGCCCTGTCTCAGCGTGTAGATCACCTGAGGGCGTCTGTTCCCCACCCAGACAGGACAGGGTTAAGAGTGGCTGATTAGGGGACTCTGGCTCACTCAGGCTGGGGGAAGGTAGGGGTACGGAATACAGGTTGAACCTGTAGCAGCAGAGGCCAACATGACTTTGCAACAGCCTGAGGCTCACCGTGTGTTCTCCCGGGGAAGTTGGTCCTGGATCACGGGACCCTGGCAGTGGCGGGCTGCACAGGCTCCCGGCAGGGTAAGTGTGGATAGTGACCTGTGCTTGCACACAGGCTTCTTGGTGGCTGCAGCAGCAGCCTTATCATCTCCTGCCTGTCTCTGGTGTCCATGCTGATAGCCATAGCTCCCGCCCATCTCTGGAGCTTGTTTAGGTAGTGCTCTGAATCCCCTCTCTTTGCGCACCCTGAAACAATGGTCTCTTGCCTCTTCGGCAGGTCCAGACCTTTTCCCAGATTCCCTCCCTGCTAGCTGTGGTGCACCAGCCCCCTTCAGGCTGTGTTCACGCAGCCAACCCCAGTCCTCTCCCTGCGCTCTGACGGCAGCCCGAGCCTCAGCTCCCAGCCCTGCCCTCCCCGGTGGGTGAGCAGACAAGCCTCTCAGGCCGGTGAGTGCTGGTCTTCACTGATCTTCTGTGCGGGAATCTCTCCGCTTCGCCCTCTGCACCCCTGTTGCTGCGCTCTCCTCCGTGGCTCTGAAGCTTCCCCCCACCCCCCCATCTCCGGCCGCGAAGGGGCTTCCTAGTGGTGGAAACTTTTCCTCCTTCACAGCTCCCTCCAGAGGTGCAGGTCCCATCCCTATTCTTTTGTCCCTGTTTTTTCGGTTTTCTTTTGCCCTACCCAGGTACGTGGGGGAGTTTCTTGCCTTTTGGGAAGTCTGAGGTCTTCTGCCAGCGTTCAGTAGGTGTTCTGTAGGAGTTGTTCCACATGTAGATTTTTTTTGTTGTATTTGTGGGGAGGAAGGTGATCTCCATGTCTTACTCCTCCGCCATCTCAAGATTTCAGGTTCCCTGATAACATCTTTAAATGATGGTGATTTTATAACATTACCTATAGAGGGAATTCAAAGATAATTCATCTTTCCTCTAGAATGGTTGATCAAAAAAATTTTTTTTATTACCGATAGATTAGAAAAGTGTCTTTCAGGTTCACAGCTCACTATTCCCAATGTCATTTTTAGGACTGCTGTCAAATTTTGAAAATATCAAATTTTTATCATAAATCAACTACAAGATTTTAGGGCAATTCAAGTTTTTTTGGCAGGAACTATGTTAAGATACTCTTTGAATTCACAACATTCAATTAACCATATTGCTGGGGTCTTGGAAGCAGCCTAGATGGGTGGTGGGCCCTGAAGCTTAACCTTCAATAACTTCATAATAAACGCACTTCTGCATGAGCAGACAATTTCCAGTTCAGATTTGGGAACCTGTAGAAAGTTCAGTGGAAGACATCAATGGCAGCAATGGCAGCTAGCTAGCTATAGTGGAACACTCCCACAAGTGGCCATTTGAAGACTTTGGGAATCACTTCCAGTCTCAAGCCACACAGCACCAGCAACAACACAGAGTCTTCAGCCAGGGGATAAATCTCTGCCAGCAAAATAAGGAAGCATCACATGAATTTGACCACGTCAGTCAGTAGTAAGAGTGGCCTGATCTATTATACATTATCGCTCAGAGGGAAAACATACGCCTTCTATTTCCTTTCCCAAGGCCTGACTCCTTTAGAGGAAGTTTAATAAGAATTCCGGGCGAAGAAAAAGGAAGAGTTCATCATAATAGGTGGTTTTCAAAAAATCACTACTTTACTTTATTCATTTAAAATGAATTTAGAGGAGACCTAGGAAATATGGTATTGTAATTAATGGTGTTTGAAGGTCACACCTGATAAAACAGTGTATGGGCTTTGGAATGAAGCAGACTGAACCTCCGATCTCATCACCCACTTTCAAAATTTATTAACTCATGCTAACCTGTTTTCTCCTATATCCCAACCCACACCCAACCCCCTTCACCTCCAAGTAATTTTAAAAACGAATTCCAGGAATCATAACTGCTCACTGACAAATATTCTAGAATATATCTCTAAAGGAAAGGACTTGTTTGTTTCAGCTTGGGCTACTCTAACAAAATACCATAAACTGGGTAGCTTATAAGCAACAGAAATTTATTTCTCACAGTTCTGGAAGCTGAAAGTCAGAGGTCAGGGTGCCAGCACATCAAGTTCTGGCTCTCGTCCAGGCTGTAGACAGCTGACTTCTAGTTGTAACTTCACATAGCAGAGCAGAAAAAGGAAGCAAGCTCTCTCCTGACTATTGGAAGGGCATCATTCCCATTCATGAAGGCTCCACCCTCAAGTCCTCTTCTGACCCTACTCTCCCAAAGGCCCCATCTCCTAATACCATCACATGGGGGTAAGGGTTCAACATATGAACCTTGGGGGGACACAAATATTCAGTCCATAACAGGACCCTAAAAAAATCATAGTAACCATAACATCACTATCATACCTTCGAAACTAATAGTATAATATCAAGAAATATCTAGTCATATATTTCCTTTACTAATGTAAAAAACTGAAAACTTAAAAAATTAAGAACAAAAATAAAACAAAATAAAACAATGAACTGACAGTGAAAAAAATTATGTTTAAATCTTAGTTTTGTCCAGTATGTACCCATGGCAAATTCTGGACTTCGATTCATAGCTCATACAATGAAGAAAATTCCTGCCCCACTTAACTCTCATTCTCTCATCATTATTACAAAGAGCAAGTTACTTAACTTCTTGTAGCTTTAATATCTCATCTATAAAATGGGAATAATAATAACCACGTTTAAAGTTGTTATGAATATAGGAGGAGACAAAACATTTGAAATATCTGGCCACACCACCATTCAAAAAAATATATTAGTTCTCTTTCACTTCTGAATCCCAAATTCAACTTCAAACAATACTGCTATATTTCACAGTGTACAATCCATGCTATGATTTTCTCTCTCAGGTATTCACAACAATCTGGAGAAGTAAATAGCTCAGGTTGTGTGTAATCCAAGGCTCAGAGCGATTGACAGACTTGCCCAAGTGCACAGATGTTAAATGATGGAACCAGAATTTGCATAGAAAAAGCTCCTTAATCTCCTGTGTCTCTTCTTCTTTTGAACCTGTGACATCAAGTGAAAGCTAAGTTTTACTCTGAATGTTCGTTCACAGAGGCAGGTATATATAATAGTCTTAAGGAAAACTTCCATCTAAAATGATTATATATTTAAAGTTTTTTGAACTAATGGAGAAGACTAAGTTATCTCAGAAACTCATTTCTTAGGTGTTCAGGACACCAGAGGTTTCAGTTTTACTCTATGTGAAAAAGAGCCATGTGAAGGTTTTAAAAAACTTAATTACATTGAAGCTCAAGTGTCCAATTGGTTACATATTTAAAGTGCAATTTTTTAAAGCTGAATGTCTATTGGCCTTAAATAAATAATCACATTTTAAATCTATCAATGAGAGTCCACAATGATTTTTAATTTCTTAACAAAAATGCCTATATTTTCTCGTAAAATAAAACTAAAAACTATTGCCTGCAAGGAACACCGCAACCTGACCGAATGCTCATTATAATTAGCATGTCTGTTGTAATTTGGGTTGCAGTAATTTGGGTTGTAATTTGGGATACCTTCCAAATACATCTTGATTTGGTGTATTTAGAAAGTAACAAGTCACAAAGTGGTGTGGCTTCCCAACAGCAGCTCTTCCGCTAGAAACACCAGCATCCGTTTGCTTAACTCACTCACTATAGTGCCTCCTGGGTGAATGCTAAGTCCTTCTCAGCTACAAAACCTGTAAAAAAATTATTTTATAGCTCAATAGTCCTGTATTTTTCTTTACATGAGCCTCACATGATTCTTCTTAAGGTTATTGCTAGGTATTTTATATAGTTTGTTGCTATGTGGGTGAAATTACCCTAAAGGAATTTTCTCACTGATATTTGCTGATATGTAGGTAAATTATTGCAAACTTAGTGTGAACCTGGGTGAGAAGATAGAAGTGATGCTCCCAAATATCTCTGGTTCAACATCATTAATCATTAGAGAAATGCAAATCAAAACTACAATGAGATATCATCTCACACCAGTCAGAATGGCCATCAAAAAATCTAGAAACAGGGCTTCCCTGGTGGCGCAGTGGTTGAGAGTCTGCCTGCTGATGCAGGGGACACGGGTTCGTGCCCCGGTCCGGGAAGATCCCACATGCCGCGGAGCGGCTGGGCCCGTGAGCCATGGCCGCTGAGCCTGAGCATCCAGAGCCTGTGCTCCGCAACGGGAGACACCACAACAGTGAGAGGCCCGCGTACCGCAAAAAAAAAAAATCTAGAAACAATAAGTGCTGGAGAGGGTGTGGAGAAAAGGGAACACTCTTGCTCTGCTGGTGGCAATGTGAATTGGTACAGCCACTATGGAGAACAGTATGGAGGTTCCTTAAAAATCTACAAATAGAACTACCATATGACCCAGCAATCCCACTACTGGGCATATATCCTGAGAAAACCATAATTCAAAAAGAGTCATGTACCAAAATATTCATTACAGCTCTATTTACAATAGCCAGGAGATGGAAACTACCTAAGTGTCCATCATCGGATGAATGGATAAAGAAGATGTGGCACATATATACAATGGAATATTACTCAGCCATAAAAAGAAACGAAATTGAGTTATTTGTAGTGAGGTGGATGGACCTAGAGTCTGTCATACAGAGTGAAGTAAGTCAGAAAGAGAAAGACAAATACCATATGCTAACACATACATATGGAATCTAAGAAAAAAAAATGTCCTGAAGAACCTAGGGGTAAGACAGGAATAAAGACACAGACCTACTAGAGAATGGACTTGAGGATATGGGGAGGGGGAAGGGTAAGCTGTGACAAAGCAAGAGAGTGGCATGGACATATATACACTACCAAACGTAAAATAGATAGCTAGTGGGAAGCAGCCGCATAGCACAGGGAGATCAGCTCGGTGCTTTGTGACCACCTAGAGGGGTGGGATAGGGAGGGTGGGAGGGAGAGAGACGCAAGAGGGAAGGGATATGGGAACATATGTATATGTATAACTGATTCACTTTGTTATAAAGCGGAAACTAACACACCATTGTAAAGCAATTATACTCCAATAAAGAAAAAATATATGTGTCTCTGGTAATGGATAACCATTAGCCAAAAGGTTGCATCAGAATTCAAAATGACTTTGGATAATTAGAGAAGTGTTAGAAACAAAGAATATAGTATTAAGTGGAACAGGTGCAACACAAAACAGCAACAACCAATTTTTTAAAAAGAAAGGGATTGTGGCTATACAAAAGCATGTCAGCAAAACATGTAGGGTCAAAGTGAATAAGTAGCTGACCATGAATAAGCAATGAAGCCCTCCACTTCTTTCTGATCTGTAAACTGGAATCTGGTACGTGAGGAACACCAGGCAAACTCCCTGGTGTGTTCGGTGCTAGTGCAACCTCTACCACGAGACACACTAATGCTGACAGCCACCACTTTAAGAGCAAGGTAGAGATGTTAGAACCTAAGTTGACGTGACAACTCTGAGGATGCATATAAAGTTTAAAAAAATTAGAAGATGGAATTCCCGAAAAGATAAAGGAAAGGTCCTATAATAATAGGACAGAGACCAACTGTAACCATGTACACTAATGACAAAAGATAAAACAGGCTTAACCTACAACTTGAAGTCTTGCCATAAATGGCAATGTTTTTGGATAGCAGGTTTATTAGTTGTTAAAATGGATTAACTCATGAGATGGTCAAATTTTCTGTTCTGGAAATGTAATTTATTAAAGTTTTCTACTGTGCTCCTCGATTCTAAGAATACTGACAACTTCAGTGACCTCAGGCTGTTTTTGAAGATGCTAGTGGCTAAGCTATCCACAGCTAAGAAAGTAAATAATTCACCTTGTTCCTGAATACAAACAAAAGGACTTTATAGTCCAGCTAGTGAGTGACTGGTAAAGAACAGAATGTTTATCTTACAGTGCTTAGTGGAAGAGGGACACGGGGTGTTTGTTATACGCAGCAACCATCCAGGTCTAGTCTGTGGTGTCTGCTGTGTTTCACAAGAAAAGACAAAGAGAAGCAACTTGGAAGAAAGGTAGGACCTTATTGGGTCAAATACACACCTACCGGGCTTCCCTGGTAATACAGTGGTTAGGAATCCGCCTGCCAATGCAGGGGACATGGGTTCGATCCCTGGTCCGGGAAGATCCCACATGCTGTGGAGCAAAGAAGCCCAAGCACCACAACTATGGAGGCTGAGCTCTAGAGCCCGCGAGCCACAGATACTGAGCCCATGTGCCACAACTACTGAAACCCAAGTGCCTAGAGGCTGTGCTCCACAACAAGAGAAGCCACCACTATCCACAACTAGAGAAAACCCACACACAGCAACGAAGACCCAACACAGCCAAAAATAAATAAATAAAATTAAAAAAAAAAACCTACCTGCTAACCAGTTCAGAGAACAGGCAAAAAAAAAGAGACCCCCAGCATGTGAGAAACAAGCCCCTAGTTGAGAGGGACAAATTCATTCAAAGAGATTTGGGACCAAGGTATGTGAGTTTAAGGTTGGTGTAACCTCTTAGAGAAAAATGCTGAGAACTGGCAGGGGAAGACAACAGCAGTGCTAAAGATGATAAGAGAGCCTAGGGCTTCCCTGGTGGAGTAGTGGTTAAGAATCCACCTGCCAATGCAGGGGACACAGGTTCGATTCCTGGCCCAGGAAGATCCCACATGTTGCGAAGCAACTAAGCCCTTGCGCCACAACTACTGAGCCTGTGCTCTAGAGCCCATGAGCCACAACTACTGAAGCCCGCATGCCACAACTACTGAAGCCCGCATGCCACAACTACTAAAGCCGGCGCGCCTAGAGCCCGTGCTCTGCAACAAGAGAAGCCACAACAATGAGAAGCCCAGGCACCGCAAGGAAGAGTAGCCCCTGCTCACTACCACTAGAGAAAGTCCACACACAGCAACAAAGACCCAACGTCGCCAAAAAATAATAATAAATAAACACAAACAAATAAATAAATTTATTTTAAAAAAAAGAGAGAGAGAGAGAGAGCCTAAAGAATTATTCTATGCTCCATTTAAAAAGAAAAGGATTGTACCTTTTCTTTGATGGTGTATTCAGGATTATTTGAGATATGGCATCTTGAACTGCCCTAGGTCAGTACTGACGTTTTTATTCACCTCCTTCTAGACCCCCATGATGACCATTGTTCAATTTTTTGTACATACTAGTATATTTTCCTTTCCCATAGTCCTATATGTTCTTTCGTTTGCAATATGCTCTCTTTCCTTACTTACAACTTATTCCACAATTCATTACATTTATGCTAAAGGCTGCTTCCTATTGTCTTAAACTTAGCCTCATGAAAATGTGCAGACAAATCTGTAATGCAAACTGACTCTTCCTAAATTGGCTATCTTACACTGTTCCCACTTTATATCATGTCTTGACCTATAATTCACTACATTAGCAGTGCAGAGCAATGACACTGGGTAAGGCTGGATGAGAAACTGGAAATACATGTGGAAGAGTCAGTCTACTACTTACAGAAGGAAACTGTACCTAGAAATCCTACAGTACAGAGGCTTAAGTTGGTGTAGGTTGGAACAGAACATGTGTTCCCATCTTGAATACAAGGAAGTAATACTTTTTTCCTTTGCATTTCTTTCTCAAACTTTTCAGAAGACATCCTTAGAATATCAGATTAATGCTGACCTGAGACAGCAGAGAAGGGTTTCCAGTTCTTACTTCCTGCTGACAACAGATCTTTACACAGGGATAAATTATAGGATGTCAACATAACTTTTCTGCATAGGTAACAGTGGCACAGTTTTGTTTTGTTCACAGGGAGTCCTTGGTTTGGTATGAGTTAGGCTTTAATCATTTTCAAAACATTTTATAAAAGCCCCAGATTTTACAATTAATAAACATTAACAAGATATTATTTTAGGGCCATTTAAAAAGATGAAAATAATACAATATTTGATAGTTCCATGAACTTTAAAACTATTGTATTTGAATCATTTGAGATTTGGCAGAAATAGCAATAGATTATTACTCTGAATAATCTAGATCACAAGGGGCCTTGTATGACATACAAATGAATTGGACTTTAACTGGGAGGTAATGGGGAGCCACCTTAGAAGGAGTAGCAAAACCTGATTTGCATTTTAGAAATGCATTTCCAGCGGCAGTGTAGAAGATAGATTACAGAGAAAGTGAGGCTAGAGACAGGAAACCCTTTTAGAAGGCTATTTCAGAAGCCCAGAAGAGGCAACAAGCATCTGAGGGAGGACCCAAAGGCAATGGCCATGAGGATTATGAGAAGAAAACTAATCTGAGGCATGTTAGAAGAGTAGGTTTGACATGACTAGTATTAGATGAGAGGTAAAACACAGAACTGAGGACAATTCTGAGTTTTCTGGCTTGCCCAATTAGGTGGCTAGTGGTGCCGTTCACTAAAGTAGATAATACAGAAGGAAAAGCAGATTTGGGAAAAACAATAAAATGAGCTTGGTTGAAGATATGTGGGGTTTGAGCTAGAAATACTTGGTTGTTCTTAGAAATATTGTGTTGATTAGAACAAAAGTATGAGCAGGATACAGATATGCATAAGTATTATCCTAATTAATAGGAGTTGATGAGCTGGCCCAGGTGTGAAACACTGGTTCCTACCATTTCCCAGCCCAACACACCTGCATGATATATCACAGCCCCATTGGTGACTGTGGCAATATAGTGACTTTATAGGCATATGCTCTCAGCAGTCTCCCCTTTGAGTGTTGAGAAACATAAAGTGACAGAATCCCTAAGAGTGGCAATACTTAAGGCACTACTGCTTCAACTTCAGTGTGTGTAGAACACCCAGTAAGCTTGTTAGAACGAACATGCTTAGACCCACCCCCAGAGACTTTGACTCAGTGGTGTAGGACTCAGGAATCTACATGTTTTGAAAGCAACTTCTGCTGTGTCTTATACACACCAAAGTTTGAGAAGTTCTTCTGGAAGACCTAATAAAAAGGAAGAAGAAAAAGTAGTCAGAAGTTGGATATGTGAGTTTTGCCTTTAAAATGACCATGTATTTTACTTGAATCAGATTATTTCTTTTGGTTTTAAAGTTCATGGTTTTAGTCAAAATCTAGAGATCATTTTTCCTGGAAAAGTTTATAACAAATAAATTTGCCTGCTTTGATTCATAACAGCATGATTCCATAGGCTTAACAAGGAAAAAAAATCTAAAGTTAAAAACAAAACAAGCAGTGAAACACAACTGGTTTGCAAAATTTGAAAATGACTAATTTAAAATTTTGGACTCATTATGCTTAATGGAAAGGGTGCTGCACTGAAATTCAGAAAACCTGCATTACTTGGCATTAGTAACCTTGGACAAGTCCTTTGAAGTTTCTAGGCTTTCATTTTCCCATTTATCACAAGAAAAAGTTGGGTTGGAAAAGTCTTATAAGATTCTGGATAAAATTGAAGTGTGGTCTTTTAACTTGTATAGTAGGTTGAGCCAAATGAAAATGATGATATTTATCCATTTTGACCTACAAATGGTAATTTCATATGGTTCAACATATCTAGGATCGAGCTGACCCATCAGGCATGAGCAGCCCAGGGGCTCTGTATCACTCCATCTCACAGTCAGCTTGCTTTATGTTCTCCAACTACAACTAGTCTTTCTCCATGGCCATAAGCAGACCCACCTTTCCATCCTTCATCCTCTGTGATTTCAAAGGGCAATAACCTTCTTATCTCTAAATTGAAGACTCCTAGAGAAGGATTCAGATTGACATGGCTTGGACCATACCCTCACCTCAGCCAAATGCTGCAGTCAGAGTACTATTACTAGCTGGAAATGGATCACTTTCCTACCCTAATGACCAGAGGGGTAGAATAGCATGAATGGCTGCCCTTAGTGCCTTAAAAGAGGTGTGGTACTGAACAGGCAAAAACTAGATATCCTCTACATGTCTACATGTCTCTGGGTGTGTCATGATTTAAAACATACTTTATTCATTGAAAGTAGACATTATGACTAAACTAAGCCAGAAAGAAGAAGATTTGGATTCAAAATCTTTATGACTTGGGAAGTTATTTTCTTCTTTTGAATCTATTTTCTCATCTGAAAAAATATATTATAAATACCTCAAAGGGTTATTATGGGATCACATGAAATCATGTGTGTGAAATTTTGAAAATTGTAAAGCACTGTAGAATTTAAAGAATCTTCCATTCCATAAACATCTATTGAGTGCCTACTGTGGCTTGTGAACCTTATTAGGTGCTGGGAATACATCTAATAATACAATATGAATACAATATGAAATTTTTGCCCTCTGTAACATCACAATAGGTTAGGATAACATTCAGTATGTAAACCATCTCAGTGCATCTTTTTAAATATTTTAAATAAATCAAATGCTTGACAGTCAAGTCAGAGAGTACAGCAGTTTAACAAATGGAGGAATAGTCAACATATTAAAGAATAGAGATATTACTCAAAATTGAGTATAAAATGAATTTCTTCAAAGCAAACTTTTCACTTGTTTTACCTATATTGGCAACACTATATTTGGTTCTGCTCACCTCTTCAACAAATGATTTCTTCCTCAAGATTAACACTTATTGCCTCAAAACTGGCTTTTCTCAAAAATGATCCTGTAGCTAATATTCTACTCAATGTGTCTTGTCTCTATACACACTTAACCTGAATCCAGCAATTCTTACCATGTAGTCTCCCTCACACACTATCTTCAAACTCTTTCCCGAACAAGTCAATTTCGAACTTGATTCATGTTAGCTTTTATTTTTATCTTTTCTTGGCACAATTCTCTTACTAAATTATGTTGTCCCACTCAAGCTCATGCTTTGGGAAAGGGTTGATAAAACTGAGACTTTTCTATAAAATGATCTTACAATTGTCCTGCCATTCTGAATCTAAAATTACCAGTTTCACTTGGGGCAGTCAAACATTTCTCATGGTGGTTTACATTCCCATCATCCTAAAATACATTTTGAAACATGACTTATTAAAAATGTTAACAAGATTAAACAATAAATTATAAGAGGCTTTTCAGGAATGTCCTGCTAAAAAATATTTGCTTGTTCTGCACACAGTTTATATGCCAATCACATATTTATTCAGCATGAACTGGCCGCATTGCAATGAGTTCCTGTCACCAACAGAACTGTATAAAATTCCCACGTTGAAGGCTAGTTTAGTGGTTATAATGCCACTGTTTATTGCTGGTACTTTATACCTATTGCTCAAAGTTTTGTCATGGGTTCCTAGCCTGCTCTTCTTGAAATTCTTTGCCTGGCTTTCCTTTTTCATTTCTTCAGCAAATACTTACTATATCTTCGTTGGGTAGGTACAAGATTAATAAGGCACAGTTTTTGCCCTCAAAGTCCTTACAAAGCAGTAGAGGAGACAGAGAACTAAAAAGACAATTCCAATGCAGGAGAACAGTGGACTATGGGAAGTACTGTTTGTGTTTGTCTCCTCCTAGTTCCTTTAGGCAATTCTTCCTCAATGCCACTGATCTGAAAGAGCCAATAGCATGGGTTCAGGGACGGGCATGAAACTGTCCCAGGTCAGTGAAAGTCCTCCTCAGAGCTTTCCTGCTGGAGTTAGAATGGAAGTAGTATACCTATATTGCTTTTGGGTCACAAGCTCCAAGTGTGGAGCCTAAAGCATGCAGATGGTTGCACTGTTCATGTTAAGTGTGAAATGAGAAGTAGCACTTTTCCCACCATATGGAGAAAATAATCCAAGAGATACCAAAGGTAACATTCCAGGAGGAGCAAAGGAAAGCAAGACCTGAGAGATGAAGAAAGCTTGTCGATCCCTGGGTCTGGTATGCCTGAAGCTGTCACTTGCCTAGACTGACCAGTTATGTGAGGAGGTAGGCAGTCCTGGGACAGTATGGTGACTCTATAATCATCAGGGATCCAGGCTCCTTCTGCCTTTCTGCTCTGCAATTCTTAACATTTGACTTCCATCCTCAAATAGCAACTGCACTTTTAGATGCACTTTTACTGATGTCCCCATCATTTCTTAATATCTCCCAGATACTGTGTTCTGTGCCAGTTGTCATTTATCCTCAAGCTTATAGTGTTGTTTTCCTTATGCTCTGCCTAGATCACTCATAAACATAACCCACTTAGCCCCTGTAAGCTTTGAAAATATGGTCCCTGATCAAAATCAAAAGGGACATCTACTTAAGTGCATCCCTACTGAGCTCAAGCAAGAAGTCTAACCACTCCTTTGTTGTAAACCTTTTGAAGAAAATAAAGACCCACCAATGACAATGTCCTCAACCTCAAGGTCATGGGACAATGGTGTATCTACCTATTGTGAAGGATATGCAGTATATCTCAAATAATTCTTACCAGATAGAGATGTGCTTTTAAAGTTTGCTAACAGTGCTCTCTTTTTTTAGAGATTTAAGGTCATTCTTATGATAACATTATTTTCTTTCTCTTGCACTCTTGTATGCTTTATAAAAGGGGAAGAAAAATGATCAGAATTACTGGTTAATTCACAACTGGTTAATTTCACAACATTCACACAAGCTTATTTAAACATATTAGCAAGTGTGTCACAGATTTGAACTTCATCCTTTATATGTAGCAGCAGCAGAATGCCTAAAGTATAACCACAAAGAAGATGGACACTATGGTAAAGCTTTGAAGGGGACAGGGAGTAGAGACCAACTGTCATCACTAAACATGCAAGTGATTTCACTATTCATGTTAAGTGCCAAATGGAATTCGTTTGTTTGGCCAACTGGGGGCCTATGTGAGCTTTAGTATATGTCAGTAGTCTCCAGGGAAAGAAAGTCCCACTTTATAGTTAGGAAGAGAAGATTTAAGGTAGGTTAGGGATGGGGTGTTGTGAGTAAGAAAAGAGAATGATCTTCTTTGAGACCATGGCTCACTCCTCTAGTAATTCAGAAGAAGCAAGCTGTAAACACAGGGGATTTAAGACTAAGTGAGAATTTCAAATCAGAGATGGTGCTGCCAGAGATGTGGGCTCTGCTACAAGATTTGTCATAATAGAAAAACAGAAGGAATCTAGGCCTTCAGGTGTAGCTGTTAGCCCCAAATGATGAAAAAAGAAAACCAGCCAAGAGAAAAGTGCTGGAGAGAACATAGAGAACAATATGATGGTGGTGTTGACAGCAATAAGCAGATCCTAGCAGCAGAAAATGCAGCAGCCAATTTTGTAGGAACAGCTCATCCAAAAATCCTGTGATTTGGGAGAATACTTAATAAGAGATATTATGAGCCTATGAGATATATTGGAGACCATGACTAGGGAAGTGATCTTAGGAAAAAAATAAGAGATGGATATAAGAAACACTAATGAAGTAATAAACAGACAAGACTTCGAAATTGACAATGGGTGAGGTGGGAAAGGAATCAAAGGAATCAAAAATCACCTTGTGATTTTAGGCCTGAATAACTAGAAGAAAGAAAGTAATCTTCATAGAAATAAAGAAACCTGACAGAGAGACTATTTTAAGGGGAAAGGTGATGTGTTCAGCTCTAGATAATTTGAGTTTGAGGTGAATGAGAAATATTCAAGTGGAAATATTCAGAATAGTCAGTAGGTGATAAGAGATGTGAGGCTGAAGTTAAATGAGAGAGGTCAAGTCTACATTTCTAGAGTGGCAGTTATCTCTCAGTGAGGTCAGTGGAAGCTGGAAAAGTAGATGAGATAACCAAGGGAGGTGCTAGGGACCAAAGTTTGACATGTGAGGGTATCTTTTCCTACATATTAATCTTAAATATGTGGACTGAGGATATTCAATTACTGCCTTGAACTGGTGATCATTTATTGCCTGTCATCTGAGATATAACAAAACACGGTACTTGATTTGAATTTGAATTTCAAAATTAGATTAGTTCAATCAAGAAATTCAAATATACAGAGTGAGAATATTTGAATACCAAAAAGTTGCTCCTAACTTGTGTTATAAACTAAGTCTCATGTACATTAAAATTTAAACTTGCTAGCCGATGCCTAATGCATAGGTTGGCCTTCACATAATATTTTTCTTTAAATCTATTGTGGTATGTTTTCCAAAGAAGAATTTCCAAATCATCTCTGAATTTTCTTAATTGTATGGTTTTAAGCTAGGCAAATGAAATATGCCTTTTCAAATACACGTTGAAGAGTTTAGTATACTGTATAATCCAAAGTATCTGTGTTGACGTTTAATTGTATAAAGAATGTTATGCAAATATTTAACTGAATAAGGAAGTAAGATATTATTAATGATGACTTGTGAGTATAATTAGAAATGAGTAATTAGGAAAAATACAATAGTAATAAAGAGTTTATTTCAAAAGTAGTACACTGGCGATATGAAAATAAGCCCATTATATGTCCTTTACGTACCAGTAGAACATACATATGGTGTTCCTGCCTATGAAAATGATTTGAAATGAAAAGGTAGGAATGAAAGGATCATAATGGTCTCCTATCCTCTAAGTAATTTTAATATTAAATACTATATTCTATCTATTACACAGGTTTGAATAGACTAGAGATCAAATAAAATACATTCCTAGAGAAAGCCTTATCCTCTGTAGAGCAGATTATAATCTTATCTTCCAAAATCACATATAAAAAAGGAGTTTTGAGGCTGGTAGATCAAGATGGAAGAGTAGGAATATTCTGAGCTCACCTCCTACCATGGACACACCAAAACTACAACTACCTATGGAAAAATTATCTCTGAGAATGACCTGAAGTCTAGCAGAACAGATTTCCTATAACTAAGGATATAAAGAAAAGGCAGTACCGAGAAGGGTGGGAGGGGCAGAGATGTGGTCTAGTCAGAACCCGCATGCCCAGTACAGCGACCCACAAGTGGAAGGGTTATCACAACTGTGGAGGTCTCCCCTGAGGAGAAAGGGGTCTGACCCTCACACTGGTTTCCTCAGCCTGGGGAACCTGCACCAGGAGGATGGGCCAACATAACATCTGGCTTTAAAAACCAGTGGGGCTTACATCTGGGAGAGCCAGAGGGCTGTGGGAAACCAAGACTCCACTCTTGAAGGACTTGCACAAAAACTTATTCCTTCCAAGTCCCAGCACAGAGGCAGCAGCTTGAAAAGCACATGGGTCATATGAGAAGGAACCTCAATGACTAACTTTAGAGCATGTGCCAGAGGGGCATGGATCTGATGGAACTCTCTCCAGGGATGGAAGCATTCGTGGCACCATTTCTTTTAACTCTCCTTCCACCTAGCTGGCATAGTGCTGGTAGGTGCCGTTTTCGTCACTTTCTATCAACCTAGCTAACACCATGCACCTTGCCCCAGCATTCTTCTGAGGACCAGCCCTGCCCAACACACCTGCCCAAGCAGGCCCCTCCAAAATGGATCCTGCCCCTCCTCACCTGGTGGGCAGCACTGGCCGGCACCAGCAGTACCCCTCCAAAGTAGCTCCTGCTCTGGGAGGTCCAGCCCACACATCAGCATTCCCACAACAGTTGCAGCTGGACATTGCAGCCAGTCATGCTGGGGACTAGGCCAGCATATCAGTGTGCCCACAGTCATAGCAGGGCTTCTCAGCCAGCCAACCTAAAGGCCAAACTCACCCACCAGCATTCCTACAGCACTCACAGCCTAACCACAACAGGAGGACACATGCAGCACACACAAGGGATACCCCTGGAGCACCTGGCTCTGGTGACCAGGGGGGGTTGCACCACTGGGTCCCACAGAACACTTTCTACATTAGGCCACTATTTCAAGACCAGGAGACATAGCTGACTTACCTAATATTGATACATAGAAACAATCACAGAGAGTTAGGGAAAAATGAGCAGACAAAGCAATACCTTCCAAAGGGAAAAATAAGACAAAAACCTCAGAAAAGGAACTAAAGAAATGAGGATAAACAATTTACCAGAAAAAAGGTCGAAGAAATAGTCATAAAGATGCTCACCAAACTTGGGAGAAGAACTCAGTGAAAGTGTTGACAAAGAGATAGAAAATATTAAAAAGAGCCAATTGTAACTGAAGAAAACAATAACTGAAATGAAAAATACACTAGAGGGAATCAACAGCAGATTAGAGGATGCAGAAGAATGGATTGAAATCTGGAAAACAGGGTAGTGGAAATCACCCAATCAGAACAGCAAAAAGAAGAAAGAATTTTAAAAATGAGGATAGTTTAAGGGACCTCTGGGACAACATCAAGCATACTAACGTTTTCATGATAGGGGTCCCAGAAGGAGAAGAGAAAGAGACACTAAATCTATTTGAAGGAATAATGGCTGAAAATTTCCCTCTCTTGGCAAAGAAAACAGACATCCAAGTCAAGAAAGCAAAGAGAGTTCCAAATACGATGAAACCAAAGAGACTTACACCAAGACACATTAGAATTAAAGTGTCGAAATTTAAAAAATAAAGAGAATCTTAACAACAGCAAGAGAAAAACAACTAGTTATGTGCAAAGGAACTCCCATAAAACTATCAGCTGATTTTTCAGCATTAACTATACAGGCAAGAAGGGAGTGGCACTATACATTGAAAGTACTGAAAGGAAAAAAACTTACAAATAAAAATACTCTACCTGGCAAGGTTATCATTCAGAATTGAAAGACAGAGAAAGAATTTTCCAGACAAGCAAAAGTTAAAGAAGTTCGCCACCACAAAACTGGCCTTATAAGAAATATTAAAGGGCCTTCTTTAAGTGAAAAAGAAAAAGCCGTAACTAGAAACAAGAAAATCATGAAGAAAAAATTTCACTGGTAAAGGCAAATATAAAGTAAAGGTAGTGGATCAACCACCTACAAAGCTAGCATTAAGGTTAAAAGGCAAAAGTAGTATAAAATTATGTATATCTAAAATAACTGAGTGATATACAAAATTAAAAGATGTAAAATATGATATAAAAAACATGAAACAATGCAAGTGCCTTTTAGAATGTGCTCAAACTTGAGTGACCATCAACTTAAAATAGACTGCTATGTACACAGGTTGTTATATAAGAACCACATGGTAATCACAAACCAAAAACCTATAACAGATACAAAAAAAAAATAGAGAGAAAAGAATACAAACATAACACTAAAGAAAGTTATCAAATCACAAGAGAACAAGAGAAGAAGAAAGGAACAGAGAAGAACTACCCCAAAAAAACAGAAAACAATTCACAAAATGGCAATAACTACATACCTATCGATAATTACTTTAAAAGTAAATGGACTAAATGCTTCAATCAAAAGACACAGGATGGGTGAATAGATTAAAAAAACAAGGCCCATATATATGCTGACTACAAGAGACTCACTTCAGATCTAAAGACACACACAGTTATACACACAGAAAGTGAAGGGATGGAAAAAGATATTTCATGCAAATGGAAATAAAACTGCGGTAGCAATACTAATATCAGAAAAAACATACTTTAAAACATAGACTGTAACAAAAGACAAAGAAGGGCATTAAATAATGACAAAGGGATCAAGCCAACAAGCAGATATAATACTTATAAATGTATATGCACCCAACATAGGAGCGCCTGAATAAATAAAACAAATACAGACATAAAGGGAGAGATTGACAGTAACACTTTAATAGCAGGGGGTATTAGCAAATTCTCTACTGGTCCAGTGGTTAGGACTCCACCCTTCCACTGTAGGGGCCATGGGTTTGATCCCTGGTCAGGGAACGAAGATCCCACATGCTGCTCAGTGCACCAAAAACAAAACAAAACAAACAAACAAACAAAAATAGTAGGGGATTTTAACACTCACTTACATCAAAGGATGGATCATCCAGACAGAAAATCAATAAGGAAACATTGGCCTTAAACAACATGTTACATCAGACAAACTTAATAGGTATATGCAGAATATTCTACCTCAAAAGAGTAGAATACAGATTTTTTTTTCCAAGTGTAAATGAAACATTCTCCAGAATAGATCACATGGCATGCCACAAAACAAGTCTCAATAAATTTAAGACGATTAAAATCATATCAAGTATCTTTTACAACCACACAGTATGAAACTAGAAATTCATTACAAGAAGAAAACTGGAAAAACACAAACACATGGAGGTTAAACAACATGCTACTAAACAACCAATGGATCAACAGAGAAATTGAAGAGGAAATTAAACAATACATTGAGGCAAATGAAAATGGAAATACAACATTCCAAAATCTATAGGATGCAGCCAAAGGAGTTCTAAGAGGGAAGTTGATAGCAATAGAGCCTAGCCCAGGAAACAAGAAAAGTCTCAAATAAACAATCTAAACTTAGGCCTAAAGGAATTAGAAAAAGAACAAACACAATCCAAAGTTAGTAGAAGGAAGGAAATAATAACAATCAGAGTGGAAATAAATGAAATAGAGACTAAAAAAAACAATAGAAAAGATCAATGAAGCTAAGAGCTGGTTCCTTAAAAACATAAACAAAATTGATACTCCTTTAGCCAGACTAGAAAAAAAAAAAAGGGCCCAAATAAATAAAATCAGAAGCAAAACAGAAGTTACAATCAACACCACAGAAATACAAAGGATCATAAGAAATTTCTGTAGACACTTATACACCAACAAACTGTACAACCTAAAAGAAATGAATAAATTCCTAGAAACATACAATCTTCCAAGACTGAATCAGGAAAACACAAAAAATCTAAACAGACAAATCACTAGTAATGAAATAGAATCAGAAATCAAAAAAACTCCCAATAAAGGGAAGTCCAAGATTAGGAGGCTTCACAGGTGAATTCTACCAAACATTTAAAGAAGGGTTAATACCTATCCTTCTCAAACTATTTCAAAAAATTGAAGTGGAAAGAACACTTCCAAACTCATTCCAGGAGGCCAGCATAACCCAGATAAAGACACTGCAAAGAAAGAAAGTTATAGGCCAATGTTCCTGATGAGAATTGATGTAAAATCCTCAACATATATTAGCAAACAGAATTCAACAATAAATTAAAAGGATCATACACTATGATCGAGTGGGATTTATTTCAGGGATTCAAATGTCAAATGCCAAAGTTCAGTATTCACAAATCAATCAATGTGATATATCACATTGACAAAATGAAGGATAAAAATCTTACGATCTTCTCCATAGATGCAGAAAAAACATTTGAGAAAATTCAACATCTATTTATGATAAAAACTCTCAACAAAGTAAATATAGAGGGAACATACCTCATCATAATAAAGGCCATATATGACAAATCCATAGCTAATACCATATTCAATGGTGAAAAGCTAAAAGCTTTTCCTCTAAGATTGGGAATAAGACAAGGATGCCCACCACTGCCACTTTTATTCAACATAGTATTGGAAGTCCTAGCCTTGATAATCAGAGAAGAAAAAGATAAAAGTCAGCCAGATTGGAAAGGAAGAAGTAAAACTGTCACTATTTGCAGGTGGCATGATCCTATATAAAGGAAACCCCAAAGACTCCACCAAAAACTATTAGAACTGATAAATAAATTCAGTAAAGTTGCAGGATACAATATCAATATACAGAAATCTGTTGTGTCTCTACACACTAATAGCAAGCCATCAGAAAGAGAAATTAAGAAAACAATCCCATTTACAATTGTATCAAAAAGAATAAAATGCCTAAGAATAAATTTAACCATGGAGATGAAAGATCTGTACTCTTAATACTATAAGACATTAGTGAAAGAAATTAAAGACCACACAAACAAATGAAAGATATACAGTGCTCATGGACTGGAAGAATTAGTACCATTAAAATGTCCATATTAAAATGTCAAAGCAATATACAGATTGAATGCAATCCCTAACAAAATACCAATGTCATTTTTTACAGAACTGGAAATAGTAGTCATAAAATTTGAACGGACCCACAAACGACCCTGAATAGTCAAAGCAATCTTAAGAAAGAAGAAAGAAGAACAAAGCTGGAAGTATCATGCTCCCTGATTTCAAACTGTACTACAATGCTATAGTTATCAAAACTGTATGATACTGGCACAAAAACAGACACATAGTTCAAAAGAACAAAACAGAGCCTAGAAATCAACCCATGCTTATATGGTCAATTAATTTATGATAAAGGAGCGAAGAATATACAGCAGGGAAACGACAGTCTTTTCAAATAAATGGTGTTGGGAAAACTGAACAGCTACATGCAAAAGAATGAACCTGGACTATGTTCTTATACAACATATAAAAATAAACTGAAAATGGATTAAAGACTTAAATATAAGACATAAAACTTGTAAAAGAAAACCTAGACAGTATGCTCTTTGACATTCGACTTAGCAATATATTTTTGGATCTGTCACCTCAGGTAAGATCAGCAAAAGCAAAAATAAACAAATGTGACTATATCAAACTAAAAAGTTTTCCGCAGCAAAGCAAACCATCAACAAAACGAAAAGGCTGCCTACTTCATGGCAGAAGATATTTGCAAATGATATATTTGAAAAGGGGTTAATACCCAAAGTATAAAAAGAACTCAGACAACTCTGTATCAAAAAAAAAAAAAAAGGTAAGACGCGGAGATCACCTTCCTCCACACAGATACACAGAAATACATCTCCACGTGGAACAACTCCTACAGAACACGTACTGAACACTGGCAGAAGACCTCAGACCTCCCAAAAGGCAAGAAACCCCCCACGTACCTGGGTAGGGCAAAAGAAAAAAGAATAAACAGGGACAAAAGGATAGGGACAGTACCTGCACCAGTGGGAGGGAGCCATAAGGAGGAAAGGTTTCCACACACTAGGAAGCCCCTTTGCGGGCAGAGACTGCAGGTGGCAGAGGGGCAAATCTTCAGGGCCTCGGAGGAGAGCACAGTAACAGGGGGGCGGGGGGCAAAGTGGAGAGATTCCCGCACAAAGGATAGGTGCCGACCGGCACTCACCAGCCCGAGAGGCTTGTCTCCTCCCCCGCCGGGGCAGGCAGGGCTGGGAGCTGAGGCTCGGGCTTCGGTAGGAGGCAGGGAGAGGACTGGGGTTGGCAGCCTGAACACAGCCTGCAGGGGGTTAGTGCTCCACGGCTGGCCGGGAGGGAGTCCGGGGAAAAGTCTGGACCTGCCGAAGGCGCAAGAGAATTTTTCGTCCCTCGTTGTTTCCTGGTGCGTGAGGAGAGGGGATTAAGAGCTCTGCTTAAAGGAGTTCCAGAAGACAGCTCGAGCTGCGGCTAAAAGCGCGGAACGCAGAGACGGGCATGAGACGCTAAGGCTGCTGCTGCCGCCACCAAGAAGCCTGTGTGCGAGCACAGGTCACTATCCACACCCCCGCTTCCGGGGAGCCTGTGCAGCCCGCCACTGCCAGGGTCCCGGGATCCAGGGACAACTCCTCCGGGAGAACGCACGGCACGCCTCAGGCTGGTGCAACGTCACGCCAGCCTCTGCCGCCACAGGCTCGCCCCGCCTACCGTGCCCCTCCCTCTCCCCGGCCTGAGTGAGCCAAAGCCCCCGAATCAGCAGCTCCTTTAACCCCGTCCTGTCTGAGCGAAGAACAGACGCCCTCCGTCGACCTACACGCCGAGGTGGGGCCAAATCCGGAGCTGAGCCCCTGGGAGCTGTGAGAACAAAGAAGAGAAAGGGAAATTTCTCCCAGCAGCCTCAGAAGCAGCGGATTAAAGCTCCACAATCAATTTGATGTACCCCTGCATCTGTGGAATACATGAATAGACAACGAATCATCCCAAATTAAGGAGGTGGACTTTGAGAGCAATATTTATGATTTTTTTCCCCTTTTCCTTTTTTTGTGAGTGTGTATGTGTATGCTTCTGTGTGAGATTTTGTCTGTATAGCTTTGCTTCCACCATTTGTCCGAGGGTTCTATCTGTCCGTTTTTGGTATTTTTAAAAAATTTTTTTCTTAATAATTACTTTTTATTTTAATAACTTTATTTTATTTTACTTTATCTTCGTTCTTTCTTTCCTTCCTTCCCTCCTTTAGACAACGAATCATCACAAATTGAAGAGGTGAACTTTGAGAGCAAGATTTATAATTTTTTCCCCTTTTCCTTTTTTTGCGAGTGTGTATGTGTATGCTTCTATGTGAGATTTTGTCTGTATAGGGTTGCTTCCACCATTTGTCCTAGGGCTCTATCCGTCCATTTGTTTTTTTCTCTTAATAATTATTTTTTTTATTTTAATAACTTTTATCTTATTTTATTTTATTTTACTTTATATTCTTTCTTTTTTCCTTCCTTCCCTCCTTCCTTCCTTCCTTCCTCCCTCACTCCTTCCCTCCCTTTCTTTCTTTCTTTCTTTCCTTCTTTCTTTCTTTCTTCCTACTTCTACTAATACTTTCTTTCTACTTTTTCTTCCTTTTATTCTGAGCCGTGTGGATGAAAGGCTCTTGGTGCTGCAGCCAGGAGTCAGTGCTGTGCCTCTGAGGTGGGAGAGCCAACTTCAGGACACTGGTCCACAAGAGACCTCCCAGCTCCACATAATATCAAATGGCAAAAATCTCCCAGAGATCTCCATCTCAACACCAGCACCCAGCTTCACTCAATGACCAGCAAGCTACCATGCTGAACATCCTATGCCAAACAACTAGCAAGACAGGAACACAGCCCCACCCATTAGCAGAGAGCTTGCCTTAAATCATAATAAGTCAACAGACACCCCAAAACACACCACCAGACGTGGACCTGCCCACCAGAAAGACAAGATCCAGCCTCATCCACCAGAACACAGGCACTAGTCCCCTCCACCAGGTAGCCTACACAACTCACTGAAACAACCTTAGCCACTGGGGACAGACAACAAAAACAACGGGAACTACGAACCTGAAGCCTGCAAAAAGGAGACACCAAACACAGTAAGATAAGCAAAATGAGAAGACAGAAAAACACACAGCAGATGAATGAGCAAGATAAAAATCCACCAGACCTAACAAATGAAGAGGAAATAGGCTGTCTACCTGAAAAAAGAATTCAGAATAATGATAGTAAAGATGATCCAAAATCTTGGAAATAGAATAGACAAAATGCAAGAAACATTTAACAAGGACCTAGAAGAAATAAAGATGAAACAAACAATGATGAACAACACAATAAATGAAATGAAAAATACTCTAGATGGGATCAATAGCAGAATAACTGAGGCAGAAGAACGGATAAGTGACCTGGAAGATAAACTAGTGGAAATAACTACTGTAGAGCAGAATAAAGAAAAAAGAATGAAAAGAACTGAGGACAGTCTCAGAGATCTGTGGGACAACATTAAATGCACGAACATTCGAATTATAGGGGTTCCAGAAAAAGAAGAGAAAAAGAAAGGGATTGAGAAAATATTTGAAGAGATTATAGTTGAAAACTTCCCTAATATGGGAAAGGAAATAGTTAATCAAGTCCAGGAAGCACAGAGAGAGCCATGCAGGATAAATCCAAGGAGAAACACACCAAGACACATATTAATCAAACTGTCAAAAATTAAATACAAAGAAAACATATTAAAAGCAGCAAGGGTAAAACAACAAATAACACACAAGGGAATCCCCATAAGGTTAACAGCTGATCTCTCAGCAGAAACCCTACAAGCCAGAAGGGAGTGGCAGGACATACTGAAAGTGATGAAGGAGAAAAACATGCAGCCAAGACTACTCTACCCAGCAAGGATCTCATTCAGATTTGATGGAGAAATTAAAACCTTTACAGACAAGCAAAAGCTGAGAGAGTTCAGCACTATCAAACCAGCTCTACAACAACTGCTAAAGGAACTTCTCTAGGTAAGAAACACAAGAGAAGGAAAAGACCTACAATAACGAACCCAAAACAATTTAGAAAATGGGAATAGGAACATACATATCGATAATTACCTTAAATGTAAATGGACTAAATGCTCCCACCAAAAGACGCAGATTGGCTGAATGGATACAAAAACAAGACCCATATATTTGCTGTCTACAAGAGACCCACTTCAGACCTAGGGACACATACAGACTGAAAGTAAGTGGATGGAAAAAGATATTTCATGCAAATGGAAACCAAAAGAAAGCTGGAGTAGCAATTCTCATATCAGACAAAATAGACTTTAAAATAGAGACTATTAGAAGAGACAAAGAAGGACACTACATAATGATCAAGGGATCAATCCAAGAAGAAGATATAACAATTGGAAATATTTATGCACCCAACATAGGACACCTCAATACATAAGGCAAATACTAACAGCCATAAAGGGGAAATTGACAGTAACACATTCATAGAAGGGGACTTTAACACCCCACTTTCACCAATGGACAGATCATCCAAAATGAAAATAAATAAGGAAACACAAGCTTTAAATGATACATTGAACAAGATGGACTTAATTGATATTTATAGGACACTGCATCCAAAAACAACAGAATACACATTTTTCTCTAGTGCTCAAGGAACATTCTCCAGGATAGATCATATCTTGGGTCACAAATCAAGTCTTAGTAAATTTAAGAAAATAGAAATTGTATCAAGTATCTTTTCTGATGACAACGCTATGAGACTACATATCAATTACAGGAAAAGATCTGTAAAAAATACAAACACATGGAGGCTAAACAATACACTACTTAATAACGAAGTGATCACTGAAGAAATCAAAGAGGAAATAAAAAAATACCTAGAAACAAATGACAATGGAGACACGACGACCCAAAACCTATGGGATGCAGCAAAAGCAGTTCTAAGAGGGAAGTTTATAGCAATACAATCCTACCTTAAGAAACAGGAAACATCTCGAATAAACAACCTAACCTTGCACCTAAAGCAATTAGAGAAAGAAGCATAAAAAAACCTTAAAGTTAGCAGAAGGAAAGAAATCATAAAAATCAGATCAGAAATAAAAAGAAATGAAGGAAACGATAGCAAAGATCAATAAAACTAAAAGGTGGTTCTTTGAGAAGATAAACACAATTGATAAAACATTAGCCTGGTCGGGGAACTAAGATCCGACAAGTAGTGCGGTGCAGCCAAAAAAAAAAAAGAGGGCCTGAATAGACATTTTTCCAAGAAAGACACACAGAACACAGATGGTGAACAGACACATGAAAAGATGCTCAGCATACTCGTGTGCACTGTTGATGGGAATATAATGTGGTGCAGCCACTATGGAAAAAGTATGGAGGTTCTTCAAAAAATTAAAAATAGAACTACTGTACCATCCAGCAATTCCACATTTGGGTATTTATCCAAAGAAAATGAAAACACTAATTTGAAAAAACATGTACATTTCAACGTTCATTGCAGTATAATTTACAATAGCCAAGATATGGGAGGAACCTTAGTGTGCATCCATAGATGAATGGATATAGAAGATGTGATATATATACACAATGGAATATTAGCCACAAAAAAGAATGAAATATTGTCATTTGAGACATTATGGAGGCACTGGGAGGGTATTATGCTAAGTGAAATAAGTCAGACAGAGAAAGACAAATACTGTATGATTTTACTTTTATGTGGAATCTAAAAGACAAAACAAATGAACAACATATCAGAACACAAGCAGGCTCACAGATTCAGAAAATAAACTGGTGATTGCCAGAAGGGAGGTGGTTGTGGGGTTTGGGAAATAGGTGAAGGGAATTAAGATGTAAAAACTTCCAGTTGTAAAATAAATAAGTCATGGGGATATAAAATACAGCATAGGGAATATAGTCAGTAATACCACTATAACTTTGTATAGTGACAGATTATTACTAGATTTATCATGGGCATCAATTTCTAATGTATATAAATGTTAATCACTATGTTGTACACTTGAAACTAATATAATATTGTACGTCAACTATACTTCAATAAAACATTTTATTTTTAATTTTTAAAGGAGTTTTGCTGCATTTTGTCCAAAGAGGAAGATTTTATTACTATCAAGGCATAATTATGTCAATAAATATTAGGTATCAAAATTATGGCCCATCTATCTGATACTTAGCCCTAAGACTGAACCATTTGGTCAGGAGTCAGAAAATAAAGTTTCTGGCCTATCATTTTTTTGCTCTCTTCTAGCTCTGAAAGCTCTCAGACCTCCCAGACAGTGAATCAACAACCAAAAAAAATTTTTGAATGACTATTATGAGTAGGTGTAACAGGAAGAACAAAATAACCCAAAGGAGGGACTTCCCTGGTGGCGCAGTGGTTAAGAATTTGCCTGCAAATGCAGGGGACACAGCTTCAATCCCTGGCCCAGGAAGATCCACATGTTGCAGAGCAACTAATCCCGCGTGCCGCAACTGCTGAGCCTGAGCTCTAGAGCCCGCGAGCCACAACTACTCAGCCCACGAGCCGTAGCTACTGAAGCCATGCACCTAGAGTCCATGCTCTGCAACGAGAGGCCACCACAATGAGAAGCCCACGCACCGCAATGAAGAGTAGCCCCGGGCTTCCCTAGTGGCGCAGTGGGTGGGAGTCCGCCTGCCAATGCAGAGGACACGGGTTTGTGCCCCGGTCCGGGAAGATCCCACATGCCACGGAGTGGCTGGGCCCGTGAGCCATGGCCGCTGAGCCTGCACGTCCGGAGCCTGTGCTCTACAACGGGAGAGGCCACAACAGTGAGAGGCCCGCGTACCGCTAAAAAAAAAAAAAAAGAGTAGCCCCCACTCACCACAACTAGAGAAAGCCCGCATGCAGCAACGAAGACCCAATGCAGTCAAAACTAAAATTGTTTTTTTCTAATTAAGGAAACCATCACGTTTAAAAAAAAAGAAAAAGAAAAGAAAGAAACCCAAAGGAGGTATTCAGTATGGTACCACTCTCATTAAGAACTTCACAAAAATATCTGGAATTAATTTAACAGTGTCCCAAATCCTCTTTTTCTAGTAACTGCCTCACTCTACTTCTTTGGTTTCTGTACATGTGTTCTGCCTCAATCCATTAATAAATAGATTTTAGTGTTCATTGTTGGATGAGTGAGTGTTAGCATTACGAGAGCATAGGCTCTGGAGCCAGACAACTTTGAATCCTGGTTCTGCTTCTTACAGCTTTGAAGCCTTGGGCAGTTCACTCAACTTCTCTGAGCCTCAGTTTCCTCACCTATGAAACATAAGTACTAGTAGTATTTACTTTGTAGGGCTGTTGGGGAGATAAAATACAAGCATTCAGAATAGTACTTCACATAAATGTTTATTATTGTCATAAGAAATATATTCAAACCATGCAAATATGCATACATACATACATGTTATATTTTGTCGTATGTGATGGTTGGGTACAATGAGTACCAAGGCAAACAGGTAGACAGAAAGAGAATCTTCACTTCAGTCTCGATGAGTTAAACTTAGAGCTAGTATAGGTCCTCTGGAGAGAGGTAAATTGAATGTGTGTTTTATTTAACTTCTAAGTTCTGTTGTTGTTTCATCCTCTTTGCTTCTTTGTTCTTTACTGTTTTACTCTTTGTGGCTCAATTAAATAGATGCCAATATAATCACACAGAGAAATACCAAACAGTGCAACACAGTCATGTAATAACAATAAAATTGTAAGGGCAATTTGAACTAAAGCTAGAACTCAAATCTTAAAATCTCCTGTCTGAAATGAAAAGAAACAATTTTCTTTTCTGCAGTTTGTCTGGTCATATTGATAAGGTCCACAGGATAATTCAAATTAAGAAGCAAATGGGACCCTAATACATTACTTTGATATTTAAGAAAATTAAATTTGGATCACATGTAAACAGATTGACAATTGCTGGACAGAGAGTTGAATAAGTCATCCAATTAATTTAATTCTAATATATGCATATATCTGTAAATTATTTCTTTTGTTTTCAATTGCTAAATGTAAAAATCAGATAGTTATTCTATTTTTCAAGTTGAGAATGGAGAACTGACAATTTGACTGAAAAATATGTGTAGATTTGACAAAAGGAAGAATTTTAAGATTGTAATTTATGGGGAACAGATGGATTATTTTCTTTTGAAAATTTTAAGGTTAGGATTATTCTCTTGGGATAGGTTATGTACAAAACACTTTAGAATTAATAAATTTTTTAAAGTATATATATGGACCAAAAAAAAAATCCAAACCCTGAAATGAACTGATGCCGTAGCTGTGGGATATTACCCTTATTCTACATGGCTTACTTCACCAATCCATTGCACCTAATTTCTAACCATGTGAGGTAAAGAAGGAGGTGAGTAGGGGAGGGCAGGGGGTCTATGTCAGAGGAAAAAATGATGGTATATTGAGAAGCATATTTTGCCACTTATAGATATAACTACAATTTGTCTACAAGCCATCTCCATCAAAGAGACACATCGATATCACAGCAAGTGTAGAAGGAATGAATATGTAGAAAAACCTGACTATCTCACTTCATATCTTTCTCAGCAATGTTTTATCTTTCATCAGTTAACACTGCCTTAGACAAAGGATGTTCTGTATGAACTGCATATAGATAACAAATCAAATCTTTAATATTTTTTAGCTTTGTTTTTCATAAAAGTTTTTATAGCTTCTGGCCTCATTTACTTTTCAAAAAAAACAAATGAATTGAATGCATTATTATAGCTAAGAAATTTAAGTTATCTCACATTTAAGGGATAGGAGAAGGGCCAAACTGAAATCACCTTTCACTTGGTACCTAGGGCAAGTAAAACAGGTGCTAATGAAAAATGATTCACTCAGAGCTGTCATTACTGGCATTGTTAATCTATATCACAAGCCAGTGGGAGGAGAAAGATGTATTAGAAAGTTGATAGTTTTAGAATGATAGTTCAAAAGTGAAAATTTGAGGTACCATAAAATCTGCTAAATAATCAATAGGCTATAAAAAGTTATTTGCTTTATTATTCTGTTAACTATACTAATATAATGCCAAAGAAAGAAGTTGAAAATAAAATCTGGCTTATCTGCTGGCTTTATTAAACAAATATAACTGATTTTTATCATTGTATAGTTATACCCGAATGATGTCTACACAGTGAGCTATAAAATATAGTCATAACCTAAATAATATCTTTTAAATAACTGAAAAAAGTAAAAAATGAGCATTTATTTCCCCTTATGTATCTCCTCTATGTATCTATATTCCTTTGTCTTTATTCATATATTGATGAATATATCATAGTGAATTTCAAATTTTAATATGGTTTGATCAGTATCAAAGGTTATAATGTAACTGATTAATGTAACATTTTATTAACTGTCTCAGTACAGAGAATTGTTTATGAAATGTGTTTCAAGTCAGGAAGGCGTGCATTTCTTAGGTGAATAATTACTCCAAATACAGATTTTATCAGCATAAGAAAACAGTGAAAAAGGATATTGATAATATAGATAAGCCATTTACCACTATATACTAAGTAAATATAACCTGGAAAAAAACTAAAAGTATGTCATGTTCATTTGACTAAAAGCCCTTAAAATACGTTTATACCTAAAATAGGTTGTATTATATCATTGTATCTCCATTACTACAAACTTTGATAAAAACCTAATTTATAAGGTCAGTCATTTTCATTCTTTGTTTTAATATAAATAGTTCTGAATAGCTTTCCATTCTTAGCACGTAAAAAATAGGAAGTGTTTTTCTATGCAGCAAATGAAATCGTGAGAATATCTTGTCTGCAGCCCCAATTTCAAATCAATAGATTAAGTGCCCACATTGTTTGCACCTAAGTCACAGCGGTCTAAAATGCTTCAGAAATGTTTAGCAGATTGCTTTATAGCAGGATAACACAGTTTGAACCATAGTTTCCTGAATACATCTTGCTGAGAGCTTATCTCATTCAAATGATGAAGGCAGCTGAAGCATGGTATTTGAATCATCGACATTTTGTTCTGATAAAGAGAACTTTAGGAAGCTCTAGTTGTGATAGGCAACAGAGCAAAGCAATTGAAATGTGGATGTTATATTTTACACCATTCAAACTGCTTGTGTATGTGTGTGTGGTGATAAGATACTTTAAAAATAAAATTTCATTCGGCGAGAAGCTTACAGTTAAACGGTAAAAGCAATACACAGATCATGTGAATTGCCAGCATGTAAAAATAAATATGCAAATGACTGCAGTACATACTCTTTTCCAAAATAGCATCTTTAATAGGAAACCCTTCATAAGAATCCTTATAAATTGACATATTTTAAAGTCATTTTTATAATTCATAAGTACTTATAACTAGTTCTTATTTTTAATTAGAAAATACACCTCTTCAGCCATACCTGACTAAACTATAGGTATGAACACGAAGAATGCATACATATATACACTTCTATTATAAATTTTAAAAATTCGTATAGATCAAACAAGTTCTTATCAAGTACTTTCTACTCATAATGAGCTTTACATATACTAGATGCTGTGGCAATTACAGAAGTCTGATATATATTAATTTCTTTTTCACTCAAGAAGTTTAAAATCTACTTGGGAAACGTAAGAGTGAATATAACAGGGTCCTAAGGTGTGTGGCTTACAGATATAACCCCAGGAAGTGGTAGATGCTTCATAAATATTGTCAAATAAGTGAATGAATTATATACAAGCTAAACTTTGTTTTTAACTGATTAGAGAATGTAAATTAAATATTTCAGAAAAATTCTATCGATGGGAAGTTTGAGAAGAAGACTTATCTAAATATCCAGCTTGAAATGTACGTTCCAATTATCTATTGCCATGAATATCTATTGCTCCCCCACCCCTAAAACAAACAAATAATTTTATTATGCTTGCAAATTATAAATTCAGAAATTTGGACAGGGCATAGCAGGGATTGTCTCTTCCCATAATGTCTATGGCCTCAAATAAGATGATTCTAACAGCTGGTGGCTTGAACAAATAGGGGCTGGAATAGCTGAGACAAGATTTGTTACCAAAATGGTTTCTTCACTCATCTGTCTGGTGAGTGGGCTGAAATGATTTGAAAGCTGGGCTTAGCTGGGACTATTGACCAGAATACCTACATATAGCCTTTCGGTGAGGCTTTGGCTTCTCGCAGAATGGTGGCTGGGTTCTAAGAAAGCTCAGACTAAGAGGGAGTATTCTAAGACAGCAAGTGTTTTAACATAGTAACACTTGCTATAAGTGTGAAAGAATTTATGGGTTTTTTTTTAAACTGATACAATATATATTTACTCTAGTGACTGACTAAAGAATCTGATAGTTACAGGTACAGAGCTTGCATTTTAAAGCCTGAGAAGTAGAACACTTTGCTGATTACAAAAAAGTCATTGAGGGGCTTCCCTGGTGGCGCAGTGGTTGAGAGTCCGCCTGCCGATGCAGGGGACACGGGTTCGTGCTCTGATCCGTGAGGATCCCACATGCCGCGGAGCGGCTGGGCACGTGAGCCATGGCCGCTGAGCCTGCGCGTCCGGAGCCTGTGCTCCGCAATGGGAGAGGCCACAACAGTGAGAGGCCCGTGTACCGCAAAAAACAAAAACAAAACAAAAATCATTGACTAGAAAGTCTATGTGATGGATACTGTGAATTGTCCATTAAAATCCAACTTGTTCCTCTTCTTCAGTAAGAGTTGTGGCTTGGCCCATGACTAGTTAGAGAGTACACTTCTCAGCCTCGTTTGGGGCTGTGTGGTCAAATGCTTACATTCTCAAATGGAACGGAAGCAGAAATGATATGTGCTAATTTTGAGCCTGGGCCTTAAAACACAGGACATATCATCCCTCATGCTCTCTTTTCCTTCCTACAAGGTAGACTGTGGAGTTGCTTGACCCAGCTTCAACGATGCAGTTGAGAATAATGCCATGGTGGATGGCAGAGAAGTAGAACAGAAAGCCCCTGAATCTCTGGATAGCCTCACAGTGCACAGCCAGTCTGATAACTTGGATTTCTTACCTTGTGCAGTCCTTGCGTGTGAGGGAGTAACAAATTTCAGTGTTCTTTAAACCACAGTCTTGTGTCTTTTTGTTAAAAGTTTAGCTTTACTCTAATTCAGAGAGTAGATGCACATTATTCAATAATAGCTGGAATGATGGTAGGGAAAGCCACCTCCCTGGTGTTCACCTCCCAAACCCTTTAAAATGTTTGGTATGACTGATACTACGTTCTTTGTATCCATTAATTTTTATTGGCATTTTGCAGTTTCAGAAGAGTTTTCCTCTAGAGGAAGTGCCAGTAGTAAAACTGTCATGATTTACACAAATTTTTTCATACTATATTCCTCTTTCATTTTGACAAGGACAGACACATTTTTCATGTACCACAGCAATATTTCACTTGAAAAGTCCAGAAGTTTGTAATTATTTTGGCATGGTGGTAGATCTTAAACTCCGGAAACACAGAAATCACATTCCCATATTCATATGCAGAGAAACTGTACTAATTCAGAATCATCAGAGGTAGTCTTATAGATTAGAATAGCACTTCTCAAAGGGGGTCTGCAAGGTCAAACCTATTTTCATAATAATATTAAGATGTAACTCACCTTTTTCACTTTTATTCTCCCACAGACAAAAGGTAGAGTTTTTCAGAGGCTAAGTTCATGGGATGAGGTCATCACTCTGATGGCTAATGAAATGTGAGCTTGTATATTCTTGTGCTTTAAAAACTCTTCAGTTTTAACTTCTAATACAGTAAACATTAGAAGATATAACCCACATAAACGAAAGCTCTTTAGAGTCTTCAATAAGTTTTTTTGGTCAATAGAATTTTAATTTTTAATTATTAAAATGTATTATGGAATACTTTATACATTCCAAAAGAACAAAAAGTTAACAAAAATCTATATGTTAACCACCAGCTGGTTTGCTGATTGTAGAGTACATTTTACTTAAATTATGTAATACATATGTAATACATGAAACATCTACTTTTTTGCAACAGGCAAATGAATGCCTGCAGACTAAATTTTTTCTCCATTAATTTCTTTTAATTGAGGTATAGTTGATTTACAATGTTATATAAGTTTCAGGTTACAACACAGTGATTCACAATTTTTAAGGTTATATTCCACTTATAGATATTATAAAATATTGTCTATATTCCTTATACTGTGCAATATATCCTTGTAGTTTATTTTATACATAGTAGTTTGTACCTTTTAATCCCCTGCCCCTATCTGGTCCCTCCCCCTTCCCTCTCCCCACTGTAACCACTAGTTTGTTCTCTATATCTGTGAGTCTGTTTCTTTTTTGTTATACTCACTAGTTTGTTTTATATTTTAGATTCCACATATAAGTGATATCATACAGTATTTGTCTTTATCTGTCTGACTTATTTCACTTAGCATAATACCCTCCGAGTTCATCCATGTTGTTGCAAGTGTCAAATTTTCATTCTTTTTTATGGCTGAGTAGTATTCCACTCTGTGTGTGTGTGTGTGTGTGTGTGTGTGTGTGTGTGTGTACACATTACTTCTTTTTTATTCATTCACTTGTTGATGGACACTTAGGTTGCTTCCATATTAGGTTGCTATGAACATTGGGGTGGATATATCTTTTCTAATTAATGTTCATTTTCTTCAGATAGACACCCAGGAGTGGGACTGCTGGATCATATGGTAGTTCTATTTTTAGTTTTTTGAGGAACCTCCATACTGTTGTGCATAGTGGCTGCACCAATTTACATTCCCACCAACAGTGCACAAGGGTTCCCTTTTCTCCACAACCTTGCCAATATTTGTTATTTGTGGTGTTCAATAATTCTTAAGAGTATGAAGAGATCCTGAGGGTTAGAACAAAAAGTTTAACTTCTCAATGGTGGTTAAAACATTTGTTTTCCATTACTTCAAATACATAAAATTCAAAATGTTACCATTCATTTGATGTCATGTACCGAGCTAGGAAAATGGTATTTTCTGGTATCCTTTCCAGGAGGACATTGCATATTTGGGGGAGAAATTTCCAAACAATCTTGTTTGGTATAACAGTTGAGAATCAGAAGGACCATGAGTATGGTCAAACTCTAAAAGCCTGGGAAAGGAGCAGGATTTGCTTGTTAATCTGTTGAGGGTGGAAAAAGAGAGGTAGACCCAGCGTCAGGGGGAAAGTCATCATATCCTATAGTGTGACCCCTCTTAAATCTTTGGTACGAAGTTAATGAATTAATAAATGCTTGAAAACAACTTGTATTGGGGATAACTGGTCATGGGTTGAGCTTTAGGTCCATGTCAATATAGGCAGAAACAAGGGCCATGGACAGTAGGGAGTGGTTATGGGAGTGTTTGTGGAGGGACAGAGAAGCAGGAAAACATGTGTAAATAACATGTCAGAGTCCCCAAAACTGGATTGGGAGAAACAGAGTCTCTTGACTTTAGAGGCTATGAAACTGGGCATTCACGGTAAGCTTACCTAGCAGACAGTTATCCTAAAATATTTCTGTAATACATACATAAACACACCTACATACATAATATCTATGCATAAGAGATACTATACTAGGGCCTATAGACACATGGACACTCTTTAGGTGGGCTTAAGTCTAGCAGGAGAAAAATATTGTATACAATGACTTGACAAAGAAGAAATTTAAGTGCCCAAATAGATGTATCAACAAAGTGTTGTGGGGAGGTTCATGTTAGGTTTAATATACACTTGTTTATAATTTGTATATTTGCTGGTGTCAGAATCTTTTGGGAATAATAAGTAGACTGGATAGAAAATGAGTCATTGAAAGAGGAGACAGCAGTATTTAACTTTTGTTGCTTGTCCTACCCACTTCTACCCTATAGCCAGAATGGTGGTGTCATTCGTTCTCTGATGGTTCTCACCTTGGCTTGATGTCTTAACGTCTGCTTTAGAGTGTGTGTGTGGGGGGGGGGGGCACATACACACAGTAGCTTTAGCAAAAAGAAAGACTTATTAGGGGAACACAGGAGACTCCCAAAACACGAGAATAGAGTAGCTGAACTTCCCAGAAGACTGGAGCAAGCAAATGGTAAGACACTGGGAACCAATTCACGTACATTTCTTCCACTGTCCTGGTGCCACAAAGTCTCTCACCTCTGCTTCTCTTTCCACGTCACCAGATCCTCCTGTCTTTTAAATCTCTTGGCTTCTCTCCATTTCCAATGCCATGACCCCAGTCTAAACTACTATTCATTATTTAATCCTAATTTTTCTCCCCCAGTCTACTCTTGCCCATTTCTAATCTTGTTGTCACCATAGCCAGAGTGATTTTTTAAAAAATGGAAAATTTATTCAATGGTTTTCCATTGCTCCTAGGATAAACATCAAAATCTTAAACATGGTGTGGAACTGGATTACTATTCACCTACATTCAGTGCCCATCGTTGTGGTGTCCCTCTCTGTAGGAGGATTATACAACCCTGCCCCTTGTTGCTTTCAGGCACAGCAAAAGTTTGGCTGATGAAATGTGAAAGAAATATGAGCAAACACTTTAAGAACCAGTGGGTGATTTACCACTTTTCTTTTCCTTCTGACATGACAATGGCAATACTCCAGATAAAGACTGCACTGTTAGCCTGAGTCCAGAGTGAAGATGGCATGGAGCAGAATCTTGGTGGCCATGTAGCATGAAAGATAAATAAACCTTATTGTTGGCCACTGAGAATTTTTGGAATCATTTGTTACTCAACATAACCTAGCCCATCCTAACTGATACACATGATCTATAAGCTCCTGCTTATTGCTCTGTTTCTTTGCTATAGTTCCACTGGTCTTTCAGTACTTAATTAAGATGCTCCCTCCCATTCTATAACATTTATCTAAGTTATCCTTTCTCTTTGGAAAGTTCTTTACACCTTTTTTGTCCAGTTAACATTTACTCACAAGTGAGATCTCAGCATAAGTGTGAAGTACTTAGGAAAGAATTGCCTGACCTGTGTTTAAAGTACCCTGAATTCACCTTCTTTGTCATTACGTCTCTTTAACTAACCATAAGCCCCATCAAGACAAAGGCCAGTTATGCCTCAATAACCATTATATTCCCAGTGACAGGGAGGAAGGACTTCGTTTCTCTTTCCAAAAACAGCTTTTTCTGCATGTTAGGACACATGGCAAAAAATAGCCATTCTAGCCCTACAACCATAACCCTCCCACCATTGCTGGTCTAGGGCCACCAATTGACCAACATTTCAATATTCTATTTTCAAATTCTTGGGGAGGTAATCTGGTTAGCTAAACTTGGACATGTTCTATCATGGCCCACCCATAATTTGCTGAAAGATCTAGATTAAGCCAAATCAACATGGCTACAGAGACTTCTTTTCTGGTGGCAGAGGTAATTCTCAGAGAAGTGAATGTGGGCTGAGCAGACACCTCCAAAAGTATCTGCTATGGTCGCTACAACTTAACTCTACTGTGTTCTCAACTTTAAGAATCTTGTTTTCAAAATTATCTTCATAGAGCTTGCAAGGGAACATCCCTGCAAGGGGTTTCCTAAGGAAGAAAAAGGTGGTGACCAAGTAGTTCTGACTGTCTCTCTGAGTTTGCCTCTCCTTTGGGAGTCTTTTAGTTTGATTACCACTGCTACTTTACTTTTATCCCTTGGGAGTAGGGAGTTACTTTTTTTTTTCTTCCCGCTAACTTGCAAAAACAACAATAACAGGGGCTTCCCTGGTGGCGCAGTGGTTAAGAATCCGCCTGCCAATGCAGGGGACACGGGTTCGAGCCCTGGTCCGGGAAGATCCCACATGCCGCAGAGAAACTAAGCCCATGCACCACAACTACTGAGCCTGTGCTCTAGAGCCCGTGAGACACAACTACTGAGCCCATGTGCCATGAATACTGAAGCCCGCGTGCCTAGAGCCCATGCTCCGCAACAAGAGAAGCCACCGCAATGAGAAGCCCATGCACCGCAAGGAAGAGTAGCCCCTGCTCGCTGCAACTAGAGAAAGCCCACGCGCAGCAACAAAGACGCAGTGCAGCCAAAAATAAAAAAAGTAATAATAACAAACAAATCACTATTTCTACATGTTTGGTCATCTCTACTTCTTAAAGACCTTTAAAATATCTATGAAAAATTTTAAAAGCTACCTGCAAAATTAGTGACACAATTCAGATTTTTTTTATGTCTTTAATTTCTTACATGGAAATTAGTAAAATAAAAAAATTCCTCTTTTTCATTGTTAATATAAATTAGAACATAACTTGAGGTGAACTACATTTAGGATTCCTCAAAAACATCTGTAAGTAGGGACTGAATATAGCTCATCTGAATCAACATAATATACGTTTGCATTAAAACTTTTTCAAGTATGCTTCATTTTGATAAATATATTCCATGTCCTATTATTTGTTCTTTTCCCCCACTTACCACCCCCCACCCCCTGAACATAAACTGTGATCTGGGTAGTAGTTTTCAGCTTAAACTAATCTACTGTTTAAACCATCACATTTTCCAGATTCTCAAGCAGTTTTATATTGTCTTGGCTCCCTTTTGTATTGTACTACTTTCCCCAACATAACTAATCTCAGAAATAATTCCTATAATTTAAAAAACTTTTTATGCTGGTTGCTTACATTTACACGTGATATATAAAATTAAAATTACTATTAATACTTGATTTAGCACTAGAAATATGTAAAGTTTGAAATCTTTTTCTATGGTAAAAAATTTTAGAGACTATAATGCTTTGAGTTCATTTTTTAATCTATTTTAAAGTACTTATAGCAGCATGGTTTAAGTTTAAAGAAGCACAGGATTGGCAATTAGGAGATTTAGATTCCAGTTTCCATCTCTGCCACTAAGGGTAATAATGTTCCCATGCTCCTAATAGTTAAGTAAATTATGGCTTATTTTCTTCTACATATAGTAAGTGTTGGACTCAACATTTTAAGTCTTTTCTACCTTTAAAATACCATGGTACTAAAAGGTGAACATCTTTCTCTTATATCTACATTTATTTTTAAAAAGAATGCTCATTCACTATATTTCTAACTCCTTACATAGGTACTTTTAAATTACATCATTATTAAGCACCTACTATGTGTGCCAGCGATCTCAAATCCATTCTGGAGTAAGGCAAAAGAAAAATAAGCAAAATATATCTGCATGCATTTAATGCCACTGAATTGTATACTTAAAATTGTTAAAATGGTAAATTTTATGTAATGTATTTTTAGTACACACAAAATATGTATATCTATCTATCATCTATCTGAATGCAGTGGTCCCCTAACGTTTTGTGACTATCATTTAAAATTGCACTATAGTTGTTTGGACAGAAGTCTGTTTCTCCAAAGGACTGAATCACTCCAGGGACAAGGACTCTTTCTTAATCCTAGCTGTAGCTCCAGGGTCTAGAACACTGTCTGGCTCTTACCAAGGAGGGCATTTTTATCCTGGTTTTTCCAAGTGTTGTTATAGCATATGTTTTAATTATCATTTTCAACCAAGGCTATGTATTAAACATATAAACAGTTTTTAAACTTTTGAAAGACTCACCAGAAAAATTCTCTATCACATGAATTGGAGTTCAGAAAATGTGATCACAGAACTCTAGACAAGTGTTTGTCAAATAAATGCATTAGACTTTAGAAGGTAAAAAGATAAACTTAAGTCCTAGCATCAGCCCAACAGATCTTACATGCAGCTTAAGAGGTTCATGATAGCGTACTTAAGAAGTATGCCTACTAAGCCATTCTTCAAGTAGCTATCTAACTAAACTATCCGTATCACTTTCCCTAAGTAGTTTTTAACAAAGCCATGGCATCTCAGCCTCAAATAATCAAAAGTTAAGCAGGTGCCTAGAATATGCATTCACTCCTCAGACAAAACAAAAGCTACGGGATGGAGATTTTGTTGACATTCCTGAATATTATAGTGTCATTTCTTAAACCCCCAACTTAAGACTACTTAGCTACATGTTACTAATAGGTTAACCTGGATGTTTACTGCAACAGGGAAAGTTGGCTTTTTCCCATTCATGGGGCTAATCCCGCCCCACCGCCTTCACTTTAAATTCAGTGAAAACAATTCAAGAAGCCAACTAATTAAATTCTAAACTCAAAAGCCCAAACCACAGTAGTGCAGCGCTTGGGAAAAGGTATCTTTAAAAAACTGTGCATTAGGGCTTCCCTGGTGGCGCAGTGGTTGAGAGTCCGCCTGCCCATGCAGGCGACGCGGGTTCGTGCCCCGGTCCGGGAAGATCCCACATGCCGCGGAGCGGCTCGGCCCGTGAGCCCTGGCCGCTGAGCCTGTGCGTCCGGAGCCTGTGCTCCGCAACGGGAGAGGCCACAACAGAGAGAGGCCCGCGTACCGCAAAAAAACAAAAACAAAACCAAAACAAAACAAAAAACTGCATTAAGAGTTGCCAGAGGTCGAGAGCCGCTAACATTTCTTGAAAAGTACAGACCACACCCCACTTTCGCCAGCTGTGCACCTTACTGGTCGCAGAGGCGCGCAGAGGGTGGGTGCGAGCAAAAGGCAAGATTAATAGCTTGGGCTGGGGAATATTCTATCAGGTTTGAGTCCCGAAACTCTTTGGGTTGTGGAGGTTAGAAAAGGGTCCGTTTACGTTAGGTCTAAACTGTGGCAAGCAAAGAGAAAAGGACCTGGGGAAAAAAACAAAAAGAAGCGAGTAGTTTCCCGATTTCCAGCGTTCACAGCGAGGCAGTTAAACAAGCAGGAAAGCGGGCGTGTGTTTTCTTCTTCCTCTTCCCGCTTCCCAGGAGACGCGAGCCCAGTCCGCTTCCCGCTTTTCACCCTGGCCGGGTCCAATGGCAGTCCCCGCCGCGGAGCCTGGTCGGAAGCCGCCCCGCCCCGCTCCCGCCCTCTGGGTCCCCTCCGCCCCACCTCCCTCGCCCGGCGGGAGGCGGCGGCCGCGGCCGTCACGTGCCCTGGCAGCCGCCAAGTGAGACCGCTTTTGCGACGCGGTGACAGCCAAATGGTGCGACAGGAGGACTTGCCGCCGCGGCCGCACAGCCCCGCACTGAGAGGTTCGGGGCGGCTCCTGGCGTCGCCCTGAGGCAGCGACTGAGCTAGAGAGTCCAGCACGGGCGGGCGGCGGCGAGGGGGAGCCCGCTACGAGTGTCCCGGCTCCCCGCCGCTCTCCAAGAACCGGGCGAAATAAGCCGCGCCTCCAGCAGGGGCTGCGCCTCCATGAATCCCTAGGTTTTTTTCTTTCTCTCCCCGCTCCTCACCCCCCACCCCGGATCCCGTCCCGCCTTCTCCCTTCGCCCGCCAGCAGCGGCCGCGTCCAGGTGTGGAGTCCAGAGCGGAAAGCAATGGCGTCCAACCCCGAACGGGGGGAGATTCTGCTCACGGAGCTGCAGGTAAGGGCCGCGGCCCGTGCACGAGGCGCTGGCGGAGCAGAGGGAGAGAGTCTGGCGCGGGGTAGGGGGCCTAGGGGAGCCGTGCGGCCGCCGCGCCCCTAGCCCGCTAAGTGAGGAAACTCGGGGATGTCACTCGGGAGCCGCTTCCTTCTGGAGCCAGAGCCTCTGCCCCCGCCGGAGCCGTGGCCTGCCACCAACTTAATTTGACTCTGCCTACCAGAGGGACCCCATCCTGCGGCCGGCGTCTGCTCTCACCCGGTCTCCGGGGCGGCCAGTTCGCCTCCCCCTCTCTTGTGTCAGAGCCGCCCGCGGACACCCCTGGCGCCCCCCACCTCCTGCGGGCCGGGCCCCGCCCCGCCTTTCCCTCGAACACCGCTCCTTAAACTCCTTTGAATGACTCCCAAGCTGTTTTCTTGTCCCTCCCCTTCCCCTCCGACTCTGCACAAAGAGCGCCCCCATAACTTCCAGTCCCCAGACAAGTTTTTTTTTTTTTTTAAAGAAAAAACAAAAATAAAGTGTCTCACCCAATGCTGGCTTCACTTCACCAACCCTCTTTAGGTGGCTAGATTTCTTTCTTTTATTTTGAAGGCTAACCCATTTATTTCTTTTTTACCAAGTGATAGTTACATGGTCCCCTTCTCAGCTACTCCCGGCTCAGATCCGGAAGCTCAGATGCTGATGCTTTTCAGGCTTTCATTTTCCCTCCTGTTTGAATACCAAAAAAAGAACCACAGAAGTTGTTTACAAACGGCAAAGCAGTCGACTAAGGGAAAATGTTGGGCACCACATGCTTGCAGAAGATGTGAACAAAATAGATCCCTTAATTAAAGTCCACGTTGATTAGCAATATTATTCTTCCCATTTTCCAGCTAAATATTTGATGATATAGGCGCGATATTGGTGTTTAGGTCTCTTTGATGTGCAGGGTACGTGCGCTACCTTGTTGGGTTTATTTTTCTTTACTTTGGAGTGTCCCAGAGATGTTTACATCTGGATTAAAGTTTCATGCTTGTTCTTTGACTTAAACTTATTTTGGTTTTTTTAAATATAGTCGTCTTTTAGCTACTCGAAGATTGAGATGGGAGTTAAAAGAAAAAAAAATAGCCTACGTACATTCGTTTTTGTGTGTTGGGCAGTTAATTTTTTTTGAGAAGGCTGAATCTAGACACTCTGAAGGGTTCATTCTTGATGATTTCAAAATTCAGTTGCTTCTAAGTTTTTTGCTGTTTAAATGTATTTTCGATAAATTCCTATATTAGCTTGGTTTATTGTGCAGTTAGATGTAAGCTTGAAGGCATATAATACTCGATATTTCCTCCATAAAAATAGATTTCAACAAGGTATATCAATGCACTTTTACAAATTTGGAATCCTTTGGAAATGCAAGGCTGAATTTCATATTATTGAACATGTTGCTATATAGTATTTTAATTACTCTTAGTCTTTTCTAAGGAAGTCTTCCAGCATACCAGTTAGCTAAATGAATGGAATTTATTGTTTTATTACTTTACGTGAGCTTTTGAAAAGAAGTTTGAGGCACATCAGAAATGCTTTCCATTGCCTAGTCTTGAAATTTGAAAAGCATATTTTACTTCTGACTGAAAAAAAGCCATGAAAATAACAGAATTTTTCCTTGAGTGGAGTGGCTTCAGAATCATAAAGTATTTGGCATCCTTATTTGTATTTTATAGAAAGTTGATGTAAAAAACTCTTATTTTGGTACTGAATGTGAAAATATATTTTCATGTATATTAAAATATAACATTTAGGGACTTTTAATAAAACCATTTTTTACAATAACAAAGAAGCAAGTCAAATAAATAGGAATATTTAAATATGAGTATTTTAAAAATGGGACCAGACTAGGGGAACGTCCAATCTAAAGTTAGACTTTTAAATAAACTAAAATGTAACTCCCTCCAGTAAAAGAATAGTTTTTAATAAGTGTTACATTTTAGGTTGTCATGTATATCCAGGACATTTTTCTTGGTGTATTTGACTCCCAATTCTAATAAAAGTTATTGCATTTGGACTTTATCATGTTTATTAAAATAATTGAAAATATTATTTATATCAGCACTCAAAGATGAACCATGATAAAATTTGCTTCACCAAGTATATGCATCTGTTCAAACATTTTATTATTTCATTGGGTCATGAAACTAGAATATAGTAACCAAATATTTATCAAAGTTGTTTGGAGAACCAGTTTTTAAAAACCTTCTAAGTTGTTTGAATTTATTTAAATTGAAAAGTTGTTTAATGTGAGGTTCTTAATGCTTTTCTGCTATACAGATTTTAAGTAATTAAATAATAATTTGTGTAGCAAGTTTTTAAATTGTTTAGTTGAAATTGTTACTTTGCCATATCTTTTCTCACTCTGAAAGTTACATGTTACAACTTCTTTTAATGAAATTTATACTTTATTTAGAAACATTGTACATCCAACATGTAAAAAATTATTTTTCGAATTATATGGCAGAATTTGAAATACTTTACTTGAGGTGGAATTGGCTTATTAATAAGTTTTGATTGTGGAAAGACAAAGAAAATCTGAAACCACAGTCTTGTTAATTGTAATATTTCTATATAATGTAATGTTTCTAACTCTTGTTAGTAATTTAAGAGACATTCAACAAGGAATCATTAATAAAGTATATACAAACTTTGAAGGCTAGAGGCTTCAATGTGTAAGGAAGAATATTTGCTGTGGTAAAAATAAAAATAGGCTGTTAAAAAACATAAACTTAGTTGGCAATTTCTAATTTTTATCTCTTGTAATTAACTTGTTATGTCAAGTTCTCTTGTTTTTTATTTGAAGTGTAGTGGGAAAATGAGTGTGATACTTTCATGAGGCCAAAGAAATTAAAGTTTATTTTCAAGGAAACTGAGTTAATAATGAAAACGATATAAAGAATCTCAAAATGAAAATGTTGGCTACAACAATAATTTTGTAGAGTGTAGACCCAGATATCGAGTAGCATACTTATAAAGTTACCTTGTTGATTATCGGATATTCATCTTCATCAAAATAGCTAATAAAGTGTTGGGAATCTTGAATTCCATTCTCAGCAGAATTTATTTAGGTAGAGGTGACTTGCTCAAGTGGAAGGTTGAGGTAGCTGGTCTTAAGTTACAGGGATTCATTTCAAGAAACCTTTATTGAGTAGCTACCAAAGGTATATTGGAGGGCATAAAGGTGACAGGATATGGCTTTTACTTTCTAGAGGAGAGTACAAATAACGTTTATTGATTATCTGCTGTATGATAGACATTGTACTTGGTACCCTGTGTACCTTATGTAATCTTTAAAACAATCCAATAAAGTGAGTGTTGTTATTTCCATTTTACAGATCAGGAAACTAAGTTCAGGAATAGTTAAGTCAGTCATTCATGTTCACAATGTTAAGTCTGAGTTTGAATTTGGATTTATATCTTTTCCACTACACCATTTTGTAATATGTGGACCCATAAATGTTTTGCATTCCAATATTGTAAATGTGTGAACTTTCTAAAAATTGGCCCAAAATGTAGTTAACCAGAGTTAACTTTAATATAAACTTTATACTACTTGTTAGGTTCCTCTCGAACAAGGAAAAGTGATTTCCACATTTTATTTGGTAGTCTATAATTTTTGTTTGTTTGTTTGTTTTTGTTTTTTTGCGGTACGCGGGCCTCTCTCTGTTGTGGCCTCTCCCGTTGCGGAGCACAGGCCCCGGATGCGCAGGCTCAGCGGCCATGGCTCACGGGCCCAGCCGCTCCGCGGCATGTGGGATCTTCCCGGACCAGGGCACGAACCTGTGTCCTCTGTATCGGCAGGTGGACTCTCAACCTCTGCGCCACCAGGGAAGCCCCGGTAGTCTATAATTTAACAGTGCTTTATTATTGCAAATAAGGTATAACATTCTACAAAGAATAACAGTACAATAACATTTTTGCAGGTTTTCTTCATTTAACAATTAATGTTTCTGATGAAAGTTGTCAGATGTTCACCCAAAACCTTACAAAAGATTTCACGTTTCTCTGTAGACTGTCCGTAAGATAAACTTTGCTTTAAAATTTTAAGCTATGTAACCAAGCTGTGTGTTTGGCACTGAGTAGGTACACAGTACATTGATGAGAAGGCTCCATTTGTTACCTAGGATGAGAAATGTCTTGACTGTTGAAAGTTGACTATGATCATTGACTTAAGAAATTACTTAGTTTTCTTTATTTTACATTTCTAATCCCTTGTCCCAAAAATATTCCCTTAAAAAGTTCAAAAGGGATTTCTGCACTAGTTATGTTATATCTACATACAGCACCCTCTTATTTTACACATTTGATGGGAAATTAGGAGGTGGCATCTAATTTTGCAGTGATACTGGAACGTAGAAGGTGTCTGTGTTGGGAGGATTAAGACTAGCATGAGTTGGGGGAATGTAGCATGAGAAAGTAGGTAGATGGTTAAGACACATTTTACAGTTTTTTTTCAAATTATCAATGTAATACAAGTGTATTCTAGAAAATCTGGAAAATGCAGAAAAGCATCAAAGTAAATAGAAGGTGCTAATAGTTCTATCAGAGTAATTGACAAGCTTTTCCAACTTATAAGTCCCATGGCATTTGAGTCCATTTCCTCTTTTTCCTCCCTTTTGTAAAATAATTGAGATATATTTGACATACAATGTGTGATTTTAAGGTATACGACATACTGATTTGATATTTTTCCTCCCTTCTGTATCCTATTTTACTTATTAGAATTGTAAAGAGAAATGAGGTTTATAGAGTTTTAAGATAGAAATAGCTGTAGGTAAAAAAAAAAATTGCCACTAGTTCTAGATAAGTGGATCAAAGTAGCTTTATTGACTTTTTTATCTCAAAATATTTTTATTTTGAGTAAATCTTTGTGCTGAAACTGGTATTATAAAATGATGGCTCTAAAATGATCATGTTTTTCGATCATCTCTAATTAGTTAATAGAGAGATGAATATCACTTAAAATAATGTTACTTCCAGAAACATATATGATATTTGAACAGAGTAGTTAATTTTACATCATTTTCTAGTACTGTGTACTCTGTTGAACAATTGTCAAATGTCTACTCTATTTCAAAAACCAATTTTACTCTCATCAGAGTATGACAGAAATCATGTAACATTTAATACGAATAACTTTTGGTATGCAGCAGAGTTCAAACTTGGCAACAAAGAAAGTCGAAACTAGTTAAAAGCTTTAAAAAGATACTTAAAATCTTGACTGAGAAAAACATACTAATGAAAAAGTAAACTTCTGATATCTTAGAAAAGTAGAAATAGAGAACATTTATTTTGATACATGTCTAGTTTCTCTTAATTTTATTTAATGAAATCTTATTTGAAACTAGCTCTGTTGTCACATTCAGTTTTTCACAATCTCAGAAAAATTAAATTTGTGTAATATTATATACATAAATATTGTCTGTTAAAAATGAAGAACAGGAAAGCCTGGGAGGAGTGTATTTGATGATAAATACCTTAGATTTGAAGGTAACTGTTGGTGTCATGTTATAGAGATGAACTGATAGACAAGAATTACATAATATATACTGTTATTAGGATATATCTATTTTAGGAACTTGGCAATGTTTACTTTTTCTAATTGGTTGAAGCTTTACTGCCCTGGCTTACAAACATCATAATTTATTGGAAAGTTGTTATTACAGAATTTAGAATTTATTTTAGATTATAGAAAATATACTTACCACCCAATATGTATGCTAAATATCATATATTTTACAATTAATCATATTGTTTTCCCTTTCCTGTAGTTGTTTCCTTAGAGATTCTCTAAGGAGGTGCTTTTTTTGTCTGTTTCAGAATTTTCATTGAATAAATTTCATTAAATTTTCAGATTTTTTTTCCCATTTATTAAACCTTAGGTACACTGGTTTCGATTAATCATTATCCATCCATATATCATTGTAATAAACACCCATGGACCAGCACTCACTCCCCAACTCCCCCTAAAAGCTAGGAACTTAACCTATACATGGTTTTTCTTCATTCCATCCCCCTACCTCCACCTTCTTGTCATCCAAAGTAACCATCATCCTGAGTCCTGTGTTCATTCTCTTTTTTTAGTTTTGTTGGATATACAATTCTAAAAGTTATATCTTTTATGTTAGTTGTTTTTATATAATTGTGTTCAATATAATCTCTCTAAACTTGATTTTTCACTTATTATTGCTGATTTAACCATATTATTGTATGTTGCTGTAATCACTCATTTTAATTGCTGTGTGATATTTCAATGAGTAAAATATTCAACTCTCCCCTTATTGGATATTTGGATATTTATCCACTGACTTTTCCTTGTTGGGCCTTTATTTATTTTCTGGTTTTTGTAATTGTGAACGATGATACTATGGATATTCTGTGCATTCTTTCTTATTGCATATATGTAAGAATTTCTATTAATTATATACCCAGATGTAGAATTGTTGCCTCACAGGGTAATGCCCAGCTTGCAGTGTGGTTGTGCCAATTTATAGTCATGTCAGCAGGTAAGAGACAAAAGATCCCTTGGTCATCCATCCTTTCTGACATTTGCTGTTGTCTTTTAATTTTTACAAATCGGAAGAGTGTAAAATGTGATCTCATCAAATGGTCTTGATTTGCATTTTCCTGATCATCACTGATGTAGAATATTTTTTTTTTTAATGTTTACTGGCCTTTTATGTTTCCTCTTCAGTGAAATTTCTGTTCATGAGTCTTGCCTATTTTTCTGTGTTTTTTAAATTGATTTATAAGAGTTCTTTATATTCCTCATATAAATCCTTTGTGTATATTGTGAATGTCTTATCTCAGTTTGTAACTTGTCTTTTCACTTTCTTTTGGGGGTTTGTGGGAGGGACAGTTTTAAGTGTTTTACCTTTTTGGCAAATATTGAAAATCATTTATATCATTGTGATCAGCAAGCCTGCACTTAATATCTAGTCTAGGTTTTGTATAGAAAGGGTAAAGTTATACAGTTTATGACTCATGGATTTACAAAGTTTCCACAGGAATAACTATAGGAAGTTGTATAAAATATTGTATTGTTTAACACATACTAGGCACTCAAATGTTATTTGACTCAAAGGGTAAATTTAGAAATAAATAGTGTAAATTATATATGTAAATAGTTCATCAGTTGCTTATTTTCCCATTCCATATCTTTTCAGTGCAAATTTATTACTATTACTAATTATTAACATTCTTTCATTTGAAGGACAATATATTCCAAGTCTAGAATTATGTGAATTGGTCATTCAGTCATATGCATAGCTTGTCAATAAAGTGCTGTAGCTGATCAGATTTAATACTGGATATAAAATAGAAAATAATCATCTCTTGCAGAATTTACTGGTATTTACAAACCTGGAATCCTAAATGCAGTTCTTGCCATTGCTGTGATATCTGTTGATGAAAAAAAAAACTAAATTTAATATTTGTTAAATTTATTGATGGTATGCCTAAAAAACTTTTGACTAATTGGACACTCCTTAAAATTCCACTGAGAAAAATGTATTTGTTGAATATATAAATATATCATATAATCAAGAAGACTTTTACTTAAGGTACATTTTTAATAAATAAGTGAATTTAGTGGTTCGTCATGTAGCATTTTGATCCATTGACAAATTAGCCTACTTCTCATTTTGCAGCTCCTGTGATTGAATATATCATCCAATATGGCAGTTAATTGTTAAATTATATGTGTGTCTCCCACTTTCAGGACAGGAACTAGGTCTTACTCAGTTTTATGCCCCTAGCACCTGACATATGGCTTTCACTTGATATATGCTTGAATAAATAATGCTTAATAAATAAATGACTGATTTCTGTGACTAATTCTATGACCCGTTTACTACATCTGACTTTTCTGTATTTCTGAAGGTGATCATTCTTTTGTTGCCCGTGTTAGAAAGATCTGCTGGTCACTATCATTTGACTGCAGTCTCAGCCTCTTCAGTTGATTCTTCTATTTATGTAAATTGAATTCATTCATTGCTTTGCCACTGCCCAAGTTTGGGCTCTCATTATCATTTGGATGATTACAGTATCTTGATATTCCACCTCTACTTTTTCAGTCTCATTCTGTTTTTGTTTAGACTATGTACAGCTGCTAGATTCAGAAGTTGTCTGCAGCATTCAGTGACTCCTGACTGCTTGTGAGATACAGTCCTAATTCCTTAGCTCAGAGCTGAAAGCTGTCATTGCCGTGGCCCCAGAATACCTTTTTTTCTTTTTAATTTATTTTTGATGCAGGTGCAAAGGCAATCCTGTGGAGGATTTTCTTTCTTTCTTTCGTTTTTCTTTTAATTAATTAATTAATTTATTTTTGGCTGCATTGGGTCTTCATTGCTGCTCGTGGGCTTTCTCTAGTTGCGGCGAGCAGGGGCTGCTCCCCGTTGATTCTCATTGCAGTGGCTTCTCGTTGCGGAGCGTGGGCTCTAGGCACACGGGCTTCAGTAGTTGTGGCATGCAGGCTCAGTGGTTGTGGCTTGCGGGCTTAGTTGCTCCACGGCATGTGGGATCTTCCCAGACCAGGGCTTGAACCCATGTCCTCTGCATTGGCAGGTGATTCTTAACCACTGTGCCACCAGGGAAGCCCCCCAAAATACTTTTTTTTTTTTTTTTTTTTGCGGTACGTGGGCCTCTCACCGCTGTGGCCTCTCCTGTTGCGGAGCACAGGCTCTGGACGCGCAGGCCCAGTGGCCATGGCTCACGGGCCTAGCCGCTTCGCGGCATGTGGGATCCTCCCGGACCGGGGCGCGAACCCATGTCCCCTGCATCGGCAGGCGGACTCTCAACCACTGCGCCACCAGGGAAGCCCCCCAAAATACCTTTTAATTCTTAACTCTTTTCATGCAAACAGCCTGTGTTTTAGGCATACCATGATTAGTGATTTTTCCTCACCTATATTCTGTCTGTATTTTATTGTTTTTTTTTTTCAACTGGAATGTTTCTTTAGGGCCTAGTTTAGATTTGCTTTTTAATTTGTTTTCTTATTTTCCCCTAGTCATGTATAATGTCTCCTCAAAATTTACGTAGGATATTTTCTATCTCATGACTTTTACCATACATTGTATTGCACCATAGTTGTTTGCATCCTACCTCATTTTCTCTGCTGTGTTGAATGCTTAAAATCTTTGACAAAAAGAACTATATGTCCTGTCTTCACCTTTACGCCTTTAGTCCTTAGCAGAGCAACTTGTAAATAGTAGCTACTTGTTAGTGTCTGTTGAATAAATAACAGGCTCGTGTCCAAAAGTCTCCAGATTTTAAGTTTATTACCTAAAACTTTTTTCTTGCTTTTGTTATGGTCTTTTTGAGGGAGCAGAACTGCATTGTGTTGTTTTTCTTTGGGTAGGGCCACTTGACATGTACATGATTTTAAGTTTATTACCTTTAGTCGTAATAATTTAGTTCCTCATCTCAGACCGAGAATTTTCTACTGACAGAAGGAACAAAGTCTAGATACAACTGAAGCAAGTAATAATAAATAGCAATTTTTCATATTATTAAAAACAAATTATAATTAATTTATATTGATGTTATTTCACTGAATCCTTAAGACAGTTCTACTGAATTTGTACTATTATCTCTACTTTATAGGCAAGAAAGCAAAAGTTTAAAGGAAATAACCTCCATGGTCACATAATTGGCATGAACCAAGATGCTCTCTGACTTGAGAGGACAAATTCCTCTTAACCCATATACTATAGTTTCTCTTTCTTCTTTTGGCATTTTTCTCTGCTCCTCCTTTTCCCAGACTCACCCCACTCCAGTAACCACCCCCTATCTCCTGTCTGCTCAGGTTCTTACCCTAGCCTTTCACTTTGTGCAGCATCTCTTATATCATTCCTTCTCTCTCAACAATGCCTATGTTTGCTTTTTCACTAGGATTATTCTTGATGACTAGCTAGTTGATCTGAAGGACAGATCTTACCTTCAAGCTCTAGGTAGGATAGGCTTGAACCCACAATCTTATGGCCTATGGAAATCCTAAGTCTCCCCAAGATTTGTTTTCCTGGTGGGAAGCTCTTAAATTCTCAGGGCACCCTCTGCTTCCTGGGTTTCTGTTTCTACATATGTTTATAGGCATGTAACAACTTAATTGGTTTCAGCAAAGATACTTATATTTCACTTAGTCCTCTCCCCCATAGTATACCCAGTTTCATATCCCATGGTTGGCTCCTCTCTCCTCAACGTCCTGTCTATTCTTCAATCCTTTCTTTCTTATTTGCCATCAAAACTCCAAATTCTTCTCTCCCTGAAGAAGAACAGTTCAGTTCCCTCAAATTCTTCCTCTCAAAAGGCAGAGCCAAGTTCCTCAAGTGTTCATCAAACAAGACCTTACATATTAAAAGAATCAGTCCTCCTTAGAAAACAGGTATAGTTGTAAACAGCAAAACTTATTTCTTGCTGTGTCAGTAAAAGTTATCTAATTTTCTGTTCTTTTGGGAGCCTTGAGGAGCGGGGAAGTATTCTTTTATCTACTAATGAGCCTGTCAGTTAGAAGTGCCTGTGACAATAAAGATACTTGACCCTATCAATTCTTGATGCATTATCAGTTTGATACGTAAAGAAAAGGAAGCGTTGAGTTTTAAAAGTAGGCATTTTTTTTTTAAGATACTTAAGCATGTTACAACTAGCAAGTCATGGACCAGTGCTGTTCATGATGATATTTTCACCCTAAGAACAATGTTGTATGAGTATGTATTCTGTATATGTCTATATAAAGTTGCCAGTTTATAAGTAGAGATGCGGACTGTACTCCATTCTGAGATTTTGCTCTTTCTGCTTCTCTTTATATCCTTCCATTCTTGATGTCAAAATGTACTCTCTTTTAAGAAATGATTAGAATAATTGATAGTTATATTCTAACTGGCAAAATAATAAATCAGTAATCTTATATATATCTGCCAAATTTCTTTTTGGAAATTTACTGATCAATAATTTTAAGGCCTAGTTGAAATCACTGGTCTAGTAGGTAAAGTTTTGAAATCATACAGATCTAGGTTTAAATCCCATATTTAGCACAAATTAACTGTCTGACTTTGTGGGTTATTTAGCTCCATGAGGCAAATTTTCTTATAAAAATGGTGATAATTTCTGGCTCAGGGCTATTGTAAGGTTTTTTTTTAATTGAAGTATAGTTGATGTGCAATATTATGTAAGTTACAGTGTACAATATAGTAATTTACAATTTTTAAAGGTTATACTCCATTTATAGTTATTATAAAATATTGGCTATATTCCCTGTGTTGTACAGTATATCCTTGTAGTTTATTTTATACGTAATAGTTTGTACCTCTTAATCCCCTACCCCTATATTGCCCCTACCTCCTCCCCCTCCCCACTGGTAACCACTAATTTGTTCTCTATATCAGTCAGTCTGCTGCTTTTTTGTTATATTCACTAGATTGTTGTATTTTTTATACTCCACATGTAAGTGATATCATACAGTGTTTGTCTGACTTATTTCACTTAGCTTAATACCCTCCAACTCTATCCATGTTGCTGCAAATGGCAAAATTTCATTCTTTTTTATGGCTGAGTAGTAGTCCATTGTATATATACCACAGTTTCTTTATCCATTCATCTGTGGATGGACACTTAGGTAGCTTGCATATCTTGGCAATGGTAAATAATGCTGCTGTGAACACTGGGGTGTATGTATCTTTTAGAATTAGTGTTTTTGTTTTTTTCAGATACATACCCAGGAGTGGAATTACTGGGTCTTGTGTAGTTCAATTTTTAGTTTTTTGAGAAACCTCCATACTGTTTTCCACAGTGGCTGCACCAATTTACATTCCCACCAACAGTGTATGAGGGTTCCCTTTACTCCACATCGTCGCCAGCATTTATTTGTTTGTTTGAAATTTATTTTATGTTGGAATATAGTTGATTAACAATGTTGTGTTTCCGGTGTACAGCAAAGTGATTCTGTTATAAATATACATGTATCTATTCTTTTTCAAATTATTTTCCCATTTAGGTTGCTACATAACATTGAGCAGAGTTCTCTGCACAATGCAGTAGTCCTTGTTGGTTATCCATTTTAAATATAGCAGCTTGTACAAGTCAATCCCAAACTCCCTAACTCTCCCTCCCCCACACCCTTCCACCCTGGTAACCGTAAGTTAGTTCTCTAAGTCTGTGAGTCTGTTTCTGTTTTGTAAGTAAGTTCATTTGTATCATTTTTTTTTTCAGATTATGCATGTAAGCAGTATCATACGATATTTTTCTTTTTCTGTCTTTTGTTGTTTTTGTTCTTTTTGATGATAGCCGTTCTGACCGGTGTGAAGTGATATCTCATTGTGGTTTTGGTTTGCATTTTTCTGATGTATTTTTTTAAATGATGTACATAAAGTTCCTGGTATATAATAAACAGTAATCTTTCCCCTGCAGGTTTATGTTTTAGGATTACTTCATTTTTCTTTAAATATTTAAGTTTTGTGGTTGACAGGCTGGCTGAAGTTGGGCATAAGAGATCTAGAGAACTGATCATACTTCATAGGTTGTTTTCCCCTCTTTTCTTTCCTCTTTTGCTTCATAGAGGGTGTAATGAGGATAGCTATCTGAAAGATGTGTGTATTTCCATGATTGTCTTAATTTAAATTATCAGTATGCTGCAGTTATGTGTGTAAGAATAATAAGAAAATGATAGTTTGATAAATGATGAACTTCTAGGATTGAGCTTTCATATAAGAGTCTGTTATTTGTCATGCAAAAAATATGCATTGTAAATATTGAGCAATAGAACAATTCAGAGATTTCATGAAGCAGTTTAAATAAGTTGAGATCCTTATTTTGTCCTTTCCTAGAGGCTTTTGGACTTTTTATAAATTTGAACTAAGATTATATATCTGCAGATTCCAAAATGGTCCCTCACATTTCAGCACTGGAGAAACAGACTTGTGGTAATATACTTCTGAATATTAATAAATGATATCAACTCTAATTGAATATGTTTGAGCTTTGATGTGTAAGTTATAGTAAATGTCCAATTGTTTGTTGCTTATTGGTTAGAATAATTGACTTTTCATTTTGTTGCTGTGGAAACCTTGTCTTTGCACTCCGGCATCAGGAGAGTTCATTTTACTATAAATTTTTGTTCTGGTGTATGTTTTCATTGTGTTAAAACCTCATAAAACTCTATATAAAATTCTACACTTAGTTTTGGTTTGTCCTTTTCAGGATTGGAAATCTTAAATATCAGATCTAAAGTAAAATTCTTACTTATCAAATCCCTAAAAAAAACCACTTGACTAAATCTTAAAAAAAAAAAAGTGGACCTTTCCTTTCCTTTCCTTTTTTTTGAAGTTAGCAAGATGGCAGATAGTCTTTATTTTACTGTACTGTAATGGTAATTATAGAAATGAAACTGGTGTTGGTTGGTTACCTCGTACAAAATAAAGGAAGATGTAGAAAAAATATGAGTAATATTACTAATAGCAATATCCCTCTGTTTGTGAAGCATTTTTGAGTTATAAAGCACTTTTATATGTATTATTTCAGTTGATTCTTAAGATGACCCTTTTAGTTAGGCATAGGGAGGAATTATTATACCCAGTTTACAGGTGTTCATGTTTACTCAGCCAATGCCTGCTTTAACCTAAACCGTTATCTTCTGACTCCTATCCCTCATTTTAGTACTCTATACAATTCTAGTTTTATTAACTTTTAAAGTTGTAATCTTTTTCTTTACTATGCTTAAAAAATGGTTAACATTTTTAAAGCTATTTTAAAAATGAATGTCTTTTTTTTTCAAGGGAACAGAACAGCTATAAAGGCAATATATAGTTTGCCACCTAGTTGTGAGTATTCACGGTAGTATCAAAGTCCTTTGTAGAATTTTTATAAGATAAAAATATTGTAGAGGCATAGTGATTCCAGCAGTAGTAGTGTGTAACTTCTGGAGAGTTTATCATGGTTTAAAGTTTATACATAATTTAAAAATCATTTAAAGAATTTATTACTAATGAAGTTGAATGATATTTTCTATATTTATAAATTATATATGTTTAAATAGGCCAATCATGTTACCCACAATATCGACTTGCAAAGTGAGTATTTTATATGCATGAGACATATTAGTGCACTGAAAAATTACTCATTTTATATCTTTTAAAGGAATAATATATATCTCTCTGATGTTAAAATTTAGTCTGCACTTACTTCTAGTTTGTTTGTGGGGGCAAATATCTTATAGTAATAAACTGCTTTAAATAAAAAAGTTTTTAAAACACCTTAGAATAAACTTCATTTTATAAGCCCTTTTCCACTTGAGCATCTAATAACTTTCCTAAAATATTTTGTTGTAACATGTTAACACTTCTAGTGATCATAGCATTTGGGCCTAAATACATTCAGATAGATTTGTGAGAAAAAGGATGATCTATTTGTTTTTGTTATCTACATTAATTTTATCCTCCTTTCTTGTGCCTAAGTAATTTCTTATTAGTGGTAGTATTCTCATCCCTACCCTGGTTTTTCCTTGCTACGCTCTTTACAGTCTGAGAACTGTACTTTTATTATGCCCTACCACTAAAATAGAATTCATTTTATCTTCTAAGGAAGTTAAAAATAGCTATACAGTTAACTGAATGTATTTCTGGGTTTTATTTTTCTTGTTGCTCAATATGTGACTCGCTCAAGGCCAGCTCTATTGCCAGTGCCTAAAACCAAACCAAACCAAACAACAAAACACTAAGTATCAATACTTTGCAATTCAGCTTTGACTTTACTCTGTCTAACCTTGTGCCTTCTTAAAAAAGACAATATTCTCTGTCCACCTAGATCCTGTAGAAGTAAAATGCTCAGCTCTTGGCTAGGCTATAATGGGATAATGTAATACAACTTGATTCCTAATGGGGTTACTATAACTTTTTTTCAGCAAATCTGATGTTTTCTTCTGTAAAAAAAAAGCACTGTATTTCCTTTTTTGGTGACTTTAGATTTCCAGTTAGCTCTTTTATCAGAAGTACTTATTTGATCAGATTATGATGCTTTTAAAAAAGTTTTTTAATTGTGGTAAAATGCACATAACATTTACCATGGTAATCATTTTTAAGTATATAGCTCAGTGGCATTAAGTACATCCACCGTGTTGTACAACTATCACCACCATCCATCTGTAGAACTCCTTTCATCTTGGAAAGCTGAAACTGTACCCATTAAACACTAACTTCTCACTACCCCCTTTCCTCAGGTCCTGGCAAAAACTATTCTACTTTCTGTCACTATTAATTTGACATATAAGTGAAATCATGCTGTGTATATCTTTTTGTGACTGGCTTATTTCACTTAGCTTAATGTCTTCAAGGTTCATCTTTGTTATAGCATGAATTTCCTTCCTTTTTAATCCTGAATAATATTCCATTGTATGTATATACCACATTTTGTTTATTCATCCATTAATGGACCCTTGGCTTGCTTCCTTTGATGATCTTTTTTTAATATATATTGCACTGAGGTATTGTACCTAGTTGTGATCGTTTGATAGGGTATAACTGTTCAGTGCAGTAGCCGCTAGTCATATGTAGCTATTAAAGTTTAAATTAATTGAAATTAAATAAAATTTAAAATTTAATTCTTCATTCACATTAGCCACATTTTTAAGTGCTCAGTAGCCACATGTGGCTAGTGACTGCCATATGGGCAGCATTGATATATAGAACATTTTGATCATCACAGAAAGTTCTATTAACAGTGCTGTATAATGAATGCACAGGCTTATTTTAATACCTTGAATTTAAGGAAGACAGAAAAGTCTCTTGTGGATTATGGAAATATTTTTATTTATATTTGAATAAAGAAATGTTTTAGTTTTGTTTAGAAAATAATTATATCTGTTTAAAGACATTTTTTGCAGTGAGTCAAGAGTTTTGGGTTCACACTCTTGACTGGAAAGTATTAAAGTACTTTGTGCTGAATGAATGTTAAATTGGTTTTCAAGTGAAGTAAAACAATGTCTTAGAAGTTTAATATATTAAAAATATGTAAAGTGTATATATCTGTATATATCAGAGATTTACAGGAAAGTAGACTGAGTTTGAAATCATATTTTATATCCATTATTCTCTTAGTTAGGAGAGTATGTGTTGTGTTTGCTTTTAGGAGTTGGAGTTAATTGATCTCAGGTGTAGAAGACAGCAAACGATGATTAGTAGTAATTTGTCCAGTTTCTTCATGTTGAGATCTTAAAACAACTTATTCTAGAAATTCTGTATTTTAAATTTTATTTTTTTATCGAGATATAATTGCCGTATAACATTGTAATAGTTTTAGGTATACAACATAACAATTTGATACATGTATATGTTGCTAAAAGATTATCACAACAATTCTAGTTAACATCATCATCACACATAGTTACAAGTTTTTCTTTTCTTATGATGAGAACTTTCATAAGCTCTATCTTAGCTACTTTCCAGTATACTATACAGTATTGTTAACTAGAAATTCTGTACTGTATTCTTAAGCATTTTTACTATCACTGAAATTAGATGAAGCTTTTTTTTTTGCTGACAACCTCAAATGCCATCTTTAGAGAACTGGTGGGGCAGATGGTGTGTGTGCGTGTGTGCGTGTGTGTGTGTGTGTGTAGCATTCCCTTTATTACTCTGTGTTGTGTGTTTTTATTAATACCAGTTTATCGACTTATCTTTTTAGATTACTTTTTAAAAATGTATCACAGTATATTTTAAAATGCATGAAACTGTTTTTGAACCTGCTGGCTATGTTTAGAAATTAATTTAATTGCTGAATAAGTGCTTGAGCTTGAGCTCATTTAAATCTAGCATTTTAAAAGTAATTTTTTTAACTTTTTATTAATTCTATGAGCATCTTATTTGAAAGACTAAGCCAAAAATAAAATTCCTCATTTCTTAGAATAATGGTTCATGTATTTCTTTTCAGAAGTAAAAGGAAATTGATCTAATCTCATTTTTAAAAATCTATCAAATGACTTTTTCCATATCAGAACTTTTAACTGTTATTGCATTAGTTTAAAAACAATCTTTAGTTAGAACTAGTATTAAGGAGCAAAAACTTAGGCTGTTGTTTGTTCTGATCTTGTAGAAAGAGAAGGGAGTGATTATTGACAATAAACAACTCTGGAAAAGATATCCTTTTAGGCTTAATTATTGGAGTTGAGCTAAGAAAGGATACCAGTTCACATTCCAGCTCTTTGTAAAACAGAAACTTTTGTTTTTCTGTTAATAACTTGGGTTTCTGCAGTTACAGATAATGAGCTGATGTGATAATGAGAAGTGGCTGAAGCTGAGGAAAGTAGATAATTTTTAAAATCTAGTGTATGTAGATACCATAAAACACCTACAAATAGCAAAAAACAAATAACAAATATTTAGTTCAGGAAAGAGTTATAAAACCAGTATTTCACAGTTCACTATTTGAACACTAACATTTTGTTTTTATCTGATGATACTTGCAACAAGTTTTTTCATATCTAGGCAAGGATATAATTTATTAATTCAGTCAATAGGAATGCCATTGTGTACCTACTGTTGTAATCATATTTGAGCAAATGAATTTTGGTATTATTGTGAAGTTAAAATAGACACATTCTCTTTGTTTCAGTAGTCCCCAAAGGAACGTTTTAAAGAAGTTAACTTCAAAAGTTGCATTATTAAGACATGTATTTGAGAGGCTCTCCCTGAAAGGCGATTAATTCTTATGATTCAGGCATTGCCAACTAGACACCGTATGAAAATTTCTTACTCAGAACCTTTCGTTTATATAAAAAGAACAGTTTACTTAAGGGCTTGCATTGTTGAAAGGATTATGTATCAAACTGGAGCTATTCAATTTAAAGTACACTATTTATAGCTTTAGAAAACTGATCAAAATTAATTCTTATATTAATAAAAAAATAAATTTTTTTAAAAATCATTTATTTTTATTTTTGGCTGCATTGGGTCTTCGTTGCTGCGCGCGGGCTTTCTCTAGTTGCGGCGAGTGGGGGCTACTCTTTGTTGCAGTGGGTGCTCATTGTGGTGGCTTCTTTTGTTGCGGAGCAAAGGATCTAGGTGCGCAGGCTTCAGTAGTTACAGCACGCGGGCTCAGTAGTTGTGGCTCACGGGCTTAGTTACTCTGTGGCATGTGGAATCTTCCCGGACCAGGGCTCGAACCTGTGTCCCCTGCATTGGCAGGCGGATTCTTAACCACTGTGCCACCAGGAAAGCCCAAAAAATAATTTTTAAATGTCCATAGAATATAGAGCAGACGTCGCAACTAACATGCCTTCAGGATCTAGGCAAGTAACAAAATAGTGAAGCAGGTGAATGTAGGGAACATATACACAATGTGGAATTGACAAGTATAAAAGCAGCTGGTGTCAGTCATTTCTTGGCTGTGGTTGTTTCCATATGGGCTCTCATTGCCTTTTTGTGGGGAGATATACTCTAAATTTTAAAATATTTGTTTAAATTCTTAAAAGACTTCTAATCAAACAAGACATGTTTGTAGGATCATCTCTGCCACTACAGTAATTTGTCTTTATTAAATCAAATATTGAAGTGCCTACCATATTCAGGTACTATGTTAAGAACTATGGTATATACAAATGAACATTGGACCTGGCCACTACCCTTTAGAAGAGCATTCTTCAATAATACTTCCTGGGATGGTAGAAATGTTATATATCATTTTGTTTATTGCCCTATATAGTAGCTACTGGCCATATGTAAATTGTGGCTAGTGCAACTGAGGAACTGTCTTTTTAGTTTAATTTAAATTTAAATATACACAGCTGCATGTGGTTAGGGACTGTTCACTGACAGTGGTGCTCTAGAAACTAAATTCAGTTGCTAAGACCATCATGGACCATCAGTCCAAGATTGAAGTTATATTTCAGGATAGCAATGGAAGAGATGACTGGAGGTCCATTTCTCAGTGAGTTGTACAGGCAGTTGCTATAGGACTTCAGAGAAGGGAGTGGTCACTTTAAGATAAACTTTAGGGAGCAGGTGAAATTTAAACTGGCTCAAGGGATAGGTGGAATTTTATTAAGAGAAAAAGATGTTCTAGGAGAGTGGGATAATGGGACCCAAATGCATGCAGGCAGGGAAAATTAAATAAAACTTCCTATTTTTCGTTTAGAAGGCTGCCCAAAATTATGTTTCTTGTTTTTTTTTTTTTTTGTATTTTAACAGGCACATTATTTAATAATTGGAATTGGCCTTGATATATTTGCTGGTTCTAAACTTTTGTCAACAGCTCGAGAAATAAGGCATCGTGCTGTTTTTATTCTTTGAGGTCAACAGCCAAGAAGATGTAAAGAATGTGAACTTTTAAAAAATAGCTTTATGAACTTCGACTCAGTTTTGCTGTGAACCTAACACTGATAAAGCCTATTTTTTAAAAAATAGCTTTCCTTTATATCATATTTACTCCTTTTACTTGGAATATGCAGATTTCACCACTTACAAGTTTTTTAGTCAGTTATGACTTCTTTCTCGTATGATGAAAGATATTTTAACTCAAAGAGCTAAGAGAAAAGCAAATGAAAGCTCTCAAATGTTTAGTTTTCATGAGGTATCGTAGTTTCAGTTGAAAACTTTTTCTGTTTAGTAGTTGTTGGATCTTTTCTTTGGGGGAATTTAACTTGCAGCATGGTGTTTGAAATATTTTGTATTCTGTTCATGCATACACCAATTTAAAGGGATGACTTCTTAAGTAGTTTAGCTGGGGAAATCTTTGACTACTGATGCAGTGATATTTTGAGTAGGAAAATGATTTATGAATTAAAATATACTAAAATCCCTGTTAAATAATACCTTATGAGAGAGCATTTCCTTGATTATCTTATATAAAAGTAGCAGTACTTCCCACTCTACCTTCCAGCACTCCTTATCCCCCTTCTGTTTTCTTGGTTTATTTATGTAGATTACATGAAATAAAGCATTTATTACTTTATGTGCCTGATACTTAGTGGGCACTTAATAAGTATTCTTGTCTAACCTTCCTCATCATCATGAGTAACCAAATTCTTGTCTTTTAAAATGTATAGTGAGAGATACTTTTTAAAGTGGTAGTTTTAATTTATGCTAATAAATGGTAATTATTTTCATGTATTACAATAAAGTCTAAAGGATGCAAATAGTTTTATAACTTTTTAAAATAACTTTTCTCTCTCCTTCCACCCCTCACCTCTGGTAACCACAAATCTGATCTCTTTTTCTATGAGTTCATTTACTTGTTTTGGTTTTTGGTTTTTCTTTGTTTTGTTTTTTTTTTTTTTTTTGCGGTACGCGGGCCTCTCACTGTTGTGGCTTCTCCCGTTGCGGAGCGCAGGCTCAGCGGCCATGGCTCACGGGCCCAGCCGCTCCGCAGCATGTGGGACCTTCCCGGACTGGGGCACGAACCTGTATCCCCTGCATCGGCAGGCGGACTCTCAACCACTGCGCCACCAGGGAAGCCCCATTTGCTTGTTTTTGAAAATATAATTGACCTATAACACTATGGTAGTTCTTGTTACACAACGTAGTGCTTTGGTATTTCTGTACATTTCAAATGATCACTGCAATAAGTCTCGTTAGGATATGTCACCATACAAAGATATTACATAGTTATTGACGATATTCCCCAAATTGTACATTTCATACCTATGACTCATTTATTTTGCAGCTGGAAGTTTGTACTTCTTAATCTCCCTCACCTATTTTTTCCCTCCCCTCTGGCAACCACCTGTTTGCTTTCTGTATCTATAACTCTGTTTCCATTTTGTTGTTTGTTCATTTGTTTTAATTTTTAGATTCCACATATGGGTGAAATCACATAGTATTTGTTCTCCTCTGTCTTATTTCACTTAGCATAATACCATCTAGGTCCATTCATGTAGTCAAAATGACAAGATTTCATTTTTTATGACTGAGTAATATTCTTTTATATATATATATATATATATATATATATATATATATATATATACACACACATATATACACACACACACCTCATCTTCTTTATCCATTCATCTATTGATGGGTGCTTGAGTTGCTTCTATATCTTGGTTATTGTATCTTGTATAGGCATAGAGCAATAAAATTACTTGTTCATGTTACATAGCAAGTTAGCCCAACTGGAATTTGAAACTAGCTCTATCTAAATCTAAACTAATGCTCTTTTCACTATACAGTTTATATTTTAATATTTTAAACAATTACAGAGGTTTACTGTTGAATTTTGTAATAAACATTTTCTCCCATCACAGATGTGATTTGATTTATTATAGAATTCTTGGAACAACATAATATGATAAAAAGCTGAGGCTACTAGTCTATAGATCCATAAAGTATTAAGTGAGATGGGCATACAACATAATATAAAAAGCTGAGGCTACTGGTCTATAGATCCATAAAATATTAAGTGAGATGGGCATACAACATAATATGATAAAAAGCTGAGGCTACTAGTCTATAGATCCATAAAATATTGAGATGGGCATATATCAATTTAGCCTAAACTCATTTTACAGATAAGAAAAATGAGACCCAGAGAGGTTAAGTGATTTGTCTGCCATCACTAAGTAAGGGAGCTGAGACTAGAACCAAGATATCCTAACTTGAGTAGGGATTTTTAATGAACAACCTTGAATTTAATAAAAGGAAAATATGACCATGTCTACAATAAGGGAATAAGATAATTAAAAAGGCTTTCTCTTTTAAAAAAAAACCACCTTTCTTTAATGAAATCTAATTGACATTCAATAAACTGCACATATTTAAAATACACAATTTGATAAGTTTTGGCACACCTCTACACTCATGAGACCATTACTGCAATCAACAATGAACATGTCTATCACTCCCTGAAGTTTCTTTGGGTCCCTTTGTAATCTTGCCATTACACCCTCTTCCCCAATTCCCAGGCCTAGAAAACTGCTTTCTATCACTATAGATTCATTTGCATTTTCTAGAGTTTTACATGAAAGGATCTTACAGTGTGTACTTTTTTTTTAACATAACTTCGTACACTCCACATAGTGATTTTTGAGATTCTACCATGCTTTTGTATATAGCAATTGTTTGTTCCTTTTTATTGCTGAGTAATATTCCATTGTATGGATATACCACAATTTGTTTATCCATCTACCTGTACATGGATGCCAAGTTTTGATTATTACAAATAAAGCTTCTATGAACATTTGTGTGCAAGTATTTTAGTGGATTTATGCTTTTATTATTCTTGGGTAAATGCCTGGGAGAGAAATAATTCATTTTGGTATGAAAAATATCTCATTATTTTAACTGCATCTCCTAACAGAGGTTTGGTAGTTTTTCATATGCTTATTGTCCATTCTGAATTCTACCTGGTTGTATTTTTTTAACCAAAATATTGAGGGAAAGCGACTCTAACATTTCACATTTGTTTACCCCAGAGTGCTCTAGATAATGGCAAAAGTAATCCATGAATAATTTACATTTGAATTACTACAGTACTTGGGTCAATAATTGTTCTTATATTTTTCTTTTGATGCATTTTTACTTGTTTTGTATATTTGAAGGAAATCCGGCTTATTGGACAGTATATGGGAACAAAAGTTATTGCCATTTGGTTACATTCAGTAGCATGACTAACACTAATGCTGATTGACAACCTGGAGTGGGGGAGGGGAATCTCAAAGTATTATTATTGTTATTAAGTGTTTCCTTTATACATAATGCCTTAGTGAAATTCTGTAGATCTTCAGTTATAGCCTACCTGTTATCCTCTATGTTTCTGTGGTTCAGCCTGTCTAACCTGTAGTTCTTGTGTTAATGTGAATAGATAAAAGGAAACTAGTTACGGCTATTGACTGGTTCTCTGTAGGTTTTTGTTATCTAACCCCACCCATAATGGAACATGTCATTTTATAAACTCTGTTCTATTTGGTAGTAAAGAATAAGATAGCTTGAAGTCTTATTGTGACTATTTATCTTCCTTTGGGGTGCTCCTTATACCAGTGGAAAAGTTGGTTCTTCACTTTGGAGAATGTGACCGAATGTGTTGTGATACGATATCAAGTCATATTTCAAAATTACCAATTTTAAATTGTGATTAAAATGTAGTTTTCTTTTATTACGTATTCAGTCATATTTTAATGTCTCATCAATGGGGAATGAAGTATATTTTCCAAATAAAGTATTCTTAACCCTTTAAACATATGAAGCACTGATTTTTAACATTGTTTTTAGAAATTACATTTATGTAGTGTATGTCACATTTTGCTGCCTGATTTACATAACATACATAGAAAGTTTGACTCTTTCTTGAAATATGTAGTACTCCTTATTCCTGTACCAGATGACTTTAGTGGTTAGTATGATTCTTTTTTTTTTCTTCTTCTTCTTTTTCTCTCAGGTATTACTTCTCACTCAGTATGTCAACTTTGAGCAGCCATTTCTCCATTCGACAAATATTGACTGAGCACTTTCTCTATTCGAAGCATTATTCTGGAGCCTGGTTATAAAATAAGGTTCAAAATGTTTAATAGTGATCAAATATACTTCCTTCTCTCAGGAAACTTAAATTGTGGAAGGGAAGATACACGTTAAGTAATTATACAGGGATATTGGGACTTACTACTAAACTTAAATAATGAATGGGGGAAAAAGGAAGCATACAATCCCAAATCATCATGACAGCAAAAGTTGTTTATAGGATTCATAATGGATATAATGTAAAGTTTGAGTTAACATTAGAGCTAAATGACTGTTTTAGAAAAAAAAGATTGAAACACAGTTTAAGAATTTGCCATGGGTCTTATAGCAAATCAGTGACAGAACCATGACTAGAATTTCGGTTTTCTTATTCATAATCTCTCTCTCTCTCTGTTGCCTTTAATATCCTACCTTTGCTTAATCATTATGGATAGTTTTGGTTGTGAAAAGTGTTTCTGTGTTGGAAGCATGTGAGAGCCTGAGATTTGCACATGCTGTTAAAATAGGTATGATTTTTAACTACATTTTTTAATTGAGATGTCATTTTTACCAATAATAATTTTAGTAATATTAAATAGGAGATATGATTGAGCTGAAACAATGATTTCCATATTAATGAGGTGATTAAATCATAGATGTTTAAGTTATTACTTTGGATATACAAGGCATTTTAATAAAATGTATATACTTCTAGAATGCTTATAAAACACTACAATTGTAGATAGAAATGTGATCATTTTTATTGGTTAAGAAGTAGAGAGATGAAATCTCCATAATTTCAAACCTGTTGGATTAAAATGAGGTTTGAGGAATGGTAATCAAAATTTGAGGAGGAAGGAACTGTGTTTTATGTAATTTTCTACAGCTCTAATATAAACATATTTATGATTTGGTTGGTTTATAAAATTATTATACTTGGTATATTTATATATGTGTAGGCCTGGTAAAAAAATGGATACAATGTGGAAGAATTATTTTTAACCTACTTCTTTTTCCTGTGCCTTCATAATTCTGTTGCTAAGATGAGTAAACTTTTGTGACACATTATTGGTTTAAAAAGTTATTTCTGTTTTACATATACTTTAGTGGCTTAAAATTATGCTTTTTAAGATAACATGACTAAAGTTTTTTAAAAAGTTATATTAAAGTAGATAACGCTTCTGTGAACTTAGATCTGAGCCACTACTTTATAGGAAGATTGGCTTGATCATCTTTGTATCATCAGTGTCTAGAATAGAACTTTACACATAGTAGACATTTAATAAATTGTTGCTGAATGAAACAGATTTTAAAACACAAACTTGTATGCTAAGTTATAGGACAGAAGGTGTATGAGAGTTCCTACCTGTCAAGACCCAAATTATGGTTTATATCTGAACAGACTACTGTTGGCTACTGCTACTTCTTCCCATGTATGTTTTTGTAGTACCTCATGGAATATGACTTTTGTAGGAGGAACATGGTTGCAATTATGATTATTATATACTACTATAAAATTAAGAGAACTAAGCACTCCATATTCTGAATTGTTAAGAACGTAATGTGTATGATTCCTTCAGATGGGTAATAACCAGGGTTTGTTATGAATTATTAAAAACAGTGTTATTAAAATAATATACCATAAAGTATAAATATTTTAAATTAAGGCTGTAATTCAGAATCCATTTAAGACACCAACTTGACTCGTAATACGTTTGTGCCATTTTAATTGTTTTATCTGCTATATTAATATTTGTGGACACCAGCTTTATAATATGAGAAAAAATCAGTGAGATAATACTAAAAATGTAGTTAAGTAATAGCTAAGAAACTTCATTTTTAAGAATTATAAAAGAAGTTTATGTATTACATTGGTCACAAAGTTAAATATATACTTAATGTTTCTTATGTATTGAAATATACCCAGTAACATGGCATTTAAACTTAAAAATTCTTATCATGTTTTTAAGAAAATGTACTCTCAGAGTAGAACAATTTTAAGAGGTTGGGAGGCCATTACCTTCAAAATTCCAGACAGGGGACTATCCTACATTAGAATTCTATAGCCTTCCGAAACTACTTTCTCAGCAATGAAATCCAGTATCTTTACTGTTAGATAGCGCTCTCCTTTAGTTTCTTGTATCATTCCTTCCTCATTTTTTAACAATATGTTATAGGCATACCAAAAGGTACATAGGGAGTAATAAAACACCATTGTATTCACTACCGATTTAAAGAAATACACATTACCAATGCAGTCGAATGAAGCTTTCTGGATACCTCTCTCTGACATTTCTTTCCTTTCCCATCCCTCCACCCCCAACTACTATACCATATCTGGTATATTTATAAATCATTTCCTCACCAGAAGTTGTTTCTTGATGAAATCTCTAGCTCTGAAACCCTCTTTTCCTTGTGTCATCAGCAGACATGAAGGCCAATATGAAGGACAGTCGGAAGGTTGCTCTTGTTTTCTTTCGTGTACCACATCTCTATCAATTTGCCACTAAAACACTTTATCACTCACTAATTTTTTTAACTTGTTTCAACGAAGTCTCTTGGCTCTCTTATTGTTTCTATTTGTAAATAGCTGTTACTTATCTTGCATTGACTAATTAGTTTTACTTCCTCGGGGACCTTCTTTTGTATTCTGTATAGTTTCATTGCTGTGTTCCCAGGCCCAGCTCTGAGAAACTGACAACTTGTTCTCTATTTCTTCGTCCTCATCAGTGAAATAAAACATTTAATGAGAGCCCCAGTCTGATTCCCTCCTTCCCTTTTTCCCTCCCTCCCTCCCTCCCTTTTTCTCTCCATATTTGTCTGTCCGTCTATCTATCTGTTTATAGTCTTAGTTTGGTTGTCTTTTATTGTATACTTTCAAACAACAAGAGCATCTCTGGGCTTTTTCTTTGCAGTCTTTTTTCTCTTAATATCTCTTTATTCTTAAGCTCCCAAATTCTTAACACTGTGCTTGAAGTAGATAGTAGTACATGTTATTTCATTTATGCTTAGTCATTCTAAAAAATATTTAACACTTTAGCACATTGGAGTTTTTGTTTGATAGATCTGTTCTAAATTAAGCATGACAAATAAAAATTAATTTTTGTCTCATATTTTCTTCATTTTGATATCCTACTATCCTTTGCCCACTTTTTGACTGTTTTTAGTCATAATGGTAATATTTGACTAAATGAGAAATGTCAGATACTGTGACAAAGATTTTTATATTTTACTAATTTAATCATTTTATATTCCTTTGAGAAAATATCTTGATTGATCTTGATTGTTCTGATGTGCTTGTAGGTGTTATTATTTTATTGGAGTTTTTTGGCTTTCTATTTCATAGTATCTGGCTCTGCCTGGTCACTTCCCTGCCTCTCGTCTGTCTCTATCCTATTGTCATCTTTACAACCAGAACTTCCAATTTCCAAAATGATCCTAGGAGGTGGTAGAGTCCCTAACAGAAGCTCTGGCTAGGGGAAATGACTTGTGGTTCACATTTAGAGATGAAAGAAAAATATAATGTGCAAATAGCCCTTTAAAATTTTTTTTTTACCCTTTGTTTTTAAGAGTTTCAGTTAAAGTATAATGGTCAGTAATAGGTGTTTGAAACTATTATCATTATTTCTTATACTGTTAGGACTGTGGACACAAAACAGGGTTTGTATGTTTTATCTCCTGGGAAGCTCAGGAATGGGGGAGGTTCAGAACGAAGATCAACTGTTTTACCTTCAGAAATGTGAGAACAAATAGAATCTAGGCACTGAGAAGGATTTGTTTCTCTGGTCATCTGGAGCTCTGCTTAATATAATTTTTGAAGTTGTTTAAATTTTTAACATGGTTAATTTTATATAAAGGAGGTATTCTGGGAAATCAGTTAATCAAGGTCTTATTGTATGCCTTTTTTGCGAATATGGTATATTTTCCTTAAAAGTCTTTTTTGCATATTAGGTTCCTAAGAAATAGCTAATAGCTGGAACTGGTTGACAAAAGGCTAGACCTACATAGGTTCTGAACTTGGTGTGCTTGGATGGGCTTAGGGATCTGTGAACCCCTTAACCTCCTGCCACTGTGTGTGTGTGTGTGTGTGTGTGTGTGTGTGTGTGTGTGTTGCACACATAGAATTTTCTGAGAGTCCATTGCTTCCATCTGGATCCCAGAGTAGATCTGTAATCTGTGCCCCACCCCCCACCACCTTCACCCCAGTCCACATAAACAAAAAGATTTTGAGAACCACTGCTGGAAAATTGGTAAAATTGATCAGTGGAATGGTGATTACACTATACTAGTTTTTCATAGCTCTAATGTCTATCACTTGATAATGAAACCTAAAAGGTTCTAAGAATTTGAATAAATAAAGGAAAAAAGTAACAAAGGAAAATTAACCTAAGTCATTAAAAGAACAGTTACTAACAAAATTCAGATTTTACTCGCTGTATAATTTTTTTTGTGCTTGAATATATATGACTTAATTGAAAAGAACAAAGACTTGTGTCTGAAAGCCCTTTCCATATTATAGATGTGAGGATTTTCTTGATTTTTGACTCCAGCTGTTTGTGTGTTTCAATACCTTCCTTTTCTTTTTGCCTGAAACTTTTTCTATAACTAGAGCTTTTGGTGGGGGAGGGTAGAGTTTTGGGTTTGGATATGGGGGATTGCTATTCTACTTAGGAAACTTGAAGCATATTCTTCTTTTTTTAAAATTCCCTTAAAAATATTTACTAATTACCTATGATGTACCAGATACTATGCTGGGGACACAGTAATGAACAAGACAGATAATGCCTCTGTACTTAGAGAGGGCTTGTCTTATTGTCAAGCAGGGAAGACAAACTAAGTTGTTATAAGCAATATGATAGGGTATGTGCATGCGTACTATGGATCATCTCACAGGAGCATCTGAGCAAAAATTATTAGATGGTATTGTGTTTTTGACTTTGGTGTCCACATGGTCATTGTCAGTACACAGAAGTATGATTGATTTTTGAGTGTTCTTGTATCCTGTGATAGTACTGAACTCTTTTATTCTAGAAGTTTCTGGTAAATTTCTTGGGATTTTCTATGTAGATGACCATGTTATCTTCATGGGACAGGACAGTTTTATCGCTTCCTTTTCAATCCGTATGCCTTTTATTGTCTTACTGAAGTGATTTAGATGCCCAGTACTGTGTTGGATAAGAGTGCTGAGAGTAGACATCCTTGTCTTGATCCTGATCTTAGGGGAAAGAATTTATTCGTTCAGCACTACATATAATGGTAGTTGTAAGTTTGTTGTAGATGTTCTTTATCAAATTGAGGAAGGTCTCTATTTCTAGTTTACTGAGAGTTTCTAATTATGAATGCACATTGAATTTTGTCAAATGCTTTTTCTGCATCATTATGAACTCATGTTTAGCTTAATGTAGATACGGATGTCTTTTTTTTTTAATTTTAAACCACTGTATGTCCAGTGTTGAGTACAGCATCTAGCACATATAATAGGTATTCAGTAAATATTTGCAGGATGAATGGATCAATCATGTTTGGCCAGGATGTGGGACAACTCTGGTTTAATTTAGTGAGGTGTCCATCCTTAGATCATTCAACTGTGGCCACAGATCTATAGGATCATGTAAGAGCATTGAAGACCTCACTAGAAACACATGGTTTGAGTGAGATAAGAAATATTTCCCAGGGCTTCCCTGGTGGCGCAGTGGTTAAGAGTCTGCCCGCCAGTGCAGGGGACACGGGTTTGAGCCCTGGTCTGGGAAGATCCCACCTGCCGCGGAGCAGCTAAGCCCCTGTGCTACAACTACTGAGCCTGTGCTCTAGAGCCCGCGAGCCACAACTGCTGAAACCAGCGTGCCTAGAGCCCGTGCTCCACAACAAGAGAAGCCACCGCGAGGAGAAGCCCTCGCACTGCAGTGAAGAGAAGCCCGCATACTGCAAGGAAAAGAAGCCCGCGCACTGCAACGAAGAAAAACCCGCGCACTGCAAAGAAGAGTAGCCCCTGCTCACCACAACTAGAGAAAGCCCACTCACAGCAACGAAGACCCAACAGAGCCAAAAATAAATAAATTTATTTAAAAAAAATTCCCAGACGCTCAGGGGAGAAGAGTATGCAAAATAAGATGAAAAATTACTAGTGGCATCCTTTGGAACAAGGGTGGAAATGTGACCCTAAATTCAGTTCTGTGGTATAAAATGAGATTAGAGTGGTAGAGAACACAAACACTTATAGGGGAACATTGGTCTTGATATTGGAAAAAAATCATATATATATAGATCTGGAATTGCAGGTATCATTACTATATTACAGAGATAAAATTTAATGTTTCGAGGCTTCCCTGGTGGCGCAGTGGTTGAGAGTCCGCCTGCCAATGCAGGGGACACGGGTTTGTGCCCCGGTCCGGGAAGATCCCAAATGCCGCGGAGCGGCTGGGCCCGTGAGCCATGGCCGCTGAGCCTGCGCGTCCGGAGCCTGTGCTCCGCAACGGGAGAGGCCACAACAGTGAGAGGCCCGCGTACTGAAAAGAAAAAAAAAAAAAATTCATGTTTCAGAGCAGGGAGCTATACCTATCAATATTATTTGGGACTCTTATTTGTGGTAAGGGAAAACTTAAGTCAAACCAACTTAAGCAAAAAATGAATTAGTTGGCACTATGACTAATGAGTTTAGGGGCATGAGGGTATGTTTGCTTTAAGCATGTTTAAAGATTTAAGGATTTAGATGCTCAACCTGTGTCCTTACTGATTTTCACTATCTACATCTTCTCAAAGTGTTGGGATGGAGAGGTATAAAGTGGGAAAGAAAAGGAAAATTGTTTTTTCTTTTTTAACATAATGATAATGTTATTAACGCCCCCATCCCTTTATCTATTGAGAGTCAACAAAAAGTAGTTAATAATCAAAATTGAAGAGACTGCTTAGAGCTATCATTATGGCTCTAAGACCTATCTTGCCTGGATTGCTGCAGTAGCCTCTGTATCATATGTCTCTGGTAGTGTAATAAACTCATCTCAGAATTCTGTGGGTATAAGAGGTGTTTCTTCTGCTAGTCTTGCCTGTGCTCACTTATGCAGCTGCATTCAGCTGGTGGCTAAACTGGACTGGAATGTCCACTGTGGCCTTCCTCACAGGTCTGTTGCCTCAGCTGGAATGGATGAGACAGCTGGAGTACTTTGGTTCTCTTCCACATGGCCTCTCTCCACATGGCCTCTCTCATCCTCCAGGGTCCTCTCTCTCTAGCAGAATAATCTGGACTTCTTTAAATAGTAGTTGAGTTTTCAAGAAGGAAGACAGAAGCTATGAGTCCTCTTGAGGCGTCTTCTTGAAGCTCCCTGCCCATCATCATAATGTCACTTCCATTACACTATTAGAGTAAGTCAGAAGGCTAGCTTTGAGTCAGTGTGGAAGGAGGCTACATGATGATATGAATGTAGGAAAGCAAGATTCATTTGAGTCCATTTAGTAACAATCTACCATAGCTTCATAGCAGTTTTCCCTGCCCCCTCAAATCTGTTAACACAGGAGGTCATACAACATTACTTCTCTCCCTAAGCCCTACACCATTTCATTCAGAATAAAAGCCAGTCTTTATATTGGCCTACAAGGCCCTATATGATCCTTAGTGAGAGAGGGATTTATAGTTCATCTGAGACAAGAAGTCCAAAGTAGGCAGTCTAGGACTTGTGTAGCAGTTCAGTAAAGCCATTGAGATCCTAGGCTCTTCCACACTGCTTTATCATCCTTGTTCTGTCCTATTTGCCTATTACACCTTTAGGCTTTGGGTCTGCATTCTAGGCAAAAAGAAAGGGAAAATTGGAAGCTTTCCCCAAAATCCTGGGCTTCCCTTTGCCAGGAATTGTCATGTAACTACCTCTAGCTGCAAGGGAGTCTGGTGAAGTGAGAATTTTATCTCAGCACTTTGTTGCATCTACCAAAATGGAAATTTCCTTAGTGAGGAAAAGGGGGAGGCTGAATATTATGTAGGCACCCAGCACTATCTCTCAGTACTATGTGCCAGGAAATATACTATTGCTATGAAAGCATACTTCTTATTCCTAGCACAGCCATTATGAGACTTAGAAATAATACAGTCAAGGTAGTTGTAATAATTCCATTTTACAGAAAAAAGAAATTAAAGCTTTAGCATGGTTGCAGTATCAGAATTTATACATGGCCAGTCTGACTCCAAATACTTAGTTCTTTCCATCATACTACATTCTAACTGAGCTTTCTGTTAACACACACACACAAACATACACACACACACACACACACACACACACACACACACAATATAGCCTACATTTGTTTAAAGCTTTACTGCTTCAGATTTTGTTTGGTTTTCATGTCTGTCTTTAGTAAATTGAATACCTGAAAGAAAGCAGGATTGTGTCATTTCCATTACCTAGCATTCAGTGAATATTTTGAATAAAGAAGTTTTAAAGGAACTAAAAGGTGGGAGAACCAAACATAATTTTGCAGATGGGTGAACAGGTACAGAGATGGAATAACATGCTTGGGTTACATAGCTAGTGACAGAGAGCTGGTGTAAGAACTGGTTTCTTGCTTTCTGGTGAGAGCATTCTCCCCTTAGACACAGAAGGTTGGATTAGGGTGATATGAGAGAATAAGAGGAAATATGTCCTGCCAGTACCCCTGAATTAAGGCACATAATATCCCTTAATTAATGCAAATCAGTTAGGCCAGGGTGTAGTTCAAATAAAGGGAAATGGATAAGAAGGTGGTATGGAGTAAAAGAGCACCAAACTAGGAGTCAGGAGACTAGTATGCTAAACCCAGCCAGTTCACTGACTTTTCTTTGTGACCTTAGGCAAGTTGCATAGCTGCTTTGAACCTGCTTTCCTCAAAACTAAAATCAAGGGAGTTACACTACATGATCTTTGAAATTCCTTCTAGCTAAACAGTATATGAATCATTGTACCCACTGAGTTTTTATGGGTGCTCTAACATTTCTTGGCATCTATCAGGTCAGACTGTTGTATATTTCTATAATATAAAGAAAGTAACAGCTTTTCTACTTCTTCTCTGGGAACTTGGCCAGTGAGAAGTAAACATCCTTTCCTGTCTCTCCCTAAATGAAGTACTTGGTCATAAGTGACAGACTTTTTTCTTCATTTTGTTCTTTGAATCTGATCCTGTTCTTATTTTAGTGTTTTTCTTAACTTCACTGTGAGTTTGTTGAAATGTAGTAAATAGAAAATGTCAGTTTATATTTTATTCTACAGATCAGAATTTTGTTATTTCATAAAATAAAAATAGTTGTATTTATCAAATACATATTAACACATTTTCATACTTGGAATACTTGACTGGCATATGACGTGGTCTAGTTATAATGAGTGGAATGTGTAGTCTCATCCTTTGCAGTGGAACTGTATTGACTCGAAATAACCTAGTTAAATAATAGCAAATATACTGTAGAGTGTAAAGTATCATTATAAGCTTTTGCATTTACCAAAATTGAAATAAAGTGAAAGTTACTTTTGATGTCTTTAAAAAATGTAATTCCCTCCTATTAGACAGGCAGTATATATTAATTGCTAAAAAAAAAAAACTGAGAAAATATGGAAAACTTGGAAGAACAAAATGAAAATCATCTTAGATTTTTTTACCCAGAGATAATTATTGTTAATATTTTAATCTCTTTCCTCCCAGTCTCTTTTTGTCCATTCTTATTTTAAACATAATTTGAAATAAAACTGTGTACATAGTAGCAGTACATTGAGCTGGACATACTGCTGAGGAATAATAAAGAGTATAAATAAAAGAAACCTTTCCTTATTCCCTAGACTGTTTGAAATTCTTTTGTTATGACACTTATATCCTGAACTTTCTCTTTTCTATAAGTTGGTTTAAAGCCCTGCTACTTGTAAGTTTTGTAAGGGAGTCTGTCTGTGCCCAGCATATATTATTTTAAAAATTATTGTATTTACCATTCTATATAGTTAATAATTCCTAATTATCTTATTAGTTTACATTTCTAGAATTAGAATTACTGGGCCAAAGGGAATCACTATTTTAAAGATTCTTGTTATATAGTTCCAACTTATAAAGTTTTACAACTTACATCTGGATTCTTGCCAACATTATGATTAGAAAACTCTTTGTCAATTTAAGAGGTAAAAATGGTACAGTCTCTTCTGCCATAGCACAAGTTTTTTTTCTTCAATAGAAGTGAACATACACAGGAAAGTAAGCAGGGGAATGATGTAAGTGTAACATGGGCACTGGGTTAGTTCATCTGTCATTTCCCCAAGAATGTTAACATTTTGAAGCAGCTGGTTTTTAATTTTTTTTTAATTTTGGAGAAAGCCTTAGCAATATATGAAGATAAAGGCTGAAAATCCTGTAGAAGTTTGATAGTTTGCAGCCTCTGTTGTTATTAAAGAATAGTTTTCTGTTGATCTAATTATCATTCATTTGTAGATAAAAACGCTTTTTCTCTCTATTTACTTTGTAGGTGCTGCGTTATTTTCATTTATCTTATTTGCAACTTGGTATGACCTTCCAGTCTAAGGATATATCATGCTTCAACTCTGGAATAGTCTCATCCATTTATCTCTTCATGTAGCGCTTCTCCCCCATTGTCTTTATTCTGTTATTCTGGAGCTCTTACTGCGAGGATCTTGGATCCTCTCATTCTGTCTTACATGCCTTTAAATTTCTCATATCGCTGTATGATGAATTCAGAGTAATTCCCTCAAGTTATCTATCTGCCAGGATACTAATTCATTAGCTTGGTCTAATCTGCTATTTTAACCTGTCCACTGAGTTTTTAATTTATTTTGGTTCCTTTGAACTCCATCTAATTTTTACTCTTTGTTTCTTACTCATTGAAGTCTCTATTCCTTCTTTTATTTATTTAGCTGCTTGAAATCTACTTAACCTAAAAATCATTTCGATGGTACTACTATAAATCCTGAGTGTATTAATTTCACTAATGGTTTCCTTGTTTTTGGATTTGGCCCATCTGATTTGAAAGGCTGCATTAAGGATATAGATGATATAAAATACATTAAAAATAGGTAGGATTAATCATGAAAGAGTTGAAATATTTTTAAACATGATGGTGGATTTCGATTGATAGTGAAAGGAATAGGGTATAAGAAAGAAAGACATGGATGGGTAAGAGAATATAACAGCAAAGTGTTAGATTAATTTGACTAGAATGGAGTGGCTAACTAAGCTTGTTGATTTCAGTGATAAAAGGTTTGAGAATTAATGGGGTTTCTTTTATGTATATATGATTGGTAGAGAATCATGAATACTACTAGGAGTTTAGTTTTATGTTTAGGATTACTTTTGTGTTTTTTTTCTTTCTTTGTTTATCTCTTTCTGAGCATATTAATGAATTTTAAAGGGAGTTTGTGATTAGAGGTTGGATCTTACTTTGCTTGGTTTTGAAAACATGAGAAAAGGTATCTACTGTTTACTTTTGGGGGAGGTGTGAACTTTATTATAGAGTACAAAGAGTTGAATGGTGGATGAAAGGGTAAAGCTTATAAACATAAATTACTATAATGTTACTACTGCCTCTAAGAGAACCTACTGAGACAGAGATTATCACTGAAGATTTTCACTGCTTAAATAGCTATTTTTTTTTTCCTGAGGCTGATTTATTTTACTGTGTCAAGAATATTATTACATTGCCTAGTACTGATTCCATTTATGATATAATTGCTCTTTTTTTTTAAGGGTAGAGACATAATTTAATAGATGGAATATCTCATTTCAGTTGTTCCAAATGCAAGAAAATTATATTTTCCAATAACTTTCACAGTTTATTGCAACTAAAATTTTTAGGAAAAGAGTAATAGAAAGTACTGTAACCTTTCCTATCTGCTGTCAGGGGGCATAGTTTATCTTAAGTTATTGATTATGGTGTATGTATCTCCTGCTCCTTTCCAAAAGGTATTTGAGCCATGTCACAACAAAAGATGGGAGTAAAAATATGGTTACTAGAAATTCAGGCCTTTTAGGAAGAGGAAGCAAACATGCTAACCATATATGATTTATATCTAATATCTAATTTTAGCCAGTATAGTTGCTATGATTGAATATCAGTTTTGCCTTAGAGCTTCCTGGAGTATGAGTTCTCTTTACCAGAAAGAGGAAAGCATGACTTCCTTAGCAGTGATAGACTTTCCTGAATTCTGAAATAAGAATATTAAATAATGTAATCAAATCATTAAGAAAATAAAACAGAACCACTCTGCCAGGCATAAGCTCTGCCCTCAAATTGCTCACAGTCTTTGGAGTTGTCAGATAAGGAAAGGAATACTTGTTTAAATAAAATCCACATTATCAGAGCACACAGGAGAGAGGCATTTAATCTAAATTCTAAGAGAGGGCATAGGCAGGAAATTCTTTCCTGGGGAAAAAATTATGGTAAACTTTGAAACAAAGTAAAAGTTAACTAAGAAAAGAAAGACTAGGAAGAGATAGTTGAAGAAAGAAGGGAAAATGATGCGTCCCATGATGCATCCCAAAGGTGCAGCATGCATGGTAGCTGAGCCAAAAGAGATTGTCTCTGGCAGTAAATTTCTGTAATTTGATATGAGCGGCATTTAGGGAGCAAGTTGGAAAGTGGAAGTTGAAGTAGCCAAGGGTAACAGTGTTTTTTGGTTGTTGTTTTTGTTTGTTTTGTTTTTAACAGCCTTTAAATATTAGTACCATGATTTTCAAACTCTGCAACAAGGCTCTCTGGAGTGCCTCAGCAAGCTCTCAGGATGCTGCAGTATATTTTAAAAATTTCAGGGAAACACAGTGACACCATTTGTTGGATACCATGTGGACTAACTAGAGTCAGTAAAGTTTCAATATTAAGGATATTCTACAACCCCTTTGTACTGGCCGTATAGGATGAAGGTGGGAATGTGCAACTGATTTCAAGTTTTGAGAAATTGTGAAGTACCCAATAGCAGACATATATCCCATTAATGAGTAACTGTGGCTATTAAAGAATGAAATACAAATGTAATTTTCTTTCAATTTGTATTATTTCAAACAGCTACTAAGTTGTTATAAGTATTGATTAAGTTATTTGGACCTTACTACTTAATAAATGGAATTGTTAGGTATTTCTTTTAGCCTATGCATCATAAAGAAAAAATTACTGAGACACTTAACGTTCTGGCTTAGTACCTAATATTAAAGTACAGATTTGTGAAAGCAATTCATGTAGTGTTTTCTAAGTTTATAAAGATAGAAATAAAACTATCTAGAGGAATGCATTTAGCTTAAGCTTTCTCATTTAAGAATTGTTTGCCTCCGTTCCCTTTACCTGAAGGTAGACAATAGAAATTTGAGATTTTATCTTTTGACAATAGTCATATGTTTTTGATAACCAGACAAAGGTGGATTTATAAACTTTGGAAACTGAATAAATGGATTGATATGACTTTTAGTCCACTATAAATAGTGAAAAGCCTCGACATTATTTTGGCCCAGATAGGAGATCATTCTGTGTTCGTATAGATAAGAATCAGAAATTTAAGGCCGATAGGTGTAGATCACCAGTTTCAGGAATTTCGAATCTAAGATCTGTGGTACCTGGAAATAGTACATACAGTAGTACATACAAACATGAATTTTCTTTGTTCTACTCTTTTTTTGTCAATTTCAAAGGGGTTGTTGGCCCTAAAAAGGTTAAGAACAAATTTATACATCAACTACTTCATTTTTTGCATAGTATGCCTGTTGGCACCAGGTAAATTGGTACCAATGCCAAGACTAAATCCTGTATCTTCCCATCCATTGTCTCACTGTTTTGCAAAATACATGTTTTTCAGAGGTGAAGAATTAGACGTAAAGAGTATTTGCACCAAGTATTTAAATAGAACTTATTTTATGGGTGTGATGAATTCCCAAAGAAGTCAAAGAAAATCTTTTAATTACTTAGGTCTGTGGTTCAAAAGATACATAAAGGGTGCACAGTGAAATATAAATCTCTTTTCTGTGTCCTTCACAAGCTCGATTCCTCTTCCCAAAAGCAAAAGTTAACTCTAGTTTCTTGTGTTTCAGAAATTAAAAATGTAAAAACCAATAGTATTGTAGTAATGGAATTTAAAATAGTGAATGATATACAAATAGCCAGAACATAACTTTGCCTGTTTTAAATGTAGATTAGATGTACTTACCTGATTTGATTTTCATTTTAAGTTGAATAACTGATACTGTGTACTCTGTTAGCTTCTGTCAATAGGACATAATTTAGACATTTTTTAGTAGTGATGTTTATGTAGTCAGTCAACCAAATTATCAATTGGGATAGATAGTCATGAAATATAGGAATAGAATTCTGAAATTAGTCTTCCCAAGCCCTAATGCATTTAATTGCTTAACTAAAAAGTGGTTATGGGCTTCCCTGGTGGCGCAGTGGTTGAGAGTCCGCCTGCCGATGCAGGGGACACGGGTTCGTGACCCGGTCCGGGAAGATCCCACGTACTGCGGAGCAGCTGGGCCCGTGAGCCATGGCCACTGAGCCTGCGCGTCCGGAACCTGTGCTCCACAACGGGAGAGGCCACAATAGTGAGAGGCCCATATACCGCAAAAAAAGAAAAAAAAAAAAAAAAGTGGTTATAAGGATATAATTTTATTTTATTTTTGCCAATATTAGTTTATTTTTAAGAGGTTTCTTATAGAAGATAAAATAGAATTTTATCTCACCTATGGAATTCAATAATAATCTTCACTTATTAAGTGACTATAGTGGGCCAAGAATTATATTTGGAGCTTCACATACAATATTTTGAATTACCACGTTATCTCTGAAAAGTGCCTAATATTATTATTTAGATTTTACACGATTAGATTGAGCATTTGAAAGGTTGAATAACTTGCTCAAGATTCACAGTGTAGGTTTTGGAATCTAACTTGGGTTCATGGAATATCAAAAATTCATTGTCTGTTTATACAGCCCAAAGTTGTCTTTGTGTATAGATGTGTTTATTTTAATATAAAATTGTCAGGTAATGCTATTTAGTGAGTGGGCAGAGTTTTTGAAGACTTGCTTTAAGTACAGTTGTATTCTTATATGGCCTATTTTACTGAGCAGCTAACTTTCCTAAACTCCCACATTTGTGTGTTTATTTTTTTTCTGTAGGGAGATTCCCGAAGTCTTCCCTTTTCTGAGAATGTGAGTGCTGTTCAAAAATTAGACTTTTCAGATACAATGGTGCAACAGAAATTGGATGATATCAAGGATCGAATTAAGAGAGAAATAAGAAAAGAACTGAAAATCAAAGAAGGAGCTGAAAATCTGAGGAAAGTCACAACAGATAAAAAAAGTTTGGCTTATGTGGACAACATTTTGAAAAAATCAAATAAAAAATTAGACGAATTGCATCACAAGCTACAGGAACTAAATGCACATATTGTTGTATCAGATCCAGAAGATGTTACAGGTATTTTATTTGATGTTTATATAGTATACTAATAAGAAATGTATTATTTTAAAAATAATAAGATTTGTGACATGTATAGTCTTTAAGTTTTTTGAAAGTACAGGGACTGTATTTTCTCCTACAGTTAAGGTCTTATTTATATTCTATTCAGAAGGTGCAGTGAGTTGATGAATATGAAAATTAAAACGTTTACTTAGAGATGAGTAATTCTCTGTCTACTCTCTTACCCTCTGTCACTAAGACATTACTTAAAGTTATTTTCCAGTATTTATGTTTTGTATTGAGTCAACCATATGCTCTTACCTGATTCATCCTTGAGATCAGCAGCACGAGTTTGCCAGATGACTTTTTAAAGTTAAAAATGCATTCTATGACCAAGGGATATTTTTATTTTTTGCAAATATAGTTAATCAAACCTATGACCTTTGTTCTTTGAGCTCTAAGCAACTGAATTAACAACTACACTACCAGGCATTTTGTTTAAAAAAGAAGAAAATTTAAAAAGCCAAACATTACTTTTTTTTTTTTCTCCAGTATAGAAAATGAAAGGAAAATACAACCTATAAGTCCAACCTAAGAGCATAATTTTTAAACAGTAGAATTAACAGATGTTCATGTTGGAAATTTTTCAATGGTACAGAAAGTAAAAATAGAAAACTGACCTCTATCCACTCTAGGCCCACTCCCTAAAGGTAGCATTACTAAGTTTTTTGTTGTTATGTCCTTCCAGAAAAAAAATTCTATATTTGTATCAATGTCCATCCATTCATATATACATTCTTTCTAAACCTTTTTACTTAACAAATCGTATAAGACACATTTGATCTAATAGTTTTGTCTTTGCAAAGAGGATATTTTGAGCTAGTTATTTAATGTCTAAATCCTTAATTTCTTCATCTGCAAAGATAAGGAGTGGTATACGTAGAATGATGTATCTAGCACCACAGAAATTTTAGAAGAACCTGTATGATTAGCCAAGAAAAAACAGATATAAGTAAAATTAAATTTGCTTAAGGAAGTACATAAATCTGACCAAGAACCACAAATTTCTAATCTTAAAAGTTGTGTACAATGCTTCTGATATTCAGTGTACTTATAGAGCTTGTTTTAATGCATTAACTTTCAGCATCTGGGACTTACCTTAGGGGTTTCAATTGGAGACTGTCTATGTAGAGATTTCAATCTTGTAAGAATAATTAAATCTTAGAAGTGAAAGAAATCATAAAGAAACCAGCCTTCTTATTTTATAGCTGAAATAATCCCAAAGATGTGAATTAATTTGCCCAGAATTACAAAACTAGCTAAAGAACTCTTCAATCTAGTATTTTCTTACCCACAAATTCAGTAATTACATTATAAATGGAAATTTGTATTATGAAATGCTTTTTCTTCAGCAATATCATATAAACTTAGATATAGCCTATTCTGTTGGAACTCTACCGAGCTCTACATTCTTTGCCCATTACTTGTTTAGGGAGAGGTCTAAAATAAGAAACTGTGCTGGAGCTTTAAACTCAGTTTAGAGAAAACATTTTTGATAATCACGGAATACCAATAACTACCTTGTAATTGGAATATAGAAGTGTTTTTGCCACCCAAAGAGTAGCCCGTTTGGTTTCCCCAGTCCCTTGTAAAAAATTAACTTTACTGAAGTATGTAAATTACATATGATAAAATGCACATATTTTAAGTATATGATTTGATGAGTGTTAACAAATGTATATACCCAGGTAACCATTACTACAACTAGGGATCCTGACCATCACTTCAGTTCTCTTGTATACATACTTGCAATCAATCTCCAATCCCCATCCCTGGCTTTAGGTAACCACTGGTCCGCCTTCTATCACTTTAGATTAGATTTGTCTTTCCTAGAGTTTCCTATAAAGAAATGACCTTTTAGTCCTACTATCAAATTCCTTTTCTACCTCAAAAGCCAATTTGGATATCTCTATGAAACCTTCCTTGACTTTCTCTGATTATCTTTCTATTCTACTTTGTCCACTCATTCTTGTATTACAGTTTATTTCTGTACATTTTTATATCACTTACTAAACTGTATGATCCTTGAGGACAGGACCATGTTTTCATTCATTTATTTTCAAGGTTTATCATAAAGCCTGGAGTATAGTAGGTATTTAGTTGAGAGTATTATATCTCAAAAAAAAAAAATCCCAACAAATAAAAACCTTGTATTAGTTTTTGTAATTAATACCAAAGCGTAATTTATCATGGTACTTTAAATATTTAATACTTAGGGAATAAAGCCTTAAATAAAAGTTTTAGGAGAAATAATTCCAGAAACTTTCTTTGCTGTTATTGACTTACCAGATAACTGCAGGGCGAATGTTATATGAAATATAACTCCCTACTGTGACTTCTTAACACTTCAGTTTGTTTGGAATGAACTTGACAAGTTGGTTACAGTTTGAATATATTAAAAAAACAGTTCTCTTTGCAAATGGCATATTCACACATCTTGGTAATAAGTTGTTTTTTGGTTTGTTTGGTTTTTTTCTCATACTACTTATTTGACTGCATTAAAATGAACAACAACACAGAGGGTTAAAGGTAGTTCAATGTTAATTTTAGGTCACATTGCCATAAAATTTTATGTTTTACATTGTGTACTAAAGTAGGCAAAATCATTTAATCTGATTAGATCTGACATAAAGGGTCAAGGGCCTAGCATTTTGCTTTCAGTTCTCTAAAGTATGTAGATTAATAAGTATGTGCAGAAGTATTCGGCTAATTCCTGTTGTCTTGTGGGTATGTAAGCAGAATGAATGATTCAAGGAAAGAAGGACAGAATTTAAATTTGCATTGTATATATGATTACCATGTAAGCAGTTAGGAGGCCTGTTCTTAACTCACTTCTGCAATAATTAACTCTGTTAACCATTAGGTTCTAATTTGTAAAATAAGGACTTTTATCAAATGAACTTTAAGACTTTTAGCTATAAAACTCTCTGAAATGTTGCTTATTATAATGTCAAGATCAGATCATTTGGGACTGTTTGATGTTCTCTTCATGCCCATGATACTCTAAGCTTCCTGTTCACCTTCCATATACTTCAAGAATAGTCTCATAGAGTATTATTATTATTCCCACACGGAAATTATAAACATATTATAAAATGAGGCTGAATGCACCTTGTGAAAAAAGTTATTGGAGTTCTGTAAAGTGGATTAGTAATCTAAGCCTTAGTTGATACCTGAGACTCTGAAAGGAAATATTTAAGAAAGAACTAATTTTCTGAATCTTTGGACTCATATATCATCCCTAAAGAAGAGGACAAGAATATTTCTCATATTTTATTAGGTATAACTAATAATTTGTGTAGTGTGATTCCCTCTGTTTTTATCTTACTTCCTTCTCTTGTACCTCTTCCCATTTCCATTTTCTCAGACCCCACCAAGCTTAGACTGATTTTTACCTTTTGAGGTAATGAATATTTTCTTTAAGATATAGTGTTCAGAAAGAAAATATTGATTTAGTATTGGAATTTTGTGTGTGGTTTTTTTGTTTTGTTTTTGTTTGTTTGTTTTGACTGCACCACACAGCACGTGGGATCTTAGTTTCCTGACCAGGGATTGAACCCGTACCTCCTGCAGTAGAAACGTAGAGTCATAACTAATGGACTGCCAGGGCATTCCCTGGAATTTTTTGGAGTTAACCTTGGAAATTCTTCTAAATCCCAGAGATATATCTATATTGAGGGAGTCTTCTTAATGACTAAAATGTAGTTTATAAAGTCTTTCTTGAATGAGTAGAAGTGAGAATTTAAATTTCTTTTTATTATTGGCCTATCCACCTAAATGTAGCATAGAAATTATAGTTGAATTTTATATTTATTAAAATCTGTGTGGCCTGGTTTATTATGCAGTTTCTACATATTCCTTATTTCTGATTGAATTTCTCATTTTGAGGTAAGCACATTTTGTATTAAGTTGTGTACTCTTTTTTTTTTTTGCGGTACGCGGGCCTCTCACTGTTGTGGCCTCTGCCGTTGCGGAGCACAGGCTCCGGACGCGCAGGCTCATTGGCCATGGCTCACGGGCCCAGCTGCTCCACGGCATGTGGGATCTTCCTGGACCGGGGCACAAACCCGTGTCCCCTGCATCGGCAGGCGGACTCTCAACCACTGCGCCACCAGGGAAGCACAAGTTGTGTACTCTTAAGTAAAGGATTGCTGTTAAATAGGTAACTGTGATCGTTAATTAACAAGGCACTTTTAATGCCCCTGGGTTTGTTTTCTCATCTTTAAAATCATGAAATTAAATGATTCATAGACACCTAATACTTGAATTCTTTGGTATATATTTTTTTTAAGTTAATACACAGTAAAATTGATTCTTTTTGGGTACATCATTCCATGAATTTTAATGTACATATAGGTTCATCTAAACACCACCACAATCAGGAAAAGGAACAGTACTATCCCTTTGTGGTCACACCCTCTTCCTATTCCATATCCCCTGTCAACCACTGGTCTGTTCTCTGTCACTTATAGTTTGCTTTTCAAGAATAACATATAAATGGAATCATAAAGTTTATAACCTTTTGAGACTGACTTCTTTGACTCAACATATTGCTTTTTGAGATTCATCCAGGTTGTTGCATTTATCAATAGTTTATTCTTTTTTATTGCTGAGTGGTAGTCCACTCTATAGATGTACCACAATTTACTTATCCATTCCTTCACCAAGAACATTAGGGTTGTTTTCCAGTTTTGGGCAGTTATCAGTAAAGCTGCTGTAACTACCCATTAACAGGTTGTTGTGTGAACATGTTTTCAGTTCACCATGGTAAACACTTAGGAGTGTGATTCCTAAGTCATATGTTAGAATATGTTTAATATTATAAGAAACTGCCAAAATGTTTTCCAGAGTGGCTGTATTATTTTTCATTCTCACCAGCAATATATGAGAGTTCCAGTTGTTCCACATCTCCTCCAGCACTTGGTACTTTTTACTTAACGTACTTTTTAACCAGTCTAACAGGTGTATAGTGGTTGATGATATATATTATTGTAACTAGGAGGAGGAAAGAAGAAAAATAAAATAGCACCATCTTAAGGAGAATTTATGAAAGAACTGCGCATGCCCTAGGTACAGAGTTATGTACAGAATGAAGAAGTCTTTCCTACCAGAGATATGCAATATGCAGTTTTTAAACATTAGGATGTAATGTAGCATTGATCTGTATTTCTGTTTTTGTACCAGTACCATACTGTCTTGATTACTGTAGCTTTGTATTATAGTTTGAAGTTGGGGAGCCTGATTCCTCCAACTCCGCTTTTCTTTCTCAAGATTGCTTTGGCTATTCGGGGTCTTTTGTGTTTCCATACAAATTGTAAAATTTTTTTCTGATTCTGTGAAGAATGCCATTGGTAGTTTGGTAGGGATTGCATTGAATCTGTGGATTAACCCACACACATATGGTCACCTAATTTATGACAAAGGAGGCAAGAACATACAATGGAGAAAAGACAGCCTCTTCAATAAATGGTGCTGGGAAAATTGTACAGCTACATGTAAAGAATGAAATTAGAACACTCCCTAACACCATACACAAAAATAAACTCAAAATGGATTAAAGACCTAAATGTAAGACCAGACACTGTAAAACTCTTAGAGTAAAACACTCTTTGACATAAACCACAGCAAGATCTTTTTTGACCCACCTCCTAGAGTAATGAAACTAAAAACAAAAATAAACAAATAGGACCTAATTAAACTTGAAATCTTTTGCATAGCAAAGGAAACCATAAACAAAACAAAAAGACAACCCTCAGAATGGGAGAAAATATTTGCAAACGAAGCAACTGACAAAGGATTAATCTCCCAAATATACAAACAGCTCATGGAGCTCAATATCAAAAAAACAAACAACCCAATTAAAAAATGGGCAAAAGACCTAAACAGATATTTCACCAAAGAAGACATACAGATGGCCAAGAGGCACATGAAAAGATGCTCAACATCACTAATTATTAGAGCGATGCAAATCAAAACTACAACAAGGTATCACCTCACACCGGTCAGAATGGCCATCATCAAAAAAGCTACAAACAATAAATGCTGGAGAGGGTATGGAGGAAAGGGAACCCTCTTGCACTGCTGGTGGGAATGTAATTGATACAGCCACTATGGAGAACAGTATGGAGCTTCCTTAAAAAACTAAAAATAGAACTACCATATGACCCAGCAATCTCACTACTGGGCATATACCCCAAGAAAACCATAATTCAAAAGGACACATGTGCCCCAGTGTTCATTGCAGCACTATTTACAATAGCCATGACACGGAAGCAACCTAAATATCCATTGACAGATGAATGGATAAAGAAGATGTGGTACATATATACAATGGCATATTACTCAGCCATGAAAAGGAACGGAACTGGGTCATTTGTAGAGATGTGGATGGACCTAGAGTCTGTCATACAGAGTGAAGTAAGCCAGAAAGAGAAGAACACATATCGTATATTAATGCATATTTGTGGAATCTAGCAAAATGGTACAGATGAACGTATTTGCAGGGCGGGAATAGAGATGCAGACGTAGAGAACAGACATGTGGACACGGGGGGTGGGGGAAGGGGAGTGTGAGACAAATTGGGAGATTAGGATTGACATATATACACTACCATGTGTAAAATAGTTAGGTAGTGGAAACCTGTATAGCACAGGGCACTCAGCTTGGTGCTGTGTGATAACCTAGATGGGTGGGCTGGGGGAGGGGGAGCAGTGGCAGGGAGGTCCAAGAGGGAGGGAATATAGATATACATATAGCTGATTCACTTCATTGTACAGCAGAAACTAACACAACATTGTAAAGCAGTTATACTCCAATAAAAAAGAAAAGAAAAATCTTCATTATATAAAAAGCCAGTTTTAGGCACAACACTGTAAATCAACTGTACTTCAATAAATTTTTTTTAAGATATAATGTAACATATATAGGCAGTTCTGAAATTTTAATGCCTAGGTTGCTTATTTTACCTTAAATAAAAACACTACAACCCATAATCTTATCCGTGCTATTTTTGTAAAATACTAAGAAAGCTTAACCAAAGGTTGTGTTAGTTATAAAATGTTTCAGCAAAATTAGTTCAGTTGGTGACATCTGACATAGGTCATCCTGAGTACACAAAATAACTGATTTAAGAATCCATTAATAATTAGTGAGCATTTATTATAATCTGAGCAGTTTCCAGATGACTATATAAGGTAAGCATATCTGTTTAAACAAGAAAGATGGATTTTGGGGGAAATATAAACAGTTAATATAATTGTAACACATGTCAAGAATCTGGAGCAGCTTTTTTAAAAAATATCTGTTTGTAAGTACTAAGTGAAAACCAAAATGTTGACCAGTGAACGGTAACTACGAGACTTATAGATGGACGTTTGTGGAGATAGTTAAATAGTAAGATAGTGCGTCAGCATACTACTACCTTTATTAATTTAGATTTGGCTAGATTTACTTCAGTTATATTTCCTCTTATTTTTTTGTGAATGAAATAAATAGCCTTGTTCCATAAACAGACATTCTGGCTGTACAGGTACCACTTTATGAATATTGAGCATTGGGAATCAGCTGGGTATAAACTAAAGAACAAAGTTTCTATAATCCAAGGTCTTATCCCAGCTGGATCGTTACATAGTTATGTGTTTGTGTATCACTTGCAACCCCTCCAGGCCTTGTTTTTCTCGTTCATAAAACAGAGAATAGAGACCGTATATGCTCTTTCTATGGTGTTTTGTGAACAAGGGTTTTAATAGCTTGAGGAAAGGTCAAGTATGAGGCATTTAAGCTTTTCTAATTCTGAACATGAAACCTCTGGATGTAAGTAAAATCTGAGGAAGCTTTCCTGGGGCTAGGAAGTAAAGATTCAAGGTCAACTACGTTACTAACCTCCAGGAGAATGAAGTAATCAGTTTAAGGCTAAACCTTACTTAGGAGCCTTCTAAGGATCGGGACTGCTCCTGTTTTCTAGAACTCTTAACTCATTTTGGAAGCCAACTGCTCAGTTGTGGGTTTAGAGAAAATACAAAATACCAGAAACAGCATATCTGTTGCTTACACATTGTTGGGAAAACTACTAACAAATTCAGTTTTTACTCATCATTCTAGCCTTGGAAAATCTCATCCCTGAGGAGATTTTAACCACGTTGTATTTTCTGCTGACTTTCAAAGTGGTATTTCAAACCAAAATGGATTTTCTGGGCTTCATCTCATAATTTACAGCCTTATAACCTTATGGATATTGCCTGAATATAGGTATTATTATCCTGTTGGCTTTGCCTCTTACCATGTTTAAAGTTGAACTCTTCCTTCCTGGGACACTGCCTCTAAATCTTTCCCTTTTGTTTTCTGTCCTGTTAATGGCATGACCCCTATAATCTGTAACTAAAATCTGACTTTTACTGTAGATGTCTGTCTTTCTTTTTACTTTCACTGTCCAGTGTAAGTCAAGTCACCAAGCCCTATAGATTCTACCTCTGACATAGGTCTCAAATCTGTATCTCTTCTCCATCCTTACTGCTAAAGCCTGCAAGTTAAGTATTTCTCTAATCCAACCTAAACACTACTACCAATATTTTTTACTTAGTATTCAGAATTGATCCTGTAACTTTCTTGCTTTAAACCTTTCAGTGGCTCTCCATTCCCTACAGAATATAGTACAAATTTATAGCATTACAGAGATGCCCTTCATATAATCTGGCCTCTGCTAATAACTTCAATTTCTGATTGAAATTGTTCCTCCCAAATCTAATTTTCCCATCTTTCTTCGTACCATTTATGTTTGCTCTCTTTTTTTATCTTTCTACATGTGTGTGTGTGTGTGTGTGTGTGTAGATTGGCAAATCTAGGTGGTGGGTTTATGGGTGCTCACTATACCATTCTTTCATCTTCTCAGTATATTTGAAAATGTTCATATATACACACATACACTGTTGCATGAATAGACACACATACCCATTTATATAGGTACATAGAGGTTGTACTTGACTCTAAGCCCTTTGAGAAAAGGAATTTTTTTCTGAAGTCCTTTGCACAATACCTGAATATGTATGATGTAACCAGTTCCCTGTGTTAAATTCCCTTCATTCAAAATATCTAGTGTGGTTTCTGTTTGTCAACTAGACTGAATGGTATACCTTCTTTACATACCATATAACAAACTTAGAATACTTTAATTTCAATCTACCTAACTCCAGTTGACCTAAGTGCTGTCATTGTTCATATTCTAGTTCTATCATTTTATCTTCAGTTCCACAAGTTACATTAATTATTATTGTTTTATATAGTCATTGTTGGTTTATAATTACCCACGTGTTTATCATTTTCTTTGTTCAACATTTCTTCATGCTTCTCAGGCCTTCCTTCATCTTGTTTCTTTTTCTTCCTAAAGGTGTAGACTTTAGAAAGATATTTCCCCGGGTATATCATTCTAGGTTGACATTTATTTTCTCTTAGTACCTGGAAACTATTATTTTATGTCTTCTGGATTCCCCTGTTGTTTTTGAGGGGGCAGTTACTGATCTAATGGTTAAACTATGCAGATATTCTGCCTTTTCTCCCTAGCTGTTTTTAAGAAACTCTTTTTCTGCAGTGTTCTGCTGAATGGTATAGATTTCTTTTCATTTGATCTGCTTGGGATATGTTGGGCTTCCTGGATCTGAGGTTTGTGTATTTCATTGATTGTGGGAAGTGCTTAGCGCCTATCTTGTTGAATGTTGCATGTCTTGTATTCCCTCTTCTCTTTCATTTTGGAACTCTAGTTAGATGCATGATAATTTCTTCAAGTCTATCTCCATTTCTCTAATTCTTTCCATGTGTCCAGTTTGCTCTTGACCAAGTATATTGTATTTCTAATTTCTGTTTTGTGTATGTATTTTATATATATATATATATATATACTTACTACTACAAGTTCTGTTTTGTTAATCTTGGTAATTTTTGATAGTCTCTTGTTTTAGTCATTCTTTTGATGCCTTTCTATTTAATTTTACCTATAAAATGTACTTTTTCACATTTTGTGTGAGGTAATGACAACAAATGAAATCTTTACTGTGCTACTCCTGTAGTTTTTTTCTAACTCACGATGAATTTTTTTTCTGCTGGAACTTTGTGATTTCTAGTTATGGGACCATTTTCATTGGAACTTTATCTGTGGGAATTATTTTAGGTCTGGATTTAAAGTGCTTTCTTTCAAAGAGGACTTGCATTTGTTTCTGTAAGATGCCTGAAAGCATTATCAACCTGAGGTCAATTAAAATAAAATTTATGATTAATTTTTGGGGGGACACATAGATAGTATGATTTCCTGCCTCAAACCTGTATGAGAGCAGTAAGAATTTTTTTTTTAAAGAATATCCATTTCCCCTCCCCGCCAGTCACCCCAAGCCAAAAGCAAGTCAACAAATAATTCACCTGTTATGGATGACAACTTTTTAGGTTCCTGTCTTTAATCATGTTTTTCCTGATCTGACTGCCTACTTTCTAAGAGTCCTTGGGCCTTTTCTTGGGCTCTTATTAAAATCCAAGCTTTACTTCATCAGGATGATGAGAGCCTAATAAGTCTCTTTTGTTCAGAAAAGCAAAAACATTCTCAGAAGCACAAAGGTACAAATGTCTACTTATATCTGTCCCGGGATTGTGTCACATGCACCATGCATTCACTGCCTTCTCCCTATCCCCCAAATGCAAGTAAGTCTGAGAAATCTTGTTTTTTTGTTTTCTTTGTCCCCTTAACCTGCTCTTAATTTAAGCAAGAGAGAAGGAGATTGCACATGGAGTATTAAGTTAGTCAACCCACCATTTTAGGTACTTAAAGATTGCAAATATCTTCTGACTCTATAACTTATTTGAGGTGCCTTGTAGCACCTTGATTTTTATAGGTAATTGTTATCTCTTGAGTTATTTTTGTAGAATTATAATTTCCTAGGATGTCCTCCAAAGACAAAGATATCACGAAAAAAGAAAATTACAGGCCAATATCACTGATGAACATAGATGCCAAAATTCTCAACAAAATACTAGCAAACCAAATCTAACAGTACATTAAAAGAATCATACACCATGATCAAGTGGGATTTATCCTAGGTATGCAAGGATTTTTCAATATCCACAGATCAATCAGTGTGATACACAGTATTAACAAATTGAAGAATAAAAACCATATGATCAGGGGCTTCACTGGTGGCTCAGTGGTTGGGGGTCCGCCTGCCGATGTGGGGGGCCCGGGTACGTGACCCGGTCTGGGAGGGTCCCGCGTGCCACGGAGCAGCTGGGCCCATGGGCCGTGGCCACTGGGCCTGCACGTCCGGAGCCTGTGATCCGCAGCAGTGAGAGGCCTGCGTACCGCAAAAAAAAAAAAACGAAAAAAAACCCATATGATCATCTCAATAGATGCAGAAAAAGCTTTTGATAAAATTCAACATCTATTATGATAAAAAAGAACTCTCCAGAAAATGAGGATAGAGGGACCATACTTAAACATAATAAAGGCCATATATGACAGTCCCACAGCTAACATCATGCTCAACAGTGATAAGCTGAAAGCATTTCCTCCAAGATCAGGAACAAGGCAGGAATGCCCATTCTTACCACTTTTATTCAACATAATTTTTAGGAAGTTCTAGCCATAGCAATCAGAGCAAAAAAAGAAAAAGGAATCCAAATTGGAAAGGAAGAAGCAAAACTCACTTTTTGCAGCTGACATGGTGCTATACATAGAAAATCCTAAAGATGCCACCAGAAAACTACTAGAGCTCATCAATGAATTTGGTAAAGTTGCAGGATACCAAATTAACATACAGAGAGATCTGTTGCATTTCTATACATTCACAGTGAACTATCAGAAAGAGAATTAAGGAAACAATCTGTTTACTATTGCATCAAAAAGAACTAAATATCTACAAATAAACCTAACGAAGGAGGCAAAAGAACTGTACTCCAAAAGCTAAAGACTGTTGAATGAAATTGAAGATGATACAAACAGAAAGATACATGGTGTTCTTGGATTGGAAGAATCAATATTGTTAAAATGACCATGTTAGCCAAGGCAATCTACAGATTCAGTACAATCCCTATCAAAATACCAATAGCATTTTTCACAGAGCTAGAACAAATAATTTTAGAATTTATTATGGAAACACAAAAGACCCCGAATAGCCAAAACAATCTTGACAAAGAACAACAGAGCTGGAGTAATCAAGCTCCCTGACTTCAGACTATACTACAAAGCTACAGTAATCAAAACAGTATGGTACTGGCACAAAAACAGACAATAGATCAAGGGAACAGGATAGAAAGCCCAGAAATAAACCCATGAACTTACGGTCAATTAATCTATGACAAAGGAGGCAAGAATATACAATGGGGAAAAGACAGTCTCTTCAATAAGTGGTGCTGGGAAAACCGGACAGCTACATGCAAAAGAATGAAATTAGGATGTTCTCTAACACCATATACAAAAATAAACTCCAAATGGATTAAAGGCCTAAATGTAAGTCCAAAAACCTTAAAACTCCTACAAGAAAACAGAGGCAGAACACTCTGACATAAATCACAGCAGTTATTTTTTGGATCCTTCTCCTAAAATAAAGGAAATAAAAGCAAAATTAAACAAATGGAGCCTAACTAAAAAGCTTTTGCACAGCAAAGGAAACCATTGACAAAACGAAAAGACAACCTACTGAATGGGAGAAAATATTTGCGAATGATATGACCCAATGAAGGATTCATACCCAATATATGTAAACAGCTCATGCAACTCAACATTAAAAATAAATAAATAAATAAATAATGGGCAGAAGAACTGAATAGACATTTTACCAAAGAGAAAATACAGATGGCCAACAGGCATATGAAAAGATGCTCAACATTGCTAATCATCAGGGAAATGCAAACCAAAATCACAAAGAGGTATCACCTTACAGCTGTCAGAATGGCTATCATCAAAAAGTTTAGAAAAAACAAATGTTGGCGAGGAGGTAGAGAAAAGGGAAGCCTTATACACTGTTGGTGGGAATGTAAATTGGTGCAAACTGTATGGAGGTTTCTCAAAAAACTAAAAATAGAAATACATATGAACCAGTAATTCCACTCCTGGGTATATATCTGAAAAAAACAAAAACACCAAAAAGATGAATGCACCCCAATGTTCATAGCAGCATTGTTTACAATAGCCAAAGTATGGCTACAACCTAAGTGTCTATCCACAGATAAATGGATAAAGAAGCTGTGATATATATATACATATGATGGAATACTACTTAGTCATAAAAATGGCCAACAGAATTTTGCCACTTGCAGCAACATGGATGGATTTGGAGGGCATTATGCTAAGTGAAGTAAGTCAGACAGAAAGATAAATACTGTATGATATTGCTTATATGTGGAATCTAAAAAATATGATAAGTGAATATAACATAAAAGAAGTAGACTCACTGATACAGAGAATAAACTAGTGGTTACCAGTGAGGAGAGGGAAGGTGGGAGAGACAATATAGGTGTGGGGGAGTGGAAGGTACAAACTGTTGGTGTAAGACTCAAGGATGTATTGTACAACACCAGTAATAGCCAGTATTTTGTAATAACTGTAAATGGAAAGTAACCTTTAAAAATTGTATTAAAATTTTTAAAAATTAAAAAAAATGGAAGGAAGAAAAATAGTTTGAAAGGGAAAATAGGTGAAATCTAAGGAAGACAGCAAAGTGTTTCTCTAATCTCTAAATGAGTAAAAAGTGGTCTTTATAAAACAAGACATTTCTAAAGTTAAATTTCTGGCTTGGCATATACTTTTGTGACCGTTGCAAATTACTTAACCTCTCTGAGTTTGCTTTCTTATTTCTAAAATAAGGTTATACTACAAACCATTGTTAGTTCCTTTGAAGATTAGATGGCAGAAATAGCTGCTTAACTGAGCCCTGACATGTAATTTTATTGAGCCCTACACTTTAGCCTAAGCACTGTACAGGATTTATCTTCACAGTAACCCCAAATTTGTGGTTAGATAACTATAACACATATTAAGTAAGTATCTGATCAAGATCACACGAATAAGTAACAATCACAGGATTTTAACCCAGACATTCTGACCTCAAGAGCCCAGACTCTTAACCGTTGTGTTATTTCTTATGTTCTTAAAATTCTTATTAAAACTGAAAGTATACTTTTCCATGAAAACAGTGTTAGATATTATAATATTATTACGAATTCACAGACCGATAGAATCAGTGGGTATTTCAGTATCTTGGACAACCTTCTTTAATGTGCAAGAATTTCTTATATAGTATCTTTAATGGTTTGTAATCTAGCTTCTATATAAATGCTTCCAGAGACAAGGGATTTTATTACATTTTTTAAGGTAAACCATTTAACTTTATAAGGAATTTCTCTTTGTCCTGGGATGAAATTTTTGCACTCACTACATTTACCCTTTGGTTCTAATTTTCTGCCCTGTGAGGAGATAGTAAGAAGACAGCTTCTTTTATGGACAGTTGTTTAAATGTTTAGGCAAGAATCATTTCTCTTACCCTAGGCTAAACACCATCAAGTATTTTACAGACAACAAATTTCCATACTTTTCTCAGCTGAGGTCTTTCTACTCTGAATGCATTCCAGTTCTTTTTAAAAATGTGCTTGCTATAAATTAACTTTATGTACCAAATTTTGTATAATTTCAGTTTCTTCCAAGAGTCTTGTATCATTTATGTTAAAAAAAAAAAGCAGGAAGTGGGGGAGAAAACCTATCTGTTCACAGATCTGAATGCACTTTTCAGTCATTGCTATAAATGTGCACTTCATTTATGGACTCAACAGAGATATACTTGACACTTGTACACTGACTAGTACTAGTTACTGTTTACTGGATATTTACTATGCACCATGGCCTTTTCTAACCTCTTTGTACATAAATTATTTAGTCACAATAATCCTGTGAGGTAGATGTTATTTTCACTATTTAACAGATGAGAAAAATGAGGCACAGAGCTGTTAAGTAATTTATCCCATATCACATGGTTTGTACTAAATCTCAGTGCCAAAACTGAGATTCAGACTTAGGCACAGCCAGTAGAGAGAGAAAGAGAGAGAGAGAGAGAGAGAGAGAGTGTGTGTATTTATTTATGTCTTAGTTTAGGCTGCTTTAACAAAATACCATAGACAGATGGCTTAAACAACAGAAATTTATTTCTCATAGTTCTGGAGGCTGAGAACTCTGAGATTAAGGTGCCAACATGGTCAGAGTTATGGTGATGGCCCTCTTCCTGGTGTGTAGACAGTGTCTTCTCACCATATCCTTACATAACAGGGAGACTGCCCTTATGACCTAATTACCTCCCAAAGGCCTCACCTCCAAGTATCCTCACGTAAGAGCTTCAATGTATGAATTTTGGGGGTACACAAACATTCCGACCATAGCAATATGTTAAGTAGTTCTTTTGTGTGCCTGATCTGAAAGCTTGTCTACCTTTTATAGTAGTTTTCTTTAAGCATATGTCAACTTATAAAAATCAACTTTTGGAGCAGCTCATTTGTAATTTGGGAATTCAGTAGCAATAGAAACCTTTCTTGAATTTGAATCCTAGTTAATAACTGTAACTTCCTGATATGTAAAGTGTGGATAATATCTGTCTCAAAATGTTATTTTAAGGATTAATATGCATACATACACATTTGTGTGTGTGTGTATAATTATACTGTTATATATGTAAGTATACACACATACACACAGTGTTTAGTATAGCTGTTTACAAGGCTTTTAAATGGCAAAGAGGCAGCATAGCACAGCAGTTATTAAGCTAGACTTTGGAACAGAACTGACTTACTACCTGTATGACTTTGGGCAAGTTTCTTAACTTCCCTGTGCTCTAGTTTTCTTTTCAGTAATATAGGTGTAATACTTGTTTCAGGGTTGTTATGAGGATTAATGAGTCAATAAAGCCCTTAGATCAGGACTTAGACCTTGTAAAGTAGTATGTAAATAATATTATTTTATATCAGTATCTAACATAGCATCTGTATTTTTGTAAGTTAATTAACAAATTATGTTCAAATGTTTTTGAACTAGTGACTTTTTTTTAAAGAAGTATAAAACCAAATATGAAACATATTTATTAAAATTGGTTAGTCACACCATCTTTTATTAGAGAGAGAAGGGAACCCTGAAGCACAAAGGTTAAATGACTTGCAGTTTAAGCAGTTTTCTGGTGATTACCAAGCTACTTATAACTAAACCAGGTCTATTACCCTAGTCTTGTAGCTTTATTTATTTATTTATTTTTTTAATCTAGAGACCTGGTGTGGATAAAACACAAAATAACTTCAATATGAAGAAATTTAGTTATGTGGTAGAATTATTAGATGTGTTTCAACACTAATGAATTACTGAGAATAGTGTTCTATTTTGAAGTTTTTGTTTTTGTTTCAAAATAGAAGCACCATGGTATGCTTTATGAAAAGCAGTGGACTATACCCCCTACCATCATAGTAGAAAGCAAAATGTGAAGACTTTTATGCATACACTTAGATTATTTTCATTAATGCTAGCATTATATTTGAAGTACCCTTAGTCCTATTTATAGGTAATTATTTTAGTATAATTTGTGTAATTTTGAGTATGCTTTGTTCTCTAATCAATCAGGTAATAAGTAGGGAATTTAGTTTAATTCTTAAATACGCTAGTCAAATTGATTTGATTTAATTTTAAAGAAATTGTGTTAGAAAAACTTTGGACAATGATCTAACTCAGCTTCAGACTCAATGTAGTCACTTCTGCAGTATCCCTGGCAGATAGTTCTACAACTCTACTTGAATATTTTCTTGACTTGAATTCTTGTGTTTTCTGTAAGCATAAGGAGATTCCATTTAAGTGACTTCAAGCTCATCTCAAACCTTGTAATTCTTTGAAACTATTAACTTCCAATTTTAAGCAGCAATTGGTCCTAGTAAATAATTTTTAATATACTATTTAACTTATAGATTGCCCAAGGACTCCAGATACTCCCAGTAGTGACCCTCGTTGTTCCACCAGCAATAATAGACTGATGGCCTTACAAAAACAATTGGATATAGAACTTAAAGTAAAGCAAGGTGCAGAGAATATGATACAGATGTATTCAAATGGATCTTCAAAGGTAAGTACAGTAAATAAATGTAAGTGTGTATACAGTCAACCCTTGTTATTCACCGATTCCACATGTGTGAATTAACCTACCTGATAAAATTTATTTGAAACCCAACATCAGTACTTGTGGTACTTTCCCAGTCATTTGTGGGCAATGCACAGAGGGGTAAAAAATTTGAGTTATCTGATGTGAACGTTCACAGCTTATGTTGAACAAGATGATACTCTTCTTGTTTAAGCTCTTATGCTGTAAACAAGTATCCTTTTCATCGCCTATTTAGTACCACATTTTTTGCGTTTTTCTGCTTTTCATGATTTTGCTGTTTAAACGCTGTATTAGGATTTCTGAGATCATTTTAGCCTCCAAATCTGTGTATTGACAATACAACAAATTGGAAACAAAAGATTTCTAAAATATTATTTTTAAAATTATTTCTACCAAAATCAATCAATAAAAAATTTTTAAGTAAAATTGTGAGTAAAGGGTACACAGGAACTCTCTACTCTCCACAGAAAACTACAACTTTCTGTAAATCGAAAATTATTCTAAAACAAAAAATTTATTTAAAAACGTTTTGGCTATAATGAGTTTTCCATCACTACATACAGATCTTTAAGAAAGGACAAATGAAAAGAGAAGACGCTCTGTCATTAATGATTGTTTGGACTAGATCTTTGGGTTCTCAGGGAATCTGGTGTGGGCATGTAACTCCTAATTAAAAACCAGTGTTACGGGGAACACTTGTTACTAATAGGAATGTGTCCTTTTTCTGAGATATAATGTGGAAGAGAAAATGATAGGAACAACTGAACCGGATTAACATGAAGGTCCTTTCCAATCTAAGGTTCTATAGTTTTATAATTTGCAAAACGTCTTAGAAAGGTTGATTTATTATAAAATCCACCATTCTACTTTCAACTCATTTATCTTAAAGATTTTTGCCTCTGCAAATCAGTTTCTTCCATATTTTAATAGATCTTAAGTAATTTCAGAATATAAGTTTTAGGTATTTCTTTTTGTTTTTTAAGTTTAGGAAGAATTTGAAATTGGGGGGAGTGGAGGGGACAGTAGGAATCTTTGCTTGGAGACAAGTACCCTATGTACCCATTCAGATGAAATTTGTGAAGATGCTGAAAAGAGAGAAATGTGTATATGTATAAGATTTTTTTAACCTTATTTATGAAAATTAGTTCAATTGTATGCCATATTTCAAAATAATTTCTAAATTATTTTTAGAGAAATGTATTTATTCCTACTTGATGTATTACTTACATGATCCGATACTTGATAGTATACTACTTCACTAACTTTGAACATTTATTATGGGATTTCAATAACTTTGAACATTTATTATGGGATGGTAGAGTTGGTTTTTCTATTGTTTTTAATATTGACCTTTAGTTTGGGGTTTTTTTTTTTTCATTTTTATCAGATGTTATTTTGGGCTTTTTTTTCTTTTTTTAAGGCAAATACTGTGTTCTTGGAACTGTGAATGCACCATATTATGCTGAGTGTTTTAAAATTAAAACACCTCTGGAGTAAGGTTTTTTAACCTACGGTTGCTGGATTAGATTGAGAGGCTCATGAATCCTTTGAAGTTATAGGAAAAGTGAGTGTGTATATTGATAAATGGATGAATAAGAGGGCCATAGGTTTCACTGTATTCTCAAAGTGGTCTGTAACCAACACCCCCACTTCCCAAATTTAACAGGTTTATGGATGTATTAAAAGGGAAATAGATAACTTACAATAACCACAAGTCCAAAATAAACAGGGCTACTAGTAAGCCTGCTAAAACAAATAGATAAGTTCCAGTAGCCTTTTATTTTTAATTAGGAGATCCATTAATTTGAGAAGGGGTCAAGTGGAGATCCAGAGCATATTAACAGCTGCTATAGTCTCTGAGGTAGGCCTGCCAGTTATTCTTGTCGAGATTTGGTGGTAACTGTTTCATTTCTCATCTTTAAACTTCTCATAGGATCAAAGTATATCTTTATGAGAATAGGGAAAGTTGTACATTGAAGTTATGTAGAATATTAATTTAGTCATTACGTAGTTAACAGTTTGATAACTATTATGTTGGGCTCTGGAGTATGAATATTATAAAAGTAGTGTCTTATACGTAGTAGGTACTCAACAGATAATATCCTGCTTTCAAGAGACACACTACCTAAAAAGCAGATCTCATGTATAAATAACTACAATATATAATAGTGGTATGTTCAAGTTACTTAGAAGCACAGTGGAGAAGAATCACTTAACTATCAGAAGAAATAATTAAAGTCTTAGTATAAGACTTGAAGGATGATTTAGAGTTTAAGAAGGAATTACTTTCTAGGGATAGTGATGTGGGTAAGCCCAGTATATACAGGGTAAGGAACTGTGGGATAGAGTGGCTTGCTCTAAGGATGTGCTTTCGTATGGCAATTTCTTATCTGACATACCTGAGGGTAGGTAGGATGCACTTCTAATGGTAACAGTCATCAACTCTAGCAGTTATTTTCAATGAAAGGCCATGCCCTACTGGGGTAACATCTGAATCTGCAGAAAGACACCTTTTATTTGGGAAAAGTCCTTCAGATGAATCCAACAGGACTTTTTCTGTTCCCCACCAGAAGAGCTTTAAGCACATGAAGTATAGTGAGAGGTGTAGCATAATGAAAGACAAACCAGATTATAAAGTACTTTGTACAAAATTAAGCAGTTGAGATTCTATCTTAGAAGGTGTAGGGAGTTGCTGAAAGACTTTTAGCAAAGAAAATACACGATCAGATTTACAGTTTAGAAAGTTCACATCCATCTTCCTCAGACTTGAAGAATTAATTAGAGAGGGTCAAGTCTACAGGCAGCAAGTTTAAGGAGGCTTCTGTGGTAGTCCAGGTTAAACATGCTTAATGCCTTTTGTGACAGCAATGAAAGCAAAGAAGAGAGAGTCAAGCAGTTTTGGTAGAATAAATGTGTGGTGTCTGGATATGAGGAAGAAGGAAGAATTGAAGATGGTTCTTAGATTGGTTATGTGAACAGACTGATGAATGGTGGTACCCTTCACAATGATAGGTAATTCATAATGGGGAGCAAATTTAGTGATAGGTATGATTAACTCAGCTTGGCAGTAGATAGTCCTCTTCAGAACTCTGGTTATTGGATTCTGTATGATAAAATTATTACCCCTGAACATTTTATAGCCAAAGTTGTCTTTTCAAAAGTTAAGTCAGATATTTTCACACGCTTGTTCAAAACCCTCCAGTGGCTTTCTAGCTATTTTAGAACAAAATCCAGAGTCCTTACTGTGATTCTGCAAGTTCATACATGATTTACCCCTGGCTACCTTCCAATCTTATCTTCCAAAACTCTTTCATTCTCTCTCATTACCCTCTAGCCATATTGACTACTTTGCTATCTTTTGGACATACCAAGGACACTTTTACCTCAGGGCCTTTGCATTTACTGTCTCTGCCTAGATAGCTCTTCTCCCAAGTACTTTCATGGCTTTCTCTCTCACTTCATTACAATCTCTACTCAGATGCTGCCACTTCAGCAAGCTCTTCATTACTATCCTATGTAAAATAGCAACCCATGTCTTTCCTTATCCCGTTCACTGCATTACCACTACCTGAAATAACAATCAATTTCTTTATCATCTGTTTTCAACATTAGAATGTAAATTTCATGGCTAAGTAGTACCACTGGTTTTCAGAATAATCTCTGAGGAGTTGATAAGACATGCTGAAGAAATGTTTCCTGTTCATATATTCATATGACAAACTAAGCTATTTATTAATATCTGGGGTTCTTTCTAGCCTCTATCACTTTTTTTTTTCTTTTTTTAAATGCTTCCAAGTCTTTTCTTTTTCCTCATTTGAAAGTACTGGACCATCTATCTAGGCCTCCCTTTCTCAGATCTTCCAAAATTGACATATTCCAGTCTTAACCTATATTAAAAGCTCACAAAATTTTTCTGGATTCCGTCCACTAAAACTGATCCCATCTTCCTGTGAATTTTTCTGTGACTACTTTTAACATTCTGTTACATATAATAATATCTGTATCTCTTCAAACTATAAGTTTTATAGGGTAGCATTCTAACTGATTAATCTTTGTATTTTTACTGGATGTGGCAACATTTAATTCATGCAAAGTAAGCCATAAATATGTAATGGAAAAATAAAGATAATTGGTTTATTTATTTCTGAAAGCTGTGTGTATAGTGTAGTTTATTATTTATAATACCACACTATGACTTTTAAAACAAAAAGTTATTTTTTATAAAGTAAAAAAGTATAATTTGAAAATATAAAATGTACTTGATTTTTATTTATAATTGTAAAATATTGTACATTTGAAATATAATTACTTGTAGAATGTAGTATGCTAATTACTAATAGTTAACGACTTTATCTAGTCTGTTAGTTTGAACCATATGAAATTGCTGTTTTTTTAGTTTAGAATCAGATATTGGCATGTTCATATGGTTCAACCTATATATGTAAAAATCTTCTCATAGTTTTAGCATAAAAGCCAGTATTTCTCTAATATATAAACCAGTTCATATGCTTTGGATCTAGCTTTCCTCTTCAACATATTAGGTGCGCAACACAAAAATCCATTGAATGCCTGAAAACATAAAACTGACAATAAAAATTCATTGAATGCTGGAAAGCATAAGACTGACATGTAGTAACTGTAAATTGCCTGTGATAGGTAATATCCAATGTCAGTTTTAAAAACCTTTATCATACTTTGACATCTATGTACATCTTCCAGAAATATGTGTGGGAAAAATCATTTACTTTTTAAAATGAAATACAAATGCTTTTCCTTGCACGTTGAATTGAAATAGTTAAGAAGGGCATTTCTAAAGAAGTAAATGACAGAACTACTGTCTTTTCGCATAGTGATAAAATAATAAAAGGAGTAGCTTAATTGAAAAGCATATATAAATATTTATACTTTTACAGTAGAACTTCATTGAGATCCTATAATTAATCATTATTTTTATTCCTCTAAAAGAGAACATTTTAATGCCAATCATATGCTAGGCAATATAATTTTAGTTTTATCTAATGCTTACAGAAGCTCTGTATTTTAGAGAATGGTATCCCTGCTTACATAGTTTCTTCAAGAAACCTATTTGTCCCATTAAATTTGTCCCATTAAATTTGAAATACTAACTTTTTCTCTTACTCTAATCTGGTCTCAGAGAAATAGAAAAGTTATTTCATATCTTCAGTTTGATGTTCCTGATACTGGATAACAAGAGGAATTAAAAAGTATTTTTATTTTAAATTTGGAATGTTAATAGGTATATTCATAAAAGCATATCTAATGAGTCATAGACAAACACCAGATTCAAGCTAATGTTCTTAATGGTAAAGCATAATTTTAAAAAAGTATAGTGTGTGTGTGTGTGCTTCATGTTGTAAATGAATATTTAAGGGACTTAGTAAACTATTTAAGCCCAACTCAATGTGAAATCCAAATATTTTATTTAATAAAGAACAAAATCTGACCAGAAACTCTCTTCTAAATGAGTGACCATGGGAACAGGAGAGAAATGAAAGAAAAATTCATAAGTTTGCTAATTGCTTTTTCCTCCACTGTATATAACGTGTTTAACTAGTTATATTGGTGTTTAATGTGATATATATCAGCTCACTTTTTTAATGTGTTGTATTGGTGTTTAATGTGATATATTTCAGCTCGCTATTTTTTCCTCGTATATATTGTCTCTCCCATCACAAGTATCTCCATCCTCCCCTTAATTCAGTGTCATGATGTACTGTGTGTGTTTGATTTATTGATATGATGCTGCACATCTGATGCTTGTCTCTTAGCTAGTAGTTTTGAGTCTTCTGGAGAATATAGGTTGATTGTATGCTATTTTATTTCCAGATTAATACTGACTGCCTCAGTGATAAAAGTAGAGATGCTTAAATAATATGCAAATATTGGTCTTTCTTGTGAATAAGTGCTTCCTAACTTGATGCTTAGTTTTATCATTTCTTTTTTGTGGATTGAAGCCTACTAGACTTTGACAACTAATATAACTAAGTAGGAGATGGCATTAACTTCTGTTACTTTTCTCATGAAACGTTTGAAAAAAATTCTGTTAGTTTTCTGTGGTTGCTGTATCAAATTATCAAAAATTTAGTGGCTTAAAACAACACAAATTTATTACATTACAGTTTCATAATTGAGAAGTCCAAAATGGATTTCACATTCTGGAGGACATAGGAGAAAATTTGTTTCCTTACCCTTTCCATCTTCTAGGGGCTGCCCATATTCCTTAGCTCGTGGCCCTCTTCCTCTGTCTTTGAAGCCAGAAACAGTGGCTCCGGTTCTTCTCATGTGACCTCCTCTTCTGCCCTCTTCTACATTTAAGGACCCTTATGATTACATTGGGTCCATCTGGATAATCCAGGATAACCTCTGTATTTTGAGGTTGGGTGATTAACAACCTCAGTTCCATCTGCTATCTTAATTTCCCTTTCACATGTAAAGTAACATTCACAAGGTTCTGGGGATTGCCACATGGACATCTTTGGGTTGGGTCATTAAATGGTAAGTTTTTTGTGATTCAGTATTACTGGAACTAAACTGGGAGGTAGGACAGTAACATTATTTCACTTATATCAGGACCTTTCTTGAAGTCTTTAGACATGATAGAAGTTTATTCACTATAACTTACTCCCTAACTTTTAACTAATGGAGTTGTTTTTCTTATTTTTCACCCTATCAGTTTGATGCCTTTCAAAATAAATGTATCTACCCCAAGTATATATATTATAGTGCTCACAGTATTCTTTTGACCCTTGTTTTTCACTTGCTGATGTCATTTGATCTTACTTAGAAGTTATAAAAATGGTTTATTTGTCTCTGTAGCTGCTTACCTTTTCAAACTTATTCTTAATAGGATCGGAAACTCCATGGCACAGCTCAACAGCTGCTCCAAGACAGCAAGACAAAAATAGAAGTGATACGAATGCAGATTCTTCAGGCAGTCCAGACCAATGAATTGGCTTTTGATAATGGTGATGGAACAGAGATAAATTGTCATTCTTATTATTATGGGCATGTATAGTGCTAAATAAATTTTAAGGAAAGAAGTGGTGGTTCAAAATTAAGGAGGAGGAGGCATTCTTGAGTTTTTATCTTTGAGTTTTTATCTTTGAGTTTTGATGGCTAAGATGAAAGACTGTATTTTAACATTGTGTCTATTAAGTATTACTTCAGTGTTTATTGACTTTTAAGAACTAACTTTTAATGTTGTAAGAACTTATTTCTTTTTCTTGAGTTTTAATCCCTACGTATTAGAAAGTCAAACAAATGGTTCAATTAAGTTTGTTTTTTTTTTTTGTCCCCCTCTAGCCAAACCTGTCATAAGTCCTCTTGAACTTCGGATGGAAGAATTAAGGCATCATTTTAGGATAGAGTTTGCAGTAGCAGAAGGTGCAAAGAATGTAATGAAATTACTTGGCTCAGGAAAAGTAACAGACAGAAAAGCACTTTCAGAAGTAATTTTAAATAAAAATTTTAACTTAATAAATATGTTAGTCAAAGAATATAACTATTTAAATGACACCATTGTCTTTTCCCTGTTTAAGGCTCAAGCAAGATTTAATGAATCAAGTCAGAAGTTGGACCTTTTGAAGTATTCATTAGAGCAAAGATTAAATGAACTTCCCAAAAATCATCCCAAAAGCAGTATTATTATTGAGGAGCTTTCACTTGTTGCATCACCAACACTAAGTCCACGTCAAAGTATGATATCTACACAAAACCAATACAGTACCCTATCCAAACCAGCAGCACTAACAGGTACGTAGCATATATCATCCTGATTTTTTTTTATTTTTCGTGCATTTTTAATCTACATCTGGTTCTGGTTTAATAAATGAATAAAAATGTGTTTACAGAATTTTTAAATATTGTGGTAAGATACGCATAACAAAATTTATTATTTTAACCATTTTAAAATACACAACTCATAGGCATTTAGTATATCCAAGCTGTTGTATAACTATAACCAGTTTCTAGTTCCAGGGTATTTTCATCACCCCAGAAGGAAACTCAGTACCCATTAAGTAGTCATTCCCGATTCCTCCTTTCCCTTCAACCCCTAGCAATCACTATTGGCTTTCTGTTTCTATAGATTTGTCTATTATAGATGTTTCCTATAAATGGAGTTATATAATTTGTGGCTTTCTGTGTCTGACTTCTTTCACTTTCTGTACTGTTCAAGGTTCTTTCTTCTTGTAACATGTATCAATATTTCATTCCTTTTTATGGCTAAATAATATTCTGTTTTACAGGTATATATCTGGTTTTATTTATCTGTTTGATGGACATTTGGGTCGTTTCTACCTTTTGACTACTGTGAATAGTGTTTCTATGAATATTTGTGTGCAGGTTTTTGTTTGAACACCTGTTTTCAGTTATTTAGGGAATATACCTAGATGTATAATTACTAGGTCATATGGTAATTTTATGTTTATGTTTTTGAGGGACCATCAAACTGTTGTCCATGGGGGCTGCATCATTTCACATTGACAGGGGTTCCAATTTCTCCACATCCTCAACAACACTTGTTATTTCCCCCCTTTTTTTTTTTTATTATTGCCATCCTACTAGGTCCATTATTGACAGTGAGGTAGCGAAGTTTCCAACTATTTTTGTAGACTTTCCTATTTCTCCTTTCAGCTATGTAAATTTTAGCTTCATATATTTTCAGGCTCTGTTAAGTGCATATATGTTTATAATTTTTATATCTTCTAAATGTATTGACTATTTTATCAAAATATAATATCCTTTTTCTCCTGTAACAATTTTGGATTTAAAGTATTTTGTCTGACGTTAGAGTACCCACTCCAGCTCTCTTTTGGTTACTGTTTACATGAATATCTTTTTCTATTCATTCTCATTCAGTTGATTGTGTCTTTGGATCTAAAATGAGTCTCTTTTGGACAGCATATAATTGGATCATAGTTTGGGTTTATTTATGTATTTTAATCCATTCTGCCATTCTCTGCCTTTAATTTGAGCCGTTTAATCCATATGTGTTTAAGATAATTACTGATAAAGTGTAATGCAATTCTGATGCTGACTCCCCAGAGTTAGGTCAAATTTCATAGGTTCATGGCACAGTCCCCCACAAAACTGTCCTCGTTTCAGACACAAGCTGCCAGGTTGGAGTTTCCCCAAACACTCACACTTCTGACCAACTGGCTGCAAACTCAGGGGTTCCTACTACCACCTCATGCTCAGTAATTCCATAGAACAACTCACAGAACTCAGGAAAGCTCTGTATTTACAGTTACAGTTTTCTTACAAAGGCTACAAATTAGGACCAAAGAAGAGACACTTAGGGAGAGATCTGGCAGGGTACCTAAAGTTTCCTTGCTTTCAGCATGCGGCACCCTCTGAGAACATCAATTTGTGTCCCCAGCCAGGAGTCTTACTTTAGCTGTGAGTATTCAGAATTTTTTTTGTGGCTTTATTACATAGGAGTGATTGAATCATTGGCCACTTTGATTGAAGTCAATCTCCAGCCCCCAACCTTTTTCTGAAAGACCAAAGGTCAGGTTGATATGTGGCTCAAAGCATGAGCCCTCTAACTATGTAGTTGGTCTTTATGGTATAGCCAGCGCCCATTCTGGAACTGTGTATGGGCCTACCGAGAGTCACTTTGTTAGCATAAACCCACATGTGGTCTGAGGAGTCCACCGTGAATAAGAAAGATGCTGCTATTACTAGGGAAATTGCAAGGGTTTAAAAGCTCCCTCTTAAGAACCAGGGAAATAAACCAGCCAAATTCATTATTATAGAACAAAGAAGCTTACATCGGCCGTTTTGCTAATTGTTTTCTGTAAGTCTTAATCTTTATTTTCCTGAATTCTTTTGCTTTCTTTTGTGTTTGATTGACTTTTTCTAGTTTACCTTTTTTATTCTCTCCTTGTTTCCTTTTCTGTGTGTGTGTGTGTGTGTGTGTGTGTGTGTTTCAAATCTTTATTGGAGTATAATTGCTTCACAATACCGTGTTAGTTTCTTTTGCACAACAAAGTGAATCAGCCACATGCATACATGTGTCCCCATATCCCCTCCCTCTTGAGCCTCCCTCCCATCCTCCCTATTCCACCTGTCTAGGTCATTGCAAACCACTGAGTCGATCTCCCTGTGCTATGCTGCTGCTTCCCACCAGCCAACTATTTTACATCCGGTAGTGTATATATGTTGATGCTACTCTCACTTCATCCCAGCTTTGCCCTCCCACCCTATGTCATCAAGTCCATTTTCTATGTCTACTTCTTTATTCTTGCCCTGCAACTAGATTCATCAGTACCATTTTTTTTTCTTTTTAGATTCCATAGATATGCATTAGCATATGTTATTTGTTTTTCTCTTTCTGACTTATTTCACTCTGTATGACAGACTCTAGGTCCATCCACCTCACTACATATAACTCAATTTTGTTTCTTTTTATGGCTGAGTAATACTCCATTATATATATGTGCCCGATCTTCTTTATCCATTCATTTGTTGAGAGACATTTAGGTTGGTTCCATGTCTTGGCTGTTGTAAATAATGCTGCAGTGAACATTGTGGTACATGTCTCTTTTTGAATTATGGTTTTCTCAGGGTATATGCCCAGTAGTGGGATTGCTGTTTCATATGGTACTTTTATTTTTAGTTTCTTAAGGAACCTCCATACTGTTCTCCATAGTGGCTGTATCAATTTACATTCCTACCAACAGTGCAGAAGGGTTCTCTTTTCACCACACCCTTTCCAGCATTTATTGCTTCTAGCTTTTTGTTTGTTTTGTTTTGTTTTGTTTTGTTTTGTTTGCGGTACACGGGCCTCTCACTGTTGTGGCCTCTCCCATTGTGGATCACAGGCTCTGGACACGCAGGCTCAGTGGCCATGGCTCACAGGCCTAGCTGCTCCGCGGCATGTGGGATCTTCCCAGACCAGGGCACGAACCCATGTCCCCTACATCGGCAGGCAGACTCTCAACCACTGTGCCACCAGGGAAGCCCGCTTCTGGCTTTTTTGATAATGGCCATTCTGACTGGTGGTTGGTGACACCTCATTGTAGTTTTGATTTTCATTTCTCTAATAATTAGTGGTGTTGAGCATCTTTTCATGTGCCTCTTGGCTATCTGTATGTCTTCCTTGGTGAAATATGTATTTAGTTCTTCTGTCCATTTTTTAATTGGATTGTTTGTTTTTTTGATATTGAGCTCCATTAGCTGTTTGTATATTTTGGAGATTAATCCTTTGTCTGTTGTTTCATTTGCAAATATTTCTCCCATTCTGAAGGTTGTCTTTTTGTCTTATTTATGGTTTCCTTTGCTTTGCAAAAGCTTTTAAGTCCCATTTGTTTATTTTTGTTTTTATTTCTTTTTCTCTAGAAGGTGGGTCAAAAAAGATCTTGCTGTGGTTTATGTCAGAGTGTTTTTTCCCATGTTTTCCTCTAAAAGTTTTATAGTGTCTGGTCTTACATTTAAGTCTTTGATCCACTTTGAGTTTATTTTTGCGTATGGTGTTAGGGAGTGCTCTAATTTCATTCTTTTACATGTAGCTGTCCAGTTTTCCCAGCACCACTTATTGAAGAGGCTGTCTTTTTTCCATTGTATGTTCTTGCCTCCTTTGTCATAAATTAGGTGCCCATATGTATGTGGGTTTATCTCTGGGCATTCTATTCTATTCTACCATTGATCTATATTTCTGTTTTTGTGCCAGTACCATAGTGCCTTGGTTACTATAGCTTTGTGCTATAGTTTGAAGTCAGGGAGCCTAATTCCTCCAGCTCCGTTTTTCTTTCTCAAGATTGCTTTGGCTATTCAGGGTCTTTTGTGTTTCCATACGAATTGTAAGATTTTTTGTTCTAATTCTGTGAAGAATGCCCTTGGTAGTTTGCTAGGGATTGTATCGAATCTGTAGATTGCTTTGGGCAGTATAGTCATTTTCACAGTATTGATTTTTCCAGTCCAAGAACATGATATATTTCTCCATCTGTTTGTGTCATCTTTGATTTCTTTCATCAGTGTTTTATAGTTTTCTGAGTACAAGTCTTTCTCCTCCCTAGGCAGGTTTATTCCTAGGTATTTCATTCATTTTGTTTCAGTGGTAAATGGAAGTGTTTCTTTAATTTCTCTTTCTGATTTTTCATTGTTGGTGTATAGGAATGCCAGAGATTTCTGTGCATTAATTTTGTGTTCTGCAACCTTACCAAATTCATTGATTAGTTCTAATAGTTTTCTGGTGGCATCTTTAGGATCTTCTATGTATAGTATCATGTCATCGGCAAATGGTGACAGTTTTACTTCTTCTTTTCCAATTTGTGTTCCTTTTATTTCTTTCTCTTCTCTGATTGCTGTGGCTAGGACTTCCAAAACTATGCTGAATAAGAGTGGTGAGAGTGGACATCCTTGTCTTGTTCCTGATCCTAGTGGAAATGCTTTCAGTTTTTCACCATTGAGAATGATGCTTGCTGTGGGTTTGTCATATATGACCTTTATTTTGTTGAGGTACATTCCCCTAATGCCCATTTTCTGGAGAACTTTTATCATAAATGAGTGTTGAATTTTGTCAAAAGCTTTTTGTGCATCCATTGAGATGATCATATGTTTTTTATTCCTTAATTTGTTAATGTGGTGTATAACATTGATTGATTTGCATATATTGAAGAATCCTTGCATCCCTGGGATAAATCCCACTTGATCATGGTGTAAGATCCTTTTAATGTGCTGTTGGATTCTTTTTTTTTTTTTTTTTTAAGTGGCAGTAAAAAATATATGTGGTCAACATTGTTACTTTCACTTGCAAATAAAAGAGTTGGGATGTATAGAAACCTGTACTTAACTTTTTATCAAGAGTACTTATCATCAAATTACTCCCATCCAGGCTTCTGCAGGTCTGGAATTTTCTTTCCACTGGATAGGAGTATGTGGTGGGAATTCCAGTTAACATTTTTATTAAAAAAAAAAAAAAAAGAATCAGCATAGTCAAGTTGTCTTAGTGTTAAGGATTTCTGTTTGCTAGTATTATGATTATCAGTGATATTGGTCTATAATTTTATTTTTTTGTGATGTCTTTTTCTGGTTTTAGTATCAGGGTGATGGTGGCTTTGTAGAATGAATTTGGGCGTGTTCCTTCCTCTGCAATATTTTGGAAGAGTTTGAGAAGGATCAGTGTTAGCTGTTCTCTAAATGTTTGATAGAATTCACCTGTGAAGCCATCTGGTCCTGGACTGTTGTTTGCTGGAAGATTTTTAATTACGGTTTCAATTTCATTACTTGTGATAGGTCTGTTTATATTTTCTAATTCTTCCTGGTTCAGTCATGGAAAATTGTACCTTCCTAAGAATTTGTCCATTTCTTCATGGTTGTCCATTTTTTTGGCGTATAGTTGTTTGTAGTAGTCTCTTATAATCCTTTGTATTTCTGTGGTATCAGTTGTGATTTCTCCTTTTTCATTTCTAATTTTATTGGTTTGTGTCCTCTCTCTTTTTCTTCATGAGTCTGGCTAAGGGTTTATCAATTTTGTTTATCTTCTCAAAGAACCAGCTTTTAGTTTTATTGATTTTTGCTATTGTTTTATTCGTTTCTATTTCATTTATTTCTGCTCTGATCTTTATGATTTCTTTCCTTTTACTGACTTTGGGTTTTCTTTGTTCTTCTTTCTCTATTTGTTTTAAGTGTAGGGTTAGATTGTTTGAGATTTTTCTTGTTTACTGAGGTGAGATCGAATTGCTATATAAACTTCCCTCTTAGAACTAACTGCTTTTGCTGTGTCCCATAAGTTTTGGGTCATCATGTTTTCATTGTCATTTGTTTCTATGCATTTTTAAATTTATTCTTTGATTTCTTTGGTGATCTCTTGGTTATTTAGTAGCGCACTGTTTAGCCTCCATATATTTGTGTTTTTTCCAGGTTTTTTTTCCTGTAATTGATTTCCAATCTCATAGCGCTGTGGTCAGAAAAGATGCTTGATATGATTTCAATTTTCTTAAATTTTGCGAGGCTTGATTTGTGACCCAAGATGTGATCTGTCCTGGAAAATGTTCCATGTTCACTGAAGAAGAAAGTGTATTCTGCCACTTTTGGGTGGAATGTTCTATAAATATCAATTAGATCCACCTGGTCTATTGTGTCATTTAAAGCTTGTGTTTCCTTATTTATTTTCTGTTTGGATGATCTGTCCATTGGTGTAAGTGGGGTGTTAAAGTACCCTGCTGTTATTGTGTTACTGTCGATTTCTCCTTTCATGGTTGTTAGCATTTGCCTTATGTATTGAGGTGCTCCTATGTTGGGTGCATAAACATTTATAATTGTTATATCTTCTTCTTGGATTTATCCTTTGATCTTTATGTAGTGTCCCTCCTTTTCTCTTGTAACAGTCTTTATCTTAAAGTCTATTTTATCTAATATGAGTATTGCTACTCCAGCTTGCTTTTGATTTCCATTTGTATGGAATATCTTTTTCCATCCCTTCACTTTTAGTCTGTATGAATCCCTAGGTCTGAAGTGGGTCTCTTGTAGACAACATATATATGGGTCTTGTTATTGTATCCATTCACCCAGTCTGTGTCTTTTGGTTGGGGCATTTAATCCATTTACATTCAAGATTATTATCGATATGTGTGTTCCTATTACTGTTTTCTTAATTGTTTTGGGTTTGTTTCTGTGGGTCTTTTTCTTTTGTGTTTCCCACCTAGAGAAGTTTCTTTAGCATTTGTTGTAAAGCTGGTTTGCTGGTGCTGAATTCTCTTAGCTTTTTTTTTCTCTCAAAAGCTTTTGACTTTTCCATCAAATCTGAATGAGATCCTTGCTGGGTAGAGTAATTTTGGTTGTAGGTTTTTTCTCTTTCATCACTTTAAGTGTATCATGCCTGTCCCTTCTGGCCTGCAGAGTTTCCACTGAAAAATAAGTTGATAACCTTTTGGGGATTCCTTGTATATGTTATTTGTTTTTCTTCCCTTACTGCTTTTAATATTTTTTCTTTGAATTTAATTTTTGTTAGTTTGATTAATATGTGTCTTGGTGTGTTTTTCCTAGGGTTTATCTTGTATGGGACTCTCTGTGCTTCCTGGACTTGGGTGACTATTTCCTTTCCCATGTTAGGGAAGTTTCCCACTATAATCTCTTCAAATATTTTCTCAGACCCTTTCTTTTTCTTTTCTTCTTCTGGGACCCCTATAATTCGAATGTTGGTGCGTTTAATGTTGTCCCAGAGGTCTGTGAGACTGTCCTCAAGTCTTTTCATTTCTTTTTCTTTATTCTGCTCCTTGGTAGTTATTTCAACTGTTTTGTCTTCCATCTCACTTATTTGTTCTTCTGCCTCCGTTATTCTGTTACTGATTCCTTCTAATGTATTTTTCATTTCAGTTATTGTGTTATTCATCTCGGTGTGTTTGTTGTTTAGTTCTTCTAGATCTTTGTTAAACATTTCTTGTAGTTTCTCAATCCATGCCTCCATTCTATTTCTAAGATTCTGGATCATCTTTACTATCATTACTCTGAATTCTTTTTCGGGTAAGTTGCTTATTTTCTCTTAATTTATTTGGTCTTGTAGGTTTTTACCTTACTCCTTCATTTGTGACATATTTTTTTGGCATCTCATTTTTTTATTATTATTATTAGTGGGATTGTGTTCCTGTCTTACTGGTTATTTGGCCTGAGGCTTCCAACGCTGGAGTAGGCTATTGGGTAGAGCCGGGTCTTGGTGTTGAGATGAGGATCTCTATGAGACCTCACTCTGATGAATATGCCCTGGTGTCTGAGGTTCTCTGTTTGTCCAGTGGTTTGGACTCAGAGCTCCCACTGCAGGAGCTTCCACTCGACCCTGGGCTCGCAAATCAAGATCCTGCAAGCTGTGTGGGGTGGCAAAAAATAAAAAAAGTAACAAAGTAAAAAATAAAATTAGACTATGAAACTAACAGATATGTTATTAGAAAGAATGTAAAAATAAAAATATAGATGAATCAACACCCAGAAGGTACATCAGTACCACAATCATAAAAAAGAGGAGGAGGGAAAAGAAATAAAAAAAGGGGTGGGGGGCGTGGGAGGCCTTGGCTGTGGAGAGTGGGGCCTAGGCAAGGGTGAGGTTTGGGCAGTGGGTGGGGCCAATGCTCAGGACCCAAAGGGCTAGAAAAGGCCCTGGGGGCTGTGGGGGGTAGAGCTTAGGTTCAAGGAACAGAAGGGGCCCAGGTATGTCCCCCACCCCTGGCCTCAGAGGTCAGGGCACCTCACCGGGGAGCCCAACAGGCTTCCTGCTCGAGTGGGCAGGACAAACGCCCTCTCCTCTCCTGCTCCTCCAGTCTGGAGTCTGGGAGGGCCCCTCCCGCTTGCCTCTCCTGATCCCCCCATCCTCCCTCCTATGCCCCCAAGGACCCACATAGCCTGGAGGGGCCCTGGAGGGCAGGTGATTGGCCTGGGAGTTCAGCAGGCTCCCCAAACCTGAGTGGGCTGGCCAATTGCCCTCCCTCTTCTCCCGCTCCTCCCAAAGGGCACCTCCTGCCTTCTTTTCCTTTCCTCCCCTTGGCCTCCTTCCTATGCCCCCAAGGACCCAGGCAACCTGGAGGGGGCTTTGAGGGCAGGGGATTGGCCTGGGAGCTCAGCAGGCTCCCGGGGCCCCAGTGGGCAGGGCAATCGCCCTCCTCCCCTCACCCACTCCTCCCAGGGTGCCACTCCCACCTGCCTCTCCTAATCTCCCCAGCCTCCTTCCTATGCCCCCAGGACCCACATTGCCTGTATGGGGCTTTGGAGGTGGGGGAACCGGCCTGCCTCTCCTGATCTCCCCGGCCTCAGGAGGGCTGATCTTGTCTGGCCTCCACTTCTTCTCTCCCCTTGGTCCCCCTACGTCCTACCAGTTCACTCTGGGGTTCCTCCCATGTCCTTGGGGGTCAGAGTCCCCCACCAGCGACTGGCAGGCACCCTAGTTGTGGGAAGACGCTAACTCTGTGTCTTCCCACAATGCCATCTTGACTTCTTCCCCCTTTTCTGTGTATTTTTAAATTACTTTCTTAGTGGTTACTCTAATGGTTACAGTTAACAACCTAAATTTATCACAGTAGCCTACAAAAGCTCTGCTCCTATACAGCTGTGCCTCCCCATCGTTATATTTTTGTTGACACAGATTATGTCTTTATACATTGTGTGCCCTTTATATTATATTATTATATATTAGATTATAATCATTGTTGTATGCATTTGTTTTTTAAGTCATACAGGAAACAAAGTTACAAATTGAAAATATAGTAATACTGGCTTTTTAATTTACCTAGTTAGTTTTACTGGTGTTATTTTTTCTGTGATTTCAAGTTACTGTCTAGTGTCCTGTCATTTCAATCTGGTTGACTTGTTTTAGCATTTCTTCTAGGAAGGTCTACTAGTGATAAGCTCCCTTAACTTTTGGGAATCGCTTATTTTCTTCATTTTTGAAGGTTAGTTTTGCATGTATAGAATTCGTTGACAAGCTTTTTTCTTTCAGCATTCTAAAAATTTCCTCCCAGTCCCTCCAGGCCTTTATGCTGTCTGATGAAGAATCAACTTTTAAACTTATTGAGGATTCTTTCTAAGTGACGAGTTGCTTCTCTCTTGCTGCTTTCAATATTCCCTTTTGTCTTTGGTTTTCACAATTTGATTATAATGCATCTCAGAATGGTAATTTCTTTTGAGTTTTTTTACTTGAATTCTTTGAGCTTCTTGATGTGCAGATTCATGTCATTAATCAGATTTGGGAAGTTTTCTGCCATCATTTCTTCACATATTCTTTCTGCCATTTTCTCTCTTCTCTCCTTCTGAGATCCCCATAATGTGTATTTTTGTAGTCTTTATGGTATCCCAGAAATCGCCTAGTCTCTGGTTTTTTTTGTTTATTTGTTTGTGTAGAACAAATGTTTATTGATGTACAGACATTTTGAGGGGGGCTCAGAGACAGATGTAAACACAGAAACAAGCATCAGCTTTCATGAATATCAAATATTATGAAGCAGAGACAAGCAGCAGAACTCAGGGAGTCCTCCCACCAGCAACTTCCCATGAGCCTGTTCATAAACATGAACACCAAGATCTCTCCCAAAACCTATCTTTAGTAGAGCTCAAAGAGAAGTTCTCATGAAGTCTCTTAACATATTAAGCCAGGTATCAAATTGGTTAGGTCGATTGCAAATCATTTTTAAGTCTGTTGAGTTTTACCTTCTGTTTGCTTTGCTTTGTCTTGTTTTTAATTAGTAGCATACACATTTAGTTTTATGTCTTACTGATCAACTTACTCTTATCATTATAAATATTTCCTTTTATCTCTGAAAATAGGCTTACAGTTTACTTTGTCTGATATTAGTAGAGCCATACTATCCTTTTTATGCCTAAGGTTAACCTAATGAAGTTTTCCATCCTTTTATTTTCAACCTGTTTGTTCTTTTCTACTTAAAGTGATATATTTTATGTACATCATATAGCTGTCTCTTTTTATCTAACCTGAAAATCTAATTGAAGTTGTTAGTCTTATATTTTTTAACAGCTTTATTTGTATACATAAACTGCACGTATCTGATATGTACAATTTGATAACTTTTGTCATATCAACCCTCAAAAGTTTCCATGTACCCTTTATAAACTGTCCTTTTAATATTATTTTTGATATTTATTTAACTCTTCAATTCTTGATGTTTGAATTGCATTTACTCTTTTTCTCTGTTCATCCTTTCCTTCTCTTTGTAGTTGTTTTTGAAGCAAATAGTTCCATTATTCCTTTTCATGTCCCATAACAGTGTTTTAATTACGCCTGTGCATGTGTGTGGTGTGTTTATTGCTTACTTTAGAGATTCAAGTATGCATATTGAACTTATTACAGTCTGTGATCACAGTGTACTCTCTTACTTCCAAATCTGTTTAAAAATTTTATGGAGAAATATTTGCAAATTCTTCCACTTCACCCTGTTTATCCTCATTGTAATATATTTTACTTCTACCTGTGCCTTAATCTGCAGCTGACCCTTGAACAACACTGGGGTTAGGAGCACCAACCTTCTGTGCAGTCACAAATCTGTATATAACTTCACAGTCAGCCCTCCATGTCTGTGGACTCAACCAGCTGTGGATCATACAGTACTGTAGTTATGTATGTAGTGAAAAAAAATTCATGTATAAGTGGACCTGCACAGTTCAAACCCATGTTGTTCAAGGTTCCACTGTACATCTTCTAGTGTTGTTTTTACTTAAAGAGCTAAGAACTTTAAGGATATACATGATCCGTGGTTAATTGAATCTGTGAGTATGGGATTACAGATATGGAGAACCTACTGTTAAGTTACATGTGGATTTTCGACTGCAAGAAGGGTCAGTTCCCCTAACCCCCACATTATTCAAGGGTCAACTCTAATTTACTTCGTTACAAAGTATTTTTCCAAAAACAAAACAAAACATTGTTCTTTATATCTAATGGCTCATTTATCCTTACTGTTATTCTTCACTTATTCTTGTTGTACTTGAGATTTCCTGTTAGAATTTTCCTTTAGCCCTTAGCCATTTCTTTTAGCATTTATTGTAGTGAAGATGTGGTAGAGTCTAATTTTTCCACTTTTTTCTTGTTTATTTCATCTTCATTTTTAAAGAATATTGTCGGTAGAAAACCTTTATAGGTGTTTTTTTTCCTTTCAGCTCTTTAAAAATGTGATTTCATTGTCTTCTAGCTTTCCTCTTTGTATTGGGCTGGCCAAAAGTTTTGTTTGTTTTTTTCCATAAGATGGCTCTAGTAGCACTTAGTTGTCGTTAACTTCATTCAAAACAATTTTGTTAGCTTGTATGTACAGCTGTTATTATCAGCCTGCATTTTAAAAACGACTTATCAAAATTGGTGAATTTTTGTGTAGCCATTTTAATATTGAAGATGGAAGAAAAAAACAACATTTTTGGCATATTATCCTTTATTATTTCAAGAAAGGTTAAAACACAACTGAAATGCCAGTGCGGTGTATGGAGAAGGTGCTGTGACTGATGAAACATGTCAAAAATGGTCTGCAAAATTTCATGCTGGAGATTTCTCACTGGATGATGCTCCATGGTCAGGTAGACCAGTTGAAGTTGATAGCGATCAAATCGAGACATTAATTGAGAAGAATCAACGTTATACCACACGGGAGATACCCAACATACTCAAAGTAACCAAATAAAGTGTTGACAATCATTTGCACCAGCTTGGTTATGTGAATTGCTTTGATGTTTGGGTTCCACATAAGTTAAACAAAAAACCCCTTCTTGACCATATTTCTGCCTGCAATTCTCTACTTAAACGTAATGAAAGTGTTCCATGTTTAAAACAAATTGTGATGGGCGATGAAGAGTGGATGTGTACAATAATGTGGAACAGAAGACATCATGGGGCAAGCAAAATGAACCACTACCAACCACACCAAAGGCTAGTCTTCATCCAAAGAAGGTGATGTTGTATATATGGTAGGATTAGAAGGGAGTCCTCTATTATGAGCTTCTTCCAGAAAACTAAATGATTAATTCCAGCAAGTACTGCTCCAGTTAGACCAACTGAAAGCAGCACTTGATGAAAAGTGTCCAGAATTAGTCAACAGAAAACACCATGGTCTTCCATCAGGATAATGCAAGACCGCATGTTTCTTTGATGACCAGGCAGAAACTGTTACAGCTTGGCTGGGAAGTTCTGATTCATCTGCTGTATTCACCAGATGTTGCACCTTCATATTTCCATTTATTTAGGTCTTCACAAAATTCTCTTAATGGAAAAAAATTTCAATTCCCTGGAAGACTGTAAAAGGTACCTGGAACAGTTCTTTGCTCAAAAAGATAAAACATTTTGGGAAGATGGAATTATGAAGTTGCCTGAAAAATGGCAGAAGGTAGTGGAACAAAAGGGTGAATATGTTGTTCAATAAAGTTCTTGGTGAAAGTGTGAAATGTGTCTTTTATTTTTATTTAAAAACCGAAGGCACTTTTTGGCCAACCCAATATTATGAGAAGTCAGCTGTAGTTCCTATCAATGTTTCCCTTCATGTAATGTCCCTCATTCCCCAATTATTGAAGTAACATAGAATTACATTGAATTTTCTTCATTTTTTTTCTTTCTGTTCCTAAGACTGGATACTTCAGTTCAACTATCTTTAAGTTTTCTTATTCTTCTGGATGCTCAAATCTGCTGTTGAACATCTCTAGTAAACTTTTAAAATTCCAGTTAGCATACTTTTCAACTCCAGGATTTCTATTTGGTTCTTATTTATAAATTCTCTATCTTTATTAATATTCCCTATTTGTTGAAATACTATTCTGTCTTTTTCCTTTTGGTTTCTTTTAGGTCTTTGACCACATATAAGCTTTGACCATATGTAAGACAGTGGGTATAGAGTCTTTGTCTAGTAAATCCAATGTCTTCCTGAAGGATGGTTTCTGTGAATTTCTGCTTTTCTTGTGAATTGGCCATACTCTCTTATTTCTGTGCTTGCCTCATAATTTTTTATTGAAAGCTGGATATGTTGAGTATTATAATGTGTAACTGGAAGATACTCCCCTTTTCTATAATTTCTTATTGCTCTTTGAAACAGGGTGTAGTTGTTTAGTGACTTTATTTGCTAAAGACTGTATTTTTTGTCATGTGTGGTCACTGAAGTCTCCATTAAGTTAGTGGTCAACTAGTGTTTTGACAGACTTTTTTTTTTTCTTTAATTGGAGTATAATTGCTTTACAATGTTGTGTTAGTTTCTGCTGTAAAACAAAGTGAATCAGCTATATGTATACATATATCCGCTCACTCTTGGACTTCCCTTCCCCCCTCCCCCCCATCCCACCCATCTAGGTCATCACAGAGCACCGAACTGAGCTTCCTGTGCTATACTGCAGGTCCCCACTAGCTATCTATTTTACACATGGTAGTGTATTTATGTCAAACCTCATCTCCCAATTCATCCCACCTTCCCCTTCCCCCTCTGTGTCCACACGTCCATTCTCTATGTCTGCATCTCTATTTCTGCCTTGCAGAAATAGATTCATCTGTACCATTTTTCTATGTTCCACATATATGCATTAATATACGATATTTGTTTTTCTCTTTCTGACTGACTTTACTCTGTATGACAGACTCTGGGTCCATCCACATCTCTACAAATGACCCAATTTGGTTCCTTTTGATGGCTGAGTAATATTCCATTGTATATATGTACCACATCTTTATCCATTCATCTGTTGATGGGCATTTAGGTTGTTTCAGTGTCCTGGCTATTGTAAATAGTGCTGCAGTGAACATTGGGGTACATGTGTCTTTCTGAATTGTGGTTTTCTCAGGGTATATGCCCAGTAGTGGGATTGCTGGGTCATATGGTAGTTCTATTTTTAGTTTTTTAAGGGACCTCCATGCTGTTCTCCATAGTGGCTGTATCAGTTTACATTCCCGCCAATAATGCAAGAGGGTTCCCTTTTCTCCGCACCCTCTCCAGCATTTATTGTTTGTAGATTTTTTGATAATGGCCATTCTGACCAATGTGAGGTGATACCTTATTGTAATTTTGACTTGCATTTCTCTAATAATTAGTGGTGTTGAGCATCTATCTATTCATGTGCCTCTTGGCCATCTGTATGTTTTCTTTGGAGAAATGTCTATTTAGGTCTCTGCCCATTTTTTGATTGCGTTGCTTGTTTTTCTTGATATTGAGCTGCATGAGCTGTTTGTATATTTTGGAGATTAATCCTTTGTCAGTTGCTTCATTTGCAAATATTTTCTCCCATTCTGAGGGTTGTCTTTTCATCTTGTTTATGGTTTCCTTTGCTGTGCAAAAGCTTTTAAGTTTAATTAGGTCCCATTTGTTTATTTTTATTACTCTAGGAGGTGGGTCAGAAAAGATCTTGCTGTGATTTGAGTGTTTCAAACACTTCAAAACACTTCAAAGAGTGTTTTTCCTGTGTTTTCCTCTAAGAGTTTTATAGTCTCCAGCCTTACATTTAGGTCTTTAATCCATTTTGAGTTTATTTTTGTGTATGGTGTTAGGTAGTGTTCTAATTTCATTCTTTTACATGTAGTTATCCAGTTTCCCCAACACCACTTATTGAAGAGACTGTCTTTTCTCCATTGTATAGTCTTGCTTCCTTTGTCATAGATTAGGTGACCATGGGTGTGTGGGTTTATCTCTGGATTTTCTATCCTGTACCATTGATCTATATTTCTGTTTCTGTACCAGTACCATACTGTCTTGATTACTATACTTGTAGCATAGGCTGAAGTCAGGGAGCCTGATTCCTCCAGCTCCGTTTTTCTTTCTCAAGATTGCTTTGGCTATTCGGGGTCTTTTGTGTTTCCATACAAATTGTATAATTGTTTGTTCTAGTTCTGGGGAAAATGCCCTTGGTAATTTGATAGGGATTGCATTGAATCTGTAGATTGCTCTGGGTAGTGTAATAATTTTCACAGTATTGATTCTTTCAATCCAAAAACATGGTATATCTCTCCACCTATTTGTATCATCTTTAATTTCTTTCATCAGTGTTTTATAGTTTTCCGAGTACAGGTCTTTTGCCTCCTTAGGTAGGTTTATTCCTAGGTATTTTATTATTTTTGTTGTGATGGTAAATGGGATTGTTTCCATAATTTCTCTTTCTGATCTTTCATTGTTAACGTATAGGAATGCAAGAGATTTCTTGCCTTAATTTTGTATCCTGCAGCTTTACCAAATTCATGGATTAGCTCTAGTTTTCTGGTGGCATCTTTAGGATTTTCTATGTATAGTATCATGTCATCTGCAAACAGTCACAGTTTTACTTCTTTTCCAATATGTATTCCTTTTATTTCTTTTTCTTCTCTGATTGCTGTGGCTAGGACTTCCAAATGCCTGCAAGCAGAAAGAAAATTTGCCATGTTTGCAGCTGAATTCTGTGTTTGTGTGCCAAGGCATACCTTCAGCATTCACCCAGGCATTTTGTAACTCTGCCTTTGCTTGCACAGAGCTTGAAGATCTGCCAGATGTGAGAGCTTAGGGCCTTTTCAGATCTCTTCTGAGGATGTCTCCTTTTGCATCTAGCCTTCTAGTTTTCCAGTAACACGTGGAAACATTGCAAAGCTCTTATTCCTTAAAACAGTTTACTCCCTAGCTTTTCGCCAAGACTCTAGGATGTCTATTAAACAATATAGACAACTGATATCCTTTGCTCCTGGCTTCAGTGGTTGTTTCATTTGCCTTTAAATGCCCTCCACTTAGCTATTTCTCTGTCCTGAGAGATTTCTTAGGTGAAAAAAAGATAAACCCTTTCTGTTAGTCCTTCAGGGAGCCTTCAGAGAGGTCAAAGCAGGCATCCACAGTTCTTTGAGTATGAAGTCTTCTCTGCTCCCTCTGGCACTGGGACCCTGTACCAGGAATGCAGCCTACTATCTTCAGGACTATCACCAAACCATTAGGGGTTGGGGGGAGGAGGGATGAAGCAAAGATAAAGTAAAATGCCAGAAAGCTCTCCTACCAAGTATTCATTGCATTTTTTGATCAAGCATTTGTTTGGTTGCAGTAAACCTTTGTTTCCCAGATTTTTGTTCAAGTTGATTAGAAGTAGTTTCCCGGTTTTATTTGTTTGTTTTCCTGTGTTTCTGTGGAGAAACTGCCTTTGGAGTTTGCAACTGTAGCATTTTCTTACCATTACCTACAAAGGTTTTTATGGCCCATGTGAATGTGGCATATTTTTGATACACAGGCCTCCCTCTTCTCCAGGAATCCTTAAATTATCTTATCAATATGAATGTCAGAGAGGGCTTTACCTTAAAAACAATCGTCATTAAATATTTTGAGGATATGGAAGTGTTCTTCAGAATTGCATAGCATACTATCACATTTTAGTACTTTTGGGTACCATTAATCAGCTTTATATTATGGCAGACTTTTACATTCAACCTTGAAGGAGAAATTTACAGTTGAACAATGCTGTTGCCACTATTAAGATCAGTTTAAATCTGCAGTTACCAAATTGAGTTCCTAAATCTGAGGTACCCTGGGATGCCAAAATGAATTCACGAGGGTACAACAGGATATTTTAAGTTTTTGAGGGAAACACAGTATTACTTCACTTCCTACCATCATCATTAATCTACTGGCTTCAAGGTAGTTGGAGTTTCAGCATTAGGTTGAATGACATGCCTTCTGATTATGTCACATATTGATGAAGCTGGGTGTTCCTGGTTTTTCCTTCACTGCTATAATGATAAATACTATGGGAAATCAATGTGGAATAGAAGATAAGGGTGGCACTTTCAAATCTAATCCCAAAGTTTGATAAGTTACACAGTGCCCAATAGATACACACATCTCATTAGGAAGTGATCATGGTTATTGAAGAATGAAATAAGATTACTTTTTTCTTTCAAATTACATGTATTATTTTTCAAATAGTTATTAATTTGTTACAATATCTTATGAAACAGAACTGTTAGGTACATTGTTCAGACTAGAAGCACAATGAAAAAATTGAGACATTAGGGTATTATGAAACGAGAAAGCTTGGGAACCTCTGTTCTAAATTCTCCATTGTATTTTAAATATTTATTATTTAAAGCATTTATCTTATGAGGTATCACCTCACACTCGTCGGAATGGCCATCATCCAAAAAATCCATAAGCAGTTAATGCTGGAGAGGGTGTGGAGAAAAAGGAACCCTCCTACATTGTTGGTGGGAATGTAAACTGGTACAGCCACTATGGAAAACAGTATGGAGATTCCTTAAAAAACTGAAAATAGAGCTACCATATGATCCAGCAATCCCACTGCTGGGCATATATCTGGAGAAAACCATAATTCAAAAGATACATGCACCACAATATTCACTGCAGCACTATTTACAATAGCCAGGACATGGAAGGAACCTAAATGTCCATCAACAGAGGAATGGATAAAGAAGATGTGGTCCATATGTACGGTGGAATATTACTCAGCCATAAAAAAAGAACGAAGTAATGCCATTTGCAGTGACATGGATGGACCAAGAGATTGTCATATTGAGTGAAGTAAATCAGACAGAGAAAGACAAATATCATGATATTGCTTATATGAGGAATCTAAACAAAGGGTACAAATGAACTTATCTACCAAACAAATAGAGTTACAGACGTAGAAAACAAACTTATGGTTACTGGGGGAAAGGGGGAGTAGGGATAAATTGGCAGATTGGGACTGACATATACACACTACTATATATAAAATAGATAACTAATAAGGACTTACTGTATAGCACAGGGAACTCTACTCAGTACTCTATAATGGCCTATATGGGAAAAGAATCCAAAAAGAGTGGATATATGTATATGTATAGCTGATTCATTTTGTTGTACACCTGAAATTAATACAACATTTTAAATCAACTGTACTCCAATTAAAAAATAAGTAAATAAAATAAAGCATTTATGTTTCCAGCCACATCTTCTATAACTCCTACCATGAATCTTCTATTACAATTAATCTGGTTAGTGCAGAGTGCCTATTTAATGTCTTTGACTTATTATCCATTTCTTACTATTATTTTTTTAAATCAAAACTGGGATATAGACCTATGAAGACCTTGTCGTCTACCTACATGTAATCTTAACCCCTATCACAAGATACTTTATACACTCAGTAGATATTTGGTAAATGTCATTTGATAATAAGGCAGGGACTGTACATCCAAGTTTCACTCAGGGCTGAACATGTTTTTAATATTCAAGAATTTCAGAATGATCTATTGGTTAAAATATCGTTGTTACTTTAGAAAAGTAATAAAGCCGCATTTTTGAAAATCAGCTGATATGGCTGGAAATTATTTTCCTTTTCTATTCTGGTTGGCTGCTCTTCCCAACTCTTTAACCTCTTTTTAGTTCTCTCTTTCCTTGTTCTTCATTCCCTTAATGAACTTTACTCATAGTGATTTAAATCACCAGTCTAAAAGTAAGTATCTTATAATTCTTAAGATATTTTTTTTTTAAATTCCTTTAAAAATTTAAAAAAATTTTTTTTAAAATTCCTTTATCTACCAGACCTTAAACTAAATATGGAGTTAACTAGGAAGAGAAATAGTAGTGGTATTAATAAAGGATTAGACATGATAAAGTGTTAGCATAGATAAGTAGTAGGAGTATTTACTGGCCTGAGTTTTTACTGTATGCTATTATTTGTGGTTTATCTCATTTATACTCTGGTTTCTTTCGTGGTTGTATGATTATAATACTAAAATTTGCAAATTACTTTGATATAAAGTATAATTTAATTTTTAGTCCAAATTTTGAGACATTTACTAGTTTTTATAAAAGAAGATTCCTCAGAATTAAAGAAAAGTTAATTGTACCAAGATGAAATACTGAATTAGTAAAATTGATATAAAACAGTTTTTCCAGAAAGTTAAAAGAAATAAAAAAGTATTTAGTCCTAATGGAATTTTAGCTATTGCTTATGAATACAAACATTTATTTTTTGGATTTGCTTGTTTTTAAAATTTCATATTATGGGTCATAAAAGTAAAAAATGTAATTTTAAGCCACTTCTTACATGGTTATATGCAATAGCAATTGTGTCACCTCATAAAAGAAAGAAACTTCTAGATACTTAATAAAGATCTTAAATCCCTCCAGGTTTTATTCCAAATGAAAGCAGGTGTTGAACATTGTCATCTCCTAATACATTGAAATTACTAAAATCTTTAATAAGCTATATGCTACCGGGGTTTGAAGTAGTAACCAGATGTTTACAGTTTTCCCAGGATGACTTTTACATCTGAGCATTTACAGTGGAAATGAACTAAGTTTGCTACCTTAACAACAACAAAAAAACAAATAAAACACACAGACACAAGTTGCTTCTTTTGAACCAGAATTGAAATGATTTCCGTTATACTTAATCTGCCTTAATACTTTACAGTAAGATAAGATTTCCATAGCCTAACCAAACGTAAGATTGAAGTTTCCCCTCATGTTTAGAATCCTTATTGGGACATAATTTATACACTATAGTATATAAATTTTCACCGATTTTAAGTATAGTTCTAAATTTTTAGGAAATACATATACTTGAGCCACCATTATCAATATCCAGTTTTTAGAACATGTTTTATTGCACATATTTAAAGTGTATAATTTGACAAGTTTTGTCATCTATTTAAAGTCTTGAAACTATTACCACAATCAAGATAATTATATCCATCATCCCCAAAAGTATCCTCATGTGCCTCTATGTAATCTCTCTTTCTTGCTCTTCTCATGCTTTCCTTCCCCACACCTGTCCCCAGGCAATCACTGGCTTGTTTCTGTCACTAGATATTAGTTTTCACTTTGTAGAATTGTATATAAATTGAATCATACAGTGCATACTCTTTTTTTTGTTGGGGGTGGGAATCTGGCCATTTCACTCTGAATAATTATTTTGATATTTGTCTATGTTGCATGTATCAGTAGTTCTTTTCTGTTTATTATTGGTAGTATTCAGTTGTGTGAATATACCATAACTAGTTTATCCATTCACCTGTGATTGATACTTGGGTTGTTTCCATTTTGTACTTTTTTCAAATATAGCTGCTAATAAGATCCCTGTATAGTTTTTGTGTAAACATAGATTTCACTTCACTGGGATAAATACTTAGGAATTGTGTGGATGGATCACATGGTAATTTGCTGATAATGGGTTCTTTATCCATTTTTATATTTGAAAAAGCTTCATTTTTGAAAGAAATTTTCAGTAGACTTAGAATTTTAAGTTCATGGTTTGTTTCCTCAGTACTTTAAAGATATTGCTTCTCTGTCTTGCTTTCATTGTTGCTAATGAGAAATCTGCTGCTGTCCTAATCTTATATGTACATGTCATTTTTTCTGGCTGCTTTTAATACTTTCTCTTATTGTTTGTTTTGAGAAATTTGATTATGTTATGCTTTGGTGTAATTTACTTATTTTTCTTTTGCTCGGTGTTCATTGAACTTCTTGGATACTTCTTAGGTTTATAGTTTTCACTACATTAGGCAATTTTTCAGTCATTATTTTTTCAAATATATTTTCTGTTCCCTATCCTCTTTGCTTTTCATCAGGGACTTCAAGTACACATGTATTAGGCCACTAGAAGTTAAACTCACAGCTCACATATGTGCTGGGTTTTGCCCTCCAAATCTTTGCTTTCTGTCTTCTATTTTTGATCATTTCTGTTGTGCTGGCTTCAAGTTCAGTAGCCTCTACTTTTGCGATGTGTAATGTGCCACCAATCCCATCCAGTTTTGGGGTTTTTAAAAAAAATCTCAATGTTATTTTCATCTCTAGAAATTTGTTTTGTGTTTTTCTGACTTCTTCAGTGTCCCTGTTCAACTTTTTGAACAGATGGAATATATTTATAATAACTGTGTGAATGTGTGCTAATCCTAACATTTATATCAGTTTTGTATTGGTTTTCATTTTATTTTTTTAATGGGTCCCACTTTTCTGTTTCTTTGCTTCCCTGGTGTGATAGACAGAATATTAAGAATGACCCCCAGAATCCCTCCCCCATGAATATGATGGGGTATCACTTCTGTGATAATATTACATTACATGGCAAAGGAGATTTTTGCATATGTAATTTAGGTTACTAATCAGTTGACTTTGAGTTATCGTAAAGGACAGTTATATGGGTGGGCTTAATAAAATCACATGAGCCCCTTAAAAGTAGAAAATTTTCTCTGGCCAGTGGCAGAAGGGGAAGTCAGATATGAATCATAAAAAGGATTTTATGTGCCATTGCTGGCATAGAGATGGGGGGGCGGTCACATGAGGAGGGATGCAGGTCCACTCTAGAACTTGAAAACAGCCCCTGGCTGTCAGCCAGCAAGGAAATAGGATCCCTATTCTTACAGCTGCAGGAAACTAGATTCTGCCAATACCCTGAATGAGCTTAGAAGCAGGTTCTTCTTTAGAACTTCCAGATAAGAGCCTAGCCTGGCAGACACAATGATTTCAGCCTTATGAGATCTTTGACAGAGAATGCAGACCAGCCCACTCAAACTCTGGCCTACAAAACTGTTAGATAATAAATGGGTGTTGTTTTAAGCCACTACATTTGTGATAGTTGGTAATGCAGCAATAGAAAACAAATATACCAGATAATCTCTGATTAAATGCCAGACATTTGGAATTTCAGCTTGTTAGGTGCTGGGTATTTTTGTATTCCTACAAATATTACAAATATTTTTGAGCTTTGTTCTGGGTCATAGTTAGGTTACTTGGAAACAGTTTGATCTTTTGGGTAATGCTTTTAAGATTTGTTATGTGGGACTAGAGCATCATTTAGTCTAAGGGTAACTATTCTCTACTCCTGGGGCAAGACTGAAGACTTGGTCTGGAGAACCTTCTGCACAACTCAGGGATTCTGTCTCTGGACAGCTGTATTTTTTCCTTTACTCTGCCTGTGAAATCTCGCCACCTCAGTCAGTTCAGCCTCAATACTCTCAGTTCTGTCTCCTTAACTCAGGTAGTCCACTTGGCTCCACCTGAGTTCTCCCTCCCTGTGCTGTGTCCTAGATATTCTCAAGGTAGTAAGCAATCTTAGGACTCTTCTCTCAGGGATCACTGTTCTTCATTGCCTGATGTCCCTTTCCTTTAACACTGTTTTTTTCATATTTTTTGTCTGATTATTTTTTTTTGGTTGAGTTGAGATTAAATACAGACTTTTTTACTTTGTTGAAAGAGTCCTTTGGTTACTTTTAAATAATTAAAAAATTAAGTTTTAATTATTTAAGTTTAATAGGACAGCTTCTACCAGGAAATACTCTTTCTAAAGTGCTATACTATGGGCAGTATCTAAAATTTTAATACTGAGGCACCATTTAAAATTTTAATACACTAAGTCTAGCCCAAATGATGACAAAGCCATATCTCCAGATGCCTAAGCTCACAGTTCCTCATTTTCATTTGAACACTTTTAGTTTGTATTTGCCTAAGGAAATTATAATTACTTTATGCTTAGATAATTATAGCCCATAATTATTTGACTAACTAAACTATTAAAGTGAGAAGATAATGTTATTTTACATCTTAAATAGAACAGAACTCCATCTACTTATGCCAAAAAAAAAACCCCCTATAGTCCTTTCCTGTGTTAGCTATATAACTATTAAACACAACTGTTATTTACATTGTCGGATTTCCTTGTTTCTAATTTCTTTATGTTTATTTTAGTAGGCATATTATTTAGTTTTATGTTTCCCTCCCACATGTTTTATCCACATAATTCTGTAATTTTTCCATGGAATTATAGAAATGAATATTCAGATACACAGGAAGTTTAAGTAACTAGTTTTGTTCTATGCCCGACAGCTGGTGCTGTTCTTTCTATACATTTTTTATAGTTGTTTTAATTAATTAAGAATTTTTAATAGGTTTCTCTAAATAAAGCAGTAAAGATGATAGTTACCTCGAAGATGCTCTGGAAGAAGAGATTTTGTTATTTTAGCAGATATTTTTCCCCCCTATTTCTGAATAGGTAACAACGACATCATTTTATATGTTGAGTATTGATGTTTTCTTATTTGATATTTGTTCATGCTACAGGTACTTTGGAAGTTCGTCTAATGGGCTGTCAAGATATCCTAGAGAATGTCCCTGGACGGTCAAAAGCAGCATCGGTTGCACTACCTGGTTGGAGTCCAAGTGAAACCAGATCATCTTTCATGAGCAGAACGAGTAAAAGTAAAAGTGGAAGTAGTCGAAATCTCCTAAAAACCGATGACTTATCCAGTTCAGTAATCAGATTTTTTTATCAATCATGTAACAAATTAAAGGACCTATACAAAGGGCTGAGCAGTGGGGACAGAGAAGAGTGAGACGAGTTAGAGTTGGACAACAAACTTTAAAATTATGATTTCCATAATTTAAATTTAAAATATCAAAAGCTATAATGACAGGAAAATTTAAAAGACTACAAAATTTACCCTGCTGAAAATATGTTAGAAAACTGAATGACATATAACATTAATTCTTTGGGAATAATGAAATATTGAACATCTTTATGTCAAACTCTTTGTGTCACATCTTGATTCTTTTAATGGTATAATGACACCTCTAAACTAACGTTGAAATTTTGATAGCTAACCACTGAACTAAACATGTTTAACTAGGACTGGGTCCCAGAAGTAAACTGAAATGGGGCAGTGGGTAAAGGTGGTAAAGTAAAATGGGAGAGGTTTATGAAGTACTTTGGAGACACTGTAAAGTAATCATAAACTATCATGTAATTATACAACTGGTGGAAAAGGCATGTGACAATTCAGCCTAGTACAGTATGTCTGTGCTTTCCTGTATCTAGAGAGAGACTTTAGGAAAAATGTGAAAATAAAAATTGTTTAAGGTAACAACATTAATAAATAGCAAATGTAGAGAGAGAGAAACTGGATGACTGATATTGACATATAAATATACACACACACCTGACAAACAATTACTGGTCACCTGTTAGTCCTTTCAGTTACATTTTAATATAAACGAAATAGCGATTACTATTTGTGTTTTTGTGAAACACAAAGGATAACTTGGGAGGGTCTAGTGGGAGTGTATATATAAAACTAGCCATTTAAGATTCAAAAGCTTCAATAGTGAGTAAGAAAAACTTATTTTCAAAGGATCATAAGACTTTTGTTGATATTAAACAGTGGCATTTCTATTTTAAAGGTTTTAAAATATTTAATCAAGTTTTAAATTGTAATTACAGATGATGTCTGTGCAGTTTTGAAGCTAGATAATACTGTGGTTGGCCAAACTAGCTGGAAACCCATTTCCAATCAGTCGTGGGACCAGAAGTTTACACTGGAACTAGACAGGGTAAGATGAGAAACTTTTTACTTGAATTTTCATTATATTTATAATTCATTTTTAATGTAAATTTTGTTTTAGAAGACTTTGGTAAGTTTTATTCTTAACAGCATATAAGAAGGACCTAGGTATTTTTGACATTTCTCATCTGATGAGGTATACATAAATCTACCTTATCAGATTGCTGCAGGAGTTTTCATTTGTGCAGTGATTTGAAAATGTATACTTTGTACTACCCTGAAAGATCAGCAATCAGGTGACATCTAATATTGAAATTTTTTTTATTTTAATAGTGTGCTCTCTGACAACTAAGGTGATTCTTCTGACTCACCACTTGTTGGTTATATTATCAAAGCTGGATTTGAAGTGAGCTATTGTGCTCAGACAACCATTCCTCCATGTATCTCAGTGGCTTTCATGAATAATGTGAGTGGCTAGAATGCAATCTGTAGCTGTAGAACCCAGCAGAAGTTAACTTGGTCCACAGTAGATTTAAATCCACGATGATAACTTTATTATTTAGATTCTAATCTATCCGTTGGGGTGTGGGAAGAAAATATTAAAACTTAATCATAATTTTATCTAAAAAATAAGAAAGATATTAAGCTTTTTATCATTTAGTATTCAGATTGATGGTACATATGTCATTTTAAAAATTACATATATGGGGGTGGCGGTGGGGGTGGAATGAATTGGGAGATCGGGATTGACATGTATACACTAATATGTATAAAATGGATGACTAATAAGAACCTGCTGTGTAAAAAACTAAAATAAAATAAAATTCAAATATAAAAAAATAAAATTAAAATTACATATATTAGTGAGAGCAGATTTACAGTGCTTATTGATGATGTGAGGTGGCAATTACTGCTCTGGCCTCTACTTTTAAAATACTTTTTCCAGTTTATTTTTTTCTGTCTCACAGCCAGTATCTTAATCAGGCCCTCATCGTTGCTTTTCTTGGTTCACATACTGTGTCTGACACATAAATATTAAATGTACTTGAACAAAATGCTTAACTTTTTATGTATACCAGTTTCCTTATCTTTAATACTATCTACCGCACTGAAATGTGTGAGGATTAAATCCATGTAAAAATCTTAGGCTAGTGGTAGGAACTCAATTAATGTTGGCTATTTTTACTAAAGTAATTTACTAACTAATCTCCATGTGTCTGAGAACCAGACTGATCTTCAAAGAATAATACTTTCATCTAGGCATTCATTCTCTAGTTTAGGATCATTCATTTAATTCATTAAAAATTATTATGAAATTATTTGTTCATTTATTCCTTGATGCATACTGTATTCCAGGCACTTCCAGGTGATAGATTAGCAACAAACAGTATAAACAAGATCTCTCCAGATTTCCTTAAGGAACTTATACCTCAGTGGCTTCTCAGTATATGTCTGATTATTTGCAGACTTTTTACCATTACGTCTGAAACTGTGTATGATTTCAGTTAAAAAGATATTGAGGACATTGAATACTAGGCTAAGGTGTTTATACTTGTTGGCAGTGGGGATGAGAGAGACATAATGGAAAAATTGATCTTGGGGTATGTATGAAGAATGAATTTGAGAGAATAGAGACTAAAGGCATATAAATTGGCAGGAGGTTACTCCAGTGCTACAACTGTAAGGTGAAGAGAACTTGAAGTAAAATGTGGCAGTAGGAATAGAAAGAAAGAGATATATATATAGGAATTGCTGTAATGGAACTCTTAGGCTTAATAGTCAGTGATTTTCTGTTCTGTGTCAGGCACCATTCTAGATGCTGGTTATGATTGACCAAAATGGTCAAAGTCCCTATATTTATGGACCTTATATTCTAATGAGGGAAGACAAATAGTTAACGAGTTATTTTTTTTTAAATCTTCAAGTGCAATGAAGGAAGTAAATAAAGTATTGTAAATAAGGGGGTGGGGGCTATTTTAGGTAGAGGACATAATTAGGGAAAGTCTCTTTGAGGAGGCTACGTCTGACTTGAAACCAATGGGGGGAAAGTTGCCAGACTTACAAAGATCCAGGTAGAGTGTTCCCAGCAAAGGAGAAAAAACATACAACGCCTTGGGGTAGGAGAAAACTTGATGTGTTGCAAGAATAAAAATCATGAACAGAGATCAGTGTAAAGAAGTAAAAGAGCAGAGGCAGGTGGGTGTCAGATTACTAGGGTCTTTATAGTCAATAAATTAGAAGATAGTGAAGGACTTTTAATAGGGGATTTTTCATCATCTGATTTAGATGATCAAATAGAAATAATATAAATATAGAAGCTAATAAAAGAGTTAGCAGCCCATAATGGGAAAGAGTTTATAAAGAAAGAATAAAAAGGTCTAACAATCAAATCTTAAGTAGTGTTCCAAGTATAGGAGGAGAAGGAAGGTTTGCCAAAGAGAAATAGAAAACTCTGGGTTGGATCAGATCATACCCTAGATCAGATCTTAACCTTATAAAAGCTTATCGAGTGAAGAGTTGCTGGAATGGTGAGGTGATGAAAATCCTGTTACATATGGAACTTTTGAAGGAAAATGGGATTTAAAATCTATTAAAGAAGAGATTTAACAAAGATTTGGTAACTCTTTAAAGTTAAAAGGAGGAACACGTAAAACAAGAATTAAACTAGTGATAGCAATGAGATTTCCTTTTGTGTGTGTTGACTCTGATGGCTTGGTGGTAACTTTCTGGAGCTCACTGTCAAGGTTTACTGGATGGGTCCTTGTTTATGCTGATCAAGTAGCAGTGTTTGCCAGATGCTTGGAAAAGGGGCAAGTGGTAAGCCGTAGTACAGGTTCCTTCCATCCTTGGATTGACTGTATACTTTGTGGGTGTGGAAGACAAAGCAGAAGTCAATGATGGCAGATTTCATTTCAGTACAAAGAATAGTACTATTAAAAAATGAACTGAGCTGCTGTAGTAAGTTCTCTCTCAGTAAAGTTTTTTTTAACTTTTTATTTTATATTGGGGTATAGTTGATTAACAAAGTTGTGTTAGTTTCAAGTGTACAACAAAGTGATTCAGTTATACATATACATGTATGTATTCTTTTTCAAATTCTTTTCCCAATTAGGTTGTTACAGAATATTGAGCAGATCTCCCTGTGCTATACAGTAGGTCCTTGATGGTTATCCATTTTAAATATAGCAGTGTGTACATGTCAATCCCAAACTCCCTAACTATTCCTCCCTCCCACCCTGCCCCCCCGGTAACCACAAATTAGTTCTCTAAGTCTGTGAGTCTGTTTCTGTTTTACATAAGTTCATTTGTATCTTTTTTTTTTTATAGATTCCACATATAAGCAATGTCATACAATATTTCTCTTTCTCTGTCTGACTTACTTCACTCAGTATGACAGTCTCTAGGTCCATCCATGTTGCTGCAAATGGCATTATTTCATTCTTTTTAATGGCTGAGTAATATTCCATTGTGTATATGTACCACATCTTCTTTATCCATTCCTCTGTTGATGGACATTTAGGCTGTTTCCATGTCTTATCTATTGTAAACAGCGCTGTAGTGAACGTTGGGGTGCATGTATCCTTTCGGACCATGTTTTTCTCCGGGTAATGCACAGGAGTGGGATTGCAGGATCATATGGTAGCTCTATTTTTAGTTTCTTAAGGCTCTCTCAATAAAGTTGAATGAGCAACTCATATAAGAGAGATTTAAGGGAATTGTTGTATCAGAAAAAGATTACACTTCCAAGATTTTTTTCAAGTCTGATATTTTCTGTTTTTCAACTCTGATTTTTTTTCAACTGTGATATTTGCTAGAACTAGTATTGTTACATGCTGTAAATTAGCTGTTTAATTAAATAGTTAGACCAATATAATTCAGTCAAGCCCACCAGAGAGGGAAATGCAGTTGAGGTTGTTAGTGTATATGGATATCGTTATATACATGTCTTGTTATATTTGCATCTTCCTTCTAAACTGTGAATACATGTAATATTTATGACTCTAAAATGTTTCAGTTTCCATTCATTCTTAAATTAATAGGTTTGCTATAACATTGGTCTTGAAGCCAGACAAACTGGATTCACTTACTTATTAGATATTTGATGGTAGACAAGATACATAACCTTACTACTGGGCATTTATTTCACCATCTCTAAAATGGGGATAAAATATAATCCTTACAGGACTGTTAAGAAGAAATGCTTTGTGTTGCCTGGCACATTTAGCTACTCAGTGACTTTAGTTCTTTCTTTAGCCCTAGGCTGTGACATGTGGCTATGAATTTGAGTATAATGGAAGAGCATGTTAAGTAATGGGAAATTAACTGGTTGAATGTCATTTTCTTTCATTTCAGAGCCTATTTAAAGTAATTATAGGATTTTAATGAGTGTTATGATCAAAATGAAATTTAAGACATTTATTGTTAAAGGGAAAATGGCTGGTTAGAAGATTTCTCTTGTAGCCAGGTTATTGTGTTAGAGTTTTGTATTTAAAATAGAACTTAAAAGTAGTTAAGTGTCTTGCCATCATTTTATAATTAAGGAAACTGAGAACCATAGTGATTACATATTGATAAATTTCAGAGCTGGTACTAGACCTCGAGTGTCCTTCAAACTGCTCTTTCCTCTGTGGTGATTTGTATGAGATAGAAAGTTAGTGGCAAAAAGGAGGAAACAGCAGAAGACGATGAAAGCCTGGTAAAGAGAAAATAATTTAATATTACCCAAGCTACAAGCTTAGAAAACTAGAAAGACTGATAACTGTTGATTGGTTGTTTTTACTTGCACTTTTAATTCTCACCTAAAATTGTTTTTCTTCTTCATGGCATCAGACTTTCTTCCCACTTTGGAGTAACCCTCCCTTAAAAACGTTGAAGACACTGCATAGCTAAGTAAAGCTGTTCTCCCAGAGGCCAGTTAGACCTTCTGGGTTCCTGATATGCATGTTATGTATCCCTAATTGGATTATAAGCTCCTCTTTGGATTCCACATTCCTTATTGTGATAAATCCTTCTGTTTACACAGTACATTTTACTTTTCATGTGCTTTTTTTAGTCTTTTACTTTATTCCTTATATTTATAGAATATTTATTTATAGAAAATGTTTATAGAAACATTTATAGAAAATATTATTTTAAACTGACATGTTCATGCTCAGTATTTTGCCTCAAATGTCAAGTTTCTTTCCTATGACATTCTGGAACTAAGTTGTCTATACTGTTTCTATCCTTTCCAAAATACAAAAATTCATAGGACTTTTTATTTATTTATTTTTTATTTTTGGTCACGCCACGTGGCTTGTGGGGTCTCAGTTCCCCAACGAGGGGCTGAACCCAGGCCATGGCAGTGAAAGCCCAGAATCCTAACCACTGGGCCACCAGGGAACACCCAGATAGGTCTTTTTTGAGTTTTGAGATACTATAGAAATTATCTAGATCTAGAATGATCTAGAAAAGTTCAGTTATGTTCCTGGGCGCTCAGGGCTCTGCAGAATTATTTCAGATGGCAACACAGACCCTTTTTTTTTCTTTTTGTTTTGAGATTCTGGGTAAGATGTCATTTGGAATTTGCTGCTTTAAAAAAAAAAAGTTTTGAAAATTGCTGGTGTAATCCAGCCCCCTCATTTTACAGATTAATAAGGATATTATTATGGCCTAGGGGTTAAATAACTAGCCTGAGCTATAATCTAGGATTCTGAAGTGTCCTGTCAGTTCTGTGTTCTTTCTGTTATCAGGTTACCCTTTTTATATTTTCTTATAAAATTTGTTCTTTCTTAATGTTTATTATAAACACAGTAGCTATGTAATTTCACATTTTTTCTGAATTCCCTCAGCCCTCCTGCTGTAAAAGTTTAATCCTCCCATGAGAGATTGAAATAAAAAGCAGGACCCTTTATATCTAACCTTTTCCCATTCACATTTCCTTTTGATTTACTTTGCTAATGTAATAGAGAATGATCTTTATGAATATTAGAAACAGGATGAACTGAAACTTAGAAAAATTTTAGCAGGAGCCAGTTCTGTTAAGAGCAGAGTACTAGAGAACGTTCACTGATCAATGGAAAAGGAAGAAGAGAACATCCAGGAAGTGAGAGCCAGTAAAAATGTAATAGGGTTAATAGATTAGAAGTAACAGTGGCATTGAAGGACCAGTGGATGTTGAGGGACTAGAAAGAGTGAGCTAGTAGAATGTTAGGAGGTGATGGTCAGAGAGAAGGATTCAAACAGCTGAGATTGTGGAAAGATTGTAGATATTGGTAGGAGTGAGAGGCTAAGGTATCCAAGAACTCAAGGGATTCTTATTATTTATTGGTTTCACATTTTCAGAAATTGCCTATACATACTACTCTTAAACCATCCACACTCCTATCCTCATTCTTCCAAATAATTAGGTTAAATCAGTAACTCAGTGTTTATATTATTATGACTATGTAAATATTGTTTACAGATGAACCATGTTCCATACCATGATTACATTCTCTTTTTAGTACCAAGACTCACTTTGGGCAAATAATTGCCCTTTTTTTAATTGTTTATTTTGTTTTGCTTTGCTTAGTTTTCTATATACCTATCCTTTATCACCAGAATCTCCAGAAGGACTCTAGAATAACTCTATGTAGGCAGTTGTATCAGCAAGCTGTCAGTCATCCTGGGACCCACTCTACTCCCCAGCAACATCCTTTCTGGAGCCTTACATCTTTCTGCTCCAATTTAAATGACTGCCATATAGCTTTTATCTTTCACCATAATCCTATTGGATCACCTGAGTCTTGAATTTCTCTTTCAGCTTTCTTGTTTTACTTCCTCATTTTGGTGGATCATATCCCACATTTACATGCTGAGAAAAGAGTGAATGAAAGTTTTAGAGATCTTGCATATCTGAAATATCTTTATTCTGCTGTCATGCTTGGAGTCTAGAATTCTAGGTTGGAGATTATTTTCATTAAGAATTTTAAGGAATTGTATTCTAGTATTGTAGTTGAGATTGCTTACGTGTCTTTGATTTCTAATCTTTGATTTTGATTTGCTTTTTCTTTTTTAAAGATTTAAAGATTTTTATCTTTTTTTCCCTGGGGTTCTGTGATTTCTTAATGGTGTACCTTAGGCGTAGGTGGTTTTCACTCTTTGTGATACTGTGTGGCACCTTCAGTTTTGAAAGCTCATTCTTCAGATTTGAGAAATCACATTTATTTGATAATTTCCTCTTCATTTTCAGTGTCTCTCTTGCTAATTGAACCTTTTAGATTGACCCTCTGATTTTCTTATCTTTTATCTATTGTCTGTCAGTGTGTCTTTTTGTTCTGCTTTCTGGGAAAGTTTGATACTTTTATTTGCCAAGATTTGATTGACAAACTTATATCTGATATTATATTTTTAATTTCTAAAAGTTTATTCTTTTAAATATCTTGTTTTCCTCTCACGGGGATAATATCCTCTCTTACATTTTAGAGGATATCAGTTTTCCGTTTTCTTCTCCCTGAATTAATTGTCTTTATTTATCCTGAGATCCATTTCATAATCTCTGTTTATCATATTGCAGATTTGGTGAAATATATGGCCACCCTTGGCTGTCTTAAAATGAGCCGTTAAGAAAATGATGGGAAGTTTTGTATGTGGAGCTCTTCCTTACCCAAGTTCTGAACTAGTTAAAATAAAGAAAGGTGTGACTAATGGAAAATAAAATGTCATTATGAGCTGATATTTGAAAGTGTGGTTGGGTGTGCAACAATAATGGGGCTATACTCAGTCCCTTAGATCATTGTGGGCTCCAGCTCATATAAAACTTAAGGCATAGCAGAGAAAAACAAATTGTATACTTCCATTTAACAGCCCAGCTCTCAAGGAAGGAAGGAAGAAATGGACTGGATTATTCATGTCCAGTTTCTCTCCCAGTCTTTTATCAGATAACTCACTCCAGGAGATGAATAAGAGGGTTAAGGTGGAGACCTAGATATTTAGGAGAATAATGAAAATTATTCCTCATAGAAACCATGATAATGAGCAAGATGCTTTCCTCCCTATAAAAGGATAAAAATGCATGCAAACATCTAAATGGGGTGTGAAACATCTTAATATAGAACAAGCCATAGAATAGAAATACAAAGAAATTTTAATTTCTTCCATGTGTGAGCTAACATTCAGCATACTACTGTTGTTTTTGGCTGTACCACGTGGCTTGCAGGATCTTAGTTCTCTGACCAGGGATTGAACCCAGGCCATTGCAGTGAAAATGCCAAGTCCTAACAACTGGACTGCCAGGGAATTCCCACATTCGGCATATTGTTTAATCTGAGATGCTAGTTTTTTGTTTGTTTGTTTGTTTTAATATTTATTAGAGTATAGTTGATTTACAGTGTGTGTTAGTTTCAGGTGTACAGCAAACTGAATCAGTTATACATATACATATATCCACTCTTTATTAAATTCATTTCCCATGTAGGCCATTACAGAGTACTGAGTAGAGTTCCCTGTGCTGTACTGTCCTTATTGATCATCTGTTTTATATATAGTATTGCATATATGTCAATCCCAATCTCCCAATTTATCCCACCCCCCTCCTTACCCCCTGGTAACCCCCTGGTAAACAAATAAGTTTGTTTTCTACATCTGTAACTCTATTTCTATTTTGTAGATAAGTTCATTTGTACCCATTTTTTAGATTCCACATATAAGCGATATCATATGATATTTGTCTTTGTCTGACCTACTTCACTCAGTATGACAATCTCTAGGTCCAGTCCATGTTGCTGCAAATGGAATTATTTCATACTTTTTTATGGCTGAGTAATATTCCATTGTATATATGTACCACATCTTCTTTATCCATTCCTCCATGATGGACATTTAGGTTCCTTCCATGTCCTGGCTGTTGTAAATAGTGCTGCAGTGAGCACTGGGGTGCATGTATATTTTCGAATCATGTTTTTCTCTGGATATATGCCCAGGAGTGGGATTGTTGGGTCATATGGTAGCTATATTTTTAGTTTTTTAAGGAACCTTCATACTGTTCTCCATAGTGGCTGTACCAGTTTTACATTCCCACCAACAGTGTAGGAGGGTTCCCTTTTCTCCGCACCCTCTCCAGCATTTATTGTTTGTAGATTTTTTGATGATGGCCATTCTGACCAGTGTGAGGTGGTACCTCATTGCAGTTTTGATTTGCATTTCTCTAATAATTAGTGATGTTGAGCATCTTTCCATGTGCTTTTTAGCCATCTGTATGTCTTCTTTGGAGAAATGTCTGTTTAGGTCTTCCACCCATTTTTTGATTGGGTTGTTTCTTTTTTTGATATTGAGCTGCATGAGCCATTTGTATATTTTGGAGATTAATTCTTTGTCGGTTGCTTTGTTGGCAAATATTTTCTCACATTCTGAGGCGTGTCTTTTAGTTGTGTTTATGGTTTCCTTTGCTGTACAAACGCTTTCAAGTTTAATTAGGTCCCATTTGTCTATTTTTGTTTTTATTTTCATTACTCTAGGAGGTGAGTAGAAAAAAATCTTGCTGCGATAAAAGAGTGTTCTGCCTATGTTTTCCTCTAAGAGTTTTATAGTATCTGACTTTACATTCAGAACGGTCTTTAATCCATTTTGAGTTTATTTCTGTGTATGGTGTAGGTAGTATTCTAATTTCATTCTTTGACATGTAGCTGTCCAGTTTTCCCAGGACCACTTATTGAAGAGACAGTCTTTCCTCCATTGTATATTCTTGCCTTCTTTGTCATAGATTAGGTGACCATAGGTGCGTGGGTTTATCTCTGGACTTTCTGTCCTGTTCTGTTGAGCTGTATTTCTGTTTTTGTGCCAGGACCATGCTGTCCTGATTACTGTAGCTTTGTCGTATAGTCTGAAGTCAGGGAGCCTGATTCTTCCAGCTCGGTTTTTCTTTCTCAAGATTGCTTTGGCTATTCGGGGTCTTTTGTTGCTTCCATACAAATTGTAAAGTTTTTTGTTCTAATTGTGTGCAAAATGCCATTGGTAAATTGATATGGATTGCACTGAATCTGTAGATTGCTTTGGGTAGTATAGTCATTTTCACAATGTTGATTCTTCCAATCCAGGAACATGGTATATCTCTCCATCTGTTTGTGTCATCTTTGATTTCTTTCATCAGTATCTTATAGTTTTCTGAGTACAGGTCTTTTACCTCCTTAGGTAAGTTTATTCCTAGGTATTTTATTCTTGAGTTGCTGTCTTTTAACTTATAATGGAGCTATAATAATACTTACCCTTTTTACCTCTTTTGCTGCTTCCAATTCTATTACTATCAAATGACACATCTTATCCTCTGAGGCTATATGAGTTCTCTGAGCCAATGAACTATATATATAATTCTCTTTTCCCCCCATCCCTCTATCATCTCTTGACCACCAGGCACTTGCCAGTATCCTTAAGGACTTTGGTTCTTCACTCCAGCATCCCACCATCATTATGGGGGATTTTAAACATCTAACTATCTAAACAACAACCCATTTAACATATTATTTCAAACTTCTTTGAATGCATCAACCCCAGTATACCTTTGCTCCTTGTCATTTTAGCAATGAATCGTTCTGAAATCTTAAATTTAGTATCCTAAACTGTTACCAAATCTGCATAAAGCACCTAGTTTAACCCCTTGTACATAATGGTTTTGCTGTAAATGATAGCTTATGTTATTATTGTTACTCCTCTGGCTCTTTTACTTCTTTGTTACCACACAGCTAGATGTTTGGTCAAACATTTCCATTTCCTTGATTCTTCAGGAAGGAGTTTAGGAAGGGGCCATCAGAAAATTTCATTTTCTTCTCTGTTTACCCTAAAACTATTGTTACCCTTTACCATTTCCTTACTGATGCCCCCACAGCATCCTTCAACCTTGTCTTTATAGGTATGTAGGTTTTGGTTGGGAAATAAGATACATGATTAGAAATAGGAACTATATGTGTATACACTGAGGCAGAAAAGTTTGTAATAGGTTTGGAATAATAGTGAGTCTTTGGAACTTTTTCTAGGATGTGAATTGATATAGGGTGCAGTTATATATAACTGTTACAGCACTAAATAGTTTGTATCACAATTGTTTTCTTTTCTGCTCCCACATCTATAGGGGGCAGACTTTTCAAGCAGAGGTCATAGCTTTGTATTCTCCATTATCTCAGTCTCAGTCTTCTCTGTGTTTCTCATTTTCCCAAAAGATCCTAAGGTTTCCTTCTTTTTGTCACATTAGTTCCAGCTGAGAATCACCCTCATTGAACTCCTGAACTGAAAACAGATATTACTGTTTCCTGAGGTGGTAGTTTTCTCTTTGCCGCATAGTAGATTCTGATGGTCCCCTTCCCTGTCCCTCTCTTTGTCTCTGGAGGCTGATAGCTGCGGGTTTGAATCAGTGGGCTCTGACATGAAAGGGGAGACAATGTTAGACGATCTAAGGGCAGGAGGAGAGGGTAATCAGGGTGTTCGTTTCCTTCTCTCCTTCCCTTTTTTACAGCAGTGTTCATCTATGGCTACAGTTCCTGTTTGACAGTTCCTTTTCCAAGATCCAGTTCTCACTGAATTCTGATAACTGTTTCTTCTTGCTCATTCAGGCTAGGAGTGGTAATAGATTTCTCCTGTAGCTAATCCTCAGATACTTCCATCCTTGTTGATTCCCTAACCTGAATCTTACCTTCATAAATAGCCAATTTTTAAAACTTAAACTCTTTTTGAGTGTGCAGTCTCTTTACTGCTGGGTTGATGTTTCCCAAGCCTATGTTGTCCTCAGAAGCCCATAGAAGACCAAATAATCAAAGGAAGAGACCAATTAATGTGACACCTGACATGTGTACCTTTACAAATCTCACCTTTCCTTGGCTTTTGAATTTTCCATGCTTTGAATAATTTTCTCTCTTTTAGTAGCTGCAGAAAATTTGCTTTTTGCCCTTTCTTTCCTTTTCAGCAGTGAAATCTCCCTCTCATTTTCACCTATCAGAGGTTCCCAAACTTTCTCGATTCACAACATCCTCAGTGTTCCAGTAATTTTTTTACAGTGCGTCTCTAGGCCAAAAGAAATGCCCAGTAGTTCCATTTATTAAGAAGTAGTTACTGGGAACTCCCTGACAACCAGTGGTTAGGACTCCAGGCTCTCACTGCCAAGGGCCCGGGTCCGATCCCTGGTCAGGGAACTAAAATCCCACAAGCCGCATAGTGTGGCCAAAAATTAAAATTAAATTAAAAAAAGAAGTAGTTACTAACAAAAAGCTTGTGCACAGCAAAGGACACCATCAAGAAAATGAAAAGGCAATCTACAGAATGGGAGAAGATATTTGCAAGTCATCTATCAGATAAGAAATTAATATTGCAAAATATATAAAGAACTTGCACAACTCAATAGCAAGAACAACAAAAAATAATCTGATTTAAAATGGGCAAAGAAACTGAATAGACATTTTTCTAAAGAAGACATCCAGATGGCCAACAATTACATGAAAAGGTGCTCAACATCACTAATCATCAGGGAAATGCAATTCAAATCCACAGTGAGATATCACATGTTAGCATGGCTGTCATCAAGAAAACAAGAGATAAGTGTTGGCGAGGATGTGGAGAAAAAGGAACCCTTGTGCACTGTTGGTGGGAATAAATTGGTTCAGCCAATGTGGAAAACAGTATGGAGGTTCCTCAAAAAATTAAAAATAGAACTGCCATATGATCCAGCAATCCAACTCTTGGTATATATTCAATGGAAATGAAAACAGGATATTGAAGAGATATCTGCACTCCCATGTTCATTGCAGCATTATTCACAATGGCCAATATCTGGAAACAGTCTGTGTCCATTAAAAGATGAATGGATAAAGAAAATGTGGTACATATATACAATGGAATATTATTTAACCATGAGAGGGAAGGAAAAACTGCCATTGTGACAACATGGTTGGACCTGAGGACATTATCCTAAGTGAAAGAAGTCAGACAGAGAAAGACAAATATTACGTGGTATCATTTACATGTGAAATCTTAAAAAGTCAAACTCATAGAAACCAAGAGTAGAAAAATGCTTGTACAGAGAGGTTGGTAAAAAGGTACAAACTTTCAGTTATAAGATAAATAAGGTCTGAGCATCTAATGTATAGTGCAATGTATAATGGTGACTAGTTAATAATACTATATTGTGTGAATGAAATTTGCTAAGAGAACAGAACTTAAATGTTCTTACCAAATATAAATATTGTGTGTGTGTGTGTGTGTGTGTGTGTGTGTGTGTGTAAAATAGGTGATAGATGTGTTAATTAGATGGGAGGAATTCTTTATTAGTATATATATGTATATGTGTATCAAATCATCATGCCAACTACTTTAGAAAAAGTAGCTACTATTTACTTTTGGGCCTTACAGAGACTTCAGACAAACCATAGATTCCTTAGTTCTACCACAGTTTCTTCTTTGATCCTAGGTTCAGATTCCTAAGACGACAAAATGAAACACAAGTTGGGACAGTTTGCCAGTATTGCCAATCTGTACTTAGCTCAGATCATACTGCTCAGCTATTTTGGCAGTGGTTTTACTCCATGTAGAATTTTGTTGCTCTTGAGGTTTGACACTACCTACAAACATGCCCTTGCTTTATGGAATGGACCTGCTTCATCTGGAAAATTGCCAGCAAATGAGCAGTCATACTTGCAGTTTAAATTCAATAAATATCAGTGGCATTTCCCTATATAGAGAGTACTTTGCTTTTCAGATACTATATCCCTGCTTTACTGAATTGCAGTAGATGTTAGGAGTTAAAGGAGGATTGGGGTTCCATGCAACAGTGTTATGAGTAGACATAAAATATCTTAATCTGCTTTGGACTGTGGCCACTCTCCCCCCTTAAATTGTAGAGAGAGTGATACAGGGAACAATGCAAAGTAACAAAAAGTGAAGAGCTTTATACCTAAAATTTCATGTAGAACTCCAGGAAAGCTAATGTAGGCCTTAAGATAACCTTCCATCCCAAATCTCAGGTGTTTCTAACATACTTCAGGTTGAAGAACGGAATAAACAGACAGAGGAAAGAGAAATGAGTTAATATGTGAGTTTTACCAGAGTGGCTAGAAAAAATATAAAGGAGGTGATTTGACCTTCTCTCATCCAGAGAAAGATATACTGTTACAATTTTAGCAGTGTGAAAAGTATAAGAACTTTTAAGAATTACTAATTTCGTCCCTAGTATCTATACCACTTGCATTTGCCTTATCCATAACAAGTTTTCCTCCCTGATACCGTGGAAGAAGATAGGAGAAAGTAGACCTCTCCTTTTCTAATCTAAAATAAAGTAGTCTAAATTACCAACCCCTGGTTCAGTTATGCAGTTTATTTCCCAAAATAACTGTTTTCAAAATACTTAAAATTTTAACTTGAATGGAATATTATAGCATTAATACCCACCACTTCTAAATGCCATTTGCTGATCTTAAAATAATTATCCTCTACTCATCCTTACCCTTTCCTGACAAGTATTCTCTCCCATAGTAATTATGTGTCAGAGAGAAGCAATGAGGTAGGAAGTCCTGAGCTCATATACTCACTGCCAAGATATCTTTTTCTAGTCCTTTTTTTCTGTCTATGAGACCTTTTGGCACATTGTGTCTTGACTCATTTTTTTCATGTTCTGTTTTTTATAAGTATTTTCTGTGTTCATTTGCATCAACTAGTTTTATTATTTAAAGTCAAATGGCTTTTTATTATGCCTACTAGAAGCTTAGATAATAAGATGCATAAGTTCACAAATTGAAAGTTTTTATATGAAAGAAGTAATTTATTACTTTGTTGAGCCTAAAGGGAAAAACATTTATCTCTTTTTGTGGGTGATCCACAAAATCCTGAAAAACAAAATAATGGAGAAGTCTTATGCTTTATAATTAAAATATATGCAGATTATGACTTATTTGTAGAGGTCAATTTATGGCTTGACCTCCAGCTTATAAACTGTGTCCTACAAGTACATTTAATAATTGATGGTTAAAACCTTAAATATATTTTCCACATAAGCATTATTTTTAATGACTACAGAATGTTCCCTCATGTAGATAATGGTATAATACTCTTAAGTTGTCCCTGGTTTTGGGGGGGCTTTTTTGTTTCGTTTTGTTGTGTTTGATGTTGTAATAAATGAACATTTTTCTGTATAAAACTTAGTTTCCTGTTTGCTACCTACCTACTCAGGCCCCTGTAATCACTGGTCTTATTACCTGGTGGTATTCTTTAGAAGATTAAATGACCTAACATTCTTAAAGTGTTTGGCATAGTGTGTGGCACACTGAAAGTGGAGAATAAATGCTATTCACAGACCTTTTCCTGATCAACATTGGGATAAAGAAATAAGAAGGTTTGAAATGGGTTCTTTGAGGTGAACATTGAAGTCTAGCAACAGCACAGCCTATGAAGCCAATAGGAGAAGGAAAATCCAAAAGATTGAAGCTCTGAGATGGAAAGAGTTTCGGTGGTCATTCAAATGTATTGATTGTTCCCAGTTGTGTATTCTTTATCTAAAAGGAATACCTTAACTGGAGAATGTTGGAATATGAATGTCTTCCTTTTAGTTAAAATGTGTAAGTTTGTTATAGTAATATATAATAAACATTATAAAAGCACTCTTTAAAATAGTGCAACCGTTGTATATGTTATCTTTGTTTATTGTATTTGTATTTTATATATTTTATAATATTTTATTCACATGTGTGTCCAATGATGTGTTCCCTGTTTTCTTTATTTTTTATTTAATTATTCTAGTCACGTGAACTGGAAATTTCAGTTTATTGGCGTGATTGGCGATCTCTGTGTGCTGTAAAATTTCTGAGGTTAGAAGATTTTTTAGACAACCAACGGCATGGCATGTGTCTCTATTTGGAACCGCAGGGTACTTTATTTGCAGAGGTAATAAATGTATTTTATTAAATATGCATAACTACCATTGAAATTATATATGTAGGCAACATGATGTAGAAGTGGGAAGAGTATTAGGCTGAATGGCAGACACCTTGAATTCTTGGCTCAACTCTGCCACTAAATAGGTATGTTACCCTAAGACAAGTCATTTATCCTCTCTAGGTCTGTTTTCTCATCTAGAAAATGAGGAGATGGAACTAAATTATATCTCAGATTCTCTAAGTTTTCAAACTTGCAAGTTTATTGAATTTCGTGAACCATAAATCTAATGCTATAGTCATGTCAACTTGAATTTTCTTCACTGCAGGTTACCTTTTTTAATCCAGTTATTGAAAGAAGACCAAAACTCCAAAGACAAAAGAAAATTTTTTCGAAACAACAAGGTAATTACTGAGAAATCAAGTACAAAGTGTTTTGGTGTTATCTTAAATACTTTAAAAATGCATATACTATTTAAAAAGTGATATCCATCTTTTCTTTTGGTTTTCTTCTTATTTGTTCAATTATTTACTTCTAAATTTTGTTATGGAAAATTTGAAACATGCATAAGTATAGAGACTAGTGTGATGTGCCATCACTCAGCTTCAACGACAGTCAGCTTATGTCCAATTTTGTTTCATCTGTGTTCCATCACTCACAACTTCCTCAGATTATTTGAAGCAAACCCAGACATCATATAGATTCATCCATAAATATTACAGTTAGTATCTCTAAAAGATAAGAATTCTGTTTTTAAAACCTTAACCACATACCATTACTAGACTTAAATGAGCAATTCCTACGTGTTTATTTTTAAAACTGATTTTGCTTTTTTGCACTAGCCTTTAATAATGAATAGTTAGGAACTGTATTTTTAAGTGACAAATATTGTTTTTTCTTCATAAATTATAAACCGATGAATATGAATTCTTAAATTATGGCTTTTGGTAATATATTTAAAAAATACTTGTTCTGTTTTCTTTATTTACAATATCCACAGGCAAAACATTTCTCAGAGCTCCTCAAATGAATATTAATATTGCCACTTGGGGAAGACTAGTGAGAAGAGCTATTCCTACAGTAAATCATTCTGGCACCTTCAGCCCTCAAGCCCCTGTGCCTCCTACAGTGCCAGTGGTTGATGTACACATCCCTGAACTAGCACCTCCAGCTAGGTATGTGTCTTAAGATTTTTAAGCATTTCTTTTATAAAATAGTTATTGTGACATTTGTACATATTGATTACAGTGAGCCTATTAAAAGTCTCATTTTTTCCAAATAGTATTTTGAAACTAGTGCTCTGCTTACTTTTAAAACAATAAAATTGTTTGCCTTAATTGTAAAGTTATTTAAAATATATACTTTTGATTACTGCTTTTGGTGAATTGCTTTATCTTTTATAAGTGATTCTGCAGTAACCAAATTGGACTTTGATCTTGAACCTGAGCCTCCTCTGGCCCCACCACGTGATTCTTCCCTTGGAGAAATAGATGAATCTGCTGAATTAAGAGATTTGGATACACAAGGACAGGTAAGGCATTTTAAACCTTGTATAATTCCTTTTCACCAAATGAATTACCAGTAAAAGCATCATAGTGAATGAGATGTTAAAAACATCTCATTTAACATTTTAGTTAAAAAATGCCTGTGTGAACTGTGTTGTTTATGTTTCTTGTGAATGAAACATAAAAACCTCTGGATGCTCATGAGCCAGGAGAGATGGAATAGGCTGCTTAATCTAGGAGCACAGGAGCATGGCTGATATTGGATGACATGTTGCCTGAAACACTGTGCATCTTCTAACTAGGTTAACATGATTTTTGAAAATGCATGTAAGATGAAAGTAATGTATTCATTTTTTTAAATTGAAATATGGTTGATTTACAACATTGTGTTTCAGCTGTACAGCATAGTGATTCAGTATTTTTTCAGATTCTAGTTCATTATAGGTTAGTACAAGATAATGGGTATAATTCCCTGTGCTATACAGTATATCCTATTGCTTATCCACTTTATATATAGTAGTTTGTATCTGTTAATCCCATACCCCTAAATTGTCCCTCCCCCCTTCCTCCTCCCCTTGGTAAGCACAAGTTTGTTTTCTAAATCTATGAGTCTGTTTCTGTTTTGTATATACATTCATTTGTATTATTTTTTAGATTCTACATATGAGTGATATTATATACTATTTATTTCTCTGTCTGACTTATTTCACTAAGCATAATATTTTCTACATCCATCCATGTTGCTGTAGAGGGCATTATTTCATTCTTTTTTGGGGGGGAGTAATATTCCAGTGTGTGTGTGTGTGTGTGTGTGTGTGTGTGTGTGTGTGTGTGTGTGTGTGTGTGTGTGTGTGTGTATACACACACGCACACATTTTTTAAAAATTTTATTGAAGTATAGTTGATTTACAGTGTTGTTTAATTTCTGCTGTATAACAAAGTCACTCAGTTATACATATATATATATTCTATTTCATATTCCTTTGCATTATGGTTTATCACAGGATATTGAATATAGTTCCTTGTGCTATGTTGTAGGACCTTGTTGTTTACCCATCCTATATATAATAGTTTGCACCTGCTAATCCCACACTCCCAATCCTTCCCTCCCCCAAACCCCCTCCCCCTTAGCAACCACAAGTCTGTTCTCTATATTTGTGAGTCTGTTTTTGTTTCATAGATATGTTCATTTGTGTTTTATTTTTGATTCCACATGTAAGTGATATATGGTATTTGTCTTTCTCTTTCTGACTTACTTTGCTTAGCATGATAATCTCTAGGTCCATCCATGTTGGTGCAAATGACATTATTTCTTATTTCTTTTTAATGGCTGAGTAATTCCATTGTATGTATGTGTGTGATATATATATATATATATATATATATATATATCACATCTTCTTTATCCATTCATCTGTTGGTGGACATTTAGGTTGTTTCCATGTCTTGGCTATTGTAAATAGTGCTGCTATGAACATAAGGGTGCGTGTATCTTTTTGAATTAGAATTCATCTGGGTATATGCCCAGGAGTGGAGTTGCTGGATCATATGGCAACTCTATTTTTAGTTTTTTGAGAAACCTCCATACTGTTTTCTATAATGGCTGTACCAATTTAAATACATTCCCACCAATAGTGTAAGAGGGTTCCCTTTTCTCTACATCTCTCCAGCATTTATGATTTGTAGACTTTTTAATGATGGCCATTTTGACTGGTGTGAGGTGGTACCCCATTGTTGTTTTGATTTGCATTTCTCTAATAATTAGTGATGATGAGCATCTTTTCATGTGCCTGTTGGCCATCTGTATGTACCACATCTTCTTAAACCAATCGTCTGTTGATGGCCACTTGGGTTGCTTCTGTGTAACTGGCTATTGTAAACAGTGCTTCTGTGAACATTGGGGCTCGTGTATCTTTTCAAATTAGTGTTTTTGTTTTTTCCAATGTATTCATTTTTTTACCTTTTTTAGATAAGAGTAATATATAATTAATAACCATAAAAATGAATATCCAATATCTGAATTTTATTTTCTCACTCATGTTTATATCAACTTTTAACATTTTTTTCTTTAACTATCCTTACCTAATAAGTTGTTTTCTGAATGTTTCTATGATTTAATAAGTGTTTAATATTTTACAGGTTTCAGAAACAGTTTTTGATACTGAGAATGACAGAAATAGACTACTTCCAAAATCTCAATCTGAATATGAGCCTGATATTCCTCAGTCAGGCCTAGAATATAGTGATATTCATGAACTTGAGGACAGAAGGTAAAGAATATGCACACAGCTTTGCTACATGTTTAGTCCCATACTTTTGCCTTATTTTTGATTGACATTACTGTTTTCAGATCTCAACAAATGTTTCAGTTTAATCTACAAGACTTCCGGTGTTGTGCTGTCTTGGGTAGAGGACATTTTGGAAAGGTAATCTTTTAAATTTTCTTGGAATGCCTACAAAAGTAATAACTCACATGGGAAATAATTATTTTAATCTCATTTCAGGTGCTTTTGGCTGAATATAAACACACTAATGAAATGTTTGCTATAAAAGCCTTAAAGAAAGGAGACATTGTGGCTCGAGATGAAGTAGACAGGTTAGTTTTTTAAAAATGAAATTCTTTATTTTTCTGAAAATGTAGCTTATCGTGAAAAATCAGTGTATGTATTGCAACAAAACTTTCTATTTTCCTAATACACTTGACCGTCGAATAACATGGGTTTCAACTGCATGGATCCACTTAAACATGGATATTTTTCAACAGTAAATGCTACAATATTACATGGTCTATGGTTGGTGAATCCACAGATGTGGAGGAACTGCAGATACAGAGGGCCGACTATAAATTATGCACGGATTAACCCCCATGTTGTTAAAGGGTCAACTGTAATAAGTAAAGAAACTAAATAAATTAATGCATAAGGTAGGCATTAATTAAATGTTTTTCTTTCTAGCTAACTCCCTCTTCCCCTTCTTAAGACATTTTACTGCTGAGTGAATACCAAGGAAAGATGATGAAATGTTTAAACTAATTCTAATAAGCTTTTATACTTGGAAATGTTAAACTGTTTATATGGAATAGGAACTGTTATACATCTGTGGTTGGGTGAGGCTATTTCCTGTTCATACTACAGAAGTAATAAGATGTCATTTACAAATAATCTTCAGTTAACTGAATGGTTAATATATTCTGCTTTTGAAAATGCACCTACATCTATTTTTTGCTCTATGTTTCTGAAAATGGTATTTTTTGACCACAGCATCTTACATTTCTGGGTGTACATTGATACAGATACCTCTGGCTCTACAATTATTAAAACGTAAGGACTTTGGGGATAATATTGTAATTAGGTTAGAGAATATACCTTAAAAAGACTATCTCAAATTAATGGAGTGGTTCAACATGGAAATTATTGTATAATAAAATGGCATATTTATTACAGAATGAGGCTTTCATTTGATATTTAGAAGCAGCAGTATTTTCTTAAACCACCAGTTAAGGAAGCACCAGTTGATATTAATAGAAGACAGCCCTGTATAATGAGAACAGCCTGTGATTATCAGTGAGAAGACTTCTCTAGTTCTGATTGTTCCTTCTTAATTAATGATTTGATCCCAGGGCAATTCACTGAACATCTTTGAGCCTCAGTTAACTGACATATTTTTAAAATATATTTTTTGGTAATACTTGCCTTACCGAATTATAATAAGTGCCATATAGATATATCAAATTGCTATTTTTAATATTTTTTCCATGATATGGGAAGTTCTTAGAATTAGGATAGATCTTAAAAGATGCAGGTTTCCTTTATATAAAAAAATCTTTTCCTTTTGGATTTGCCTATTTGTTTTTTATCCATTTCTCATACTTCTCAATTATATCAAAATAAACTCCTCCCTGATCTAAAACTACTTAGAGAGATTTTGCATAATATTTTTGAAATATTCTGAACACTAGAGTATATGCTAACAACTGTATATTTCTGTTACATAAGTAGTTAAAGCAAACCTTTAATTACACTGTCAGTTTGTTTTAATTACAATAATAGTAAGGTCAAGTGTTTTTCTTTTCTGGAAGAATGTTTGCTTTATTCCAGATTCATATATGGTAAATTCATTTATATCCTAAAATAATAGGAGACTGGTACTACCCAGTTAATAATGGGAAAGTGGTAATTACTTGGTGGTTTATATAACTTTCTGCTACATTGTTACTACTTTGAGCCACGTCTCTGTAGGAAAAAACTTCCTAATTAAATATAGATAGAATAATATTAATATTACTATTAAAGAAGAATGTCTGGATTAGAGGATGAAGCTTTAGCCAGAACCTGGGACATTACCCCTGCTTAAATTTAATCCAGCCTTAGTGAAAAAGTGATGAGTAATCTTTATCTAACTTCAGTTATAAATCCATATATTCAGTAACATGGAAGTAAAATAATCTCCAGTAGAACCAGAAAAACAGAGAAATGTATAATTCAGAGTGAGAAATAAAACTCACTCTTAGAGGACTTTGAGGAAGGCAGCAGAAAAAAGAGCAATTAGAGGAAGACAAGAAAAAAAATTAATTTAGAAAATAAGAAAACAGACCAGCATGTTTTTAAAAGTTATATAACTTGCAAGTCTGAATAGTAAACAACTAAGCAGAAATCTTTTATATCCACTTTCTATCTCATCCTTTTAATAGATCCATAGAATTCAATGTTATTGCATATCAGTGGGGGTTTTTTCCTATAGATGTTTCTGAAATACTTGATGTTTCTTAACGACAGTTTTCCTTTCTAATTTTCTCTTTCTAGTGTGAATTTTATTATTTTACTTATAGAAAATTCCAAATCAACTTGTTTTTTGTTGTTATTTGGTTTGTTTTTTTTTCTTCTAGTTTTATTGAGATATAATTGACATACAGTACTATATAAGTTTAAGGTGTATAGCATAATGATTTGACTTACATACATCATTAAATGATTGTCAAAATAAGTGAACATCATAGAGATACAAAATTAAAGAAATAGAAAAAAAATATTTTCCTTGTGATGAGAACTCTTAAGATTTACTCTTTTAACAACTTTCATATATAACATACAGCAATGTTAACTTCATCATATTGTACATTATATCTCTAGTACTTATTTATCTTATAACTAGAAGTTTGTACCTTTTGACTGCCTTCATCCAATTTCCCCTCCCCTCACCCCATCTCTGGTAACCACAAATCTACATCTTTATTAAGGAACACAAATTATGCACTAACTTCAAAGTAATGTAATTCATGTACAAAGATCACGTTTTCCACCTACCATTAGTAGAACTTCTTTCTGAGTGCCATCTTCCCCCACTCCTGAGTAGGAATGTTAAATGTGTGTTACTGTTATGCCTCACTCAGCTTCCTTGTCTTACCAGTTCACATTTCAAAACAACAGAATAGACTTGGAAGTATATTTTTGTAGTTGCAGAACAAAAACACAGCTAGCCAGATTTTCTATATATATCATATATACGTATATATGATTTAATCCTAAGATTAGCCTTATTAATGTTGTAATTTTCCACTGACCAAAATAGCTATTTATATAGTTTTTAAGTTTCTATCATGTCTAATAATGTACTGAAGGAAGTACACCAAAAAATGTTAGAATGGAACTAGTCACTTAGGGAGATAAAACATAAATACATTAGTTATATAAATAAAACAGATTAGATATGTTTGAGTTTAAGCTGAACAATATAGATAATCGCAGCTCATAACAAGGGGAACATCAAATGAAGGTGTGCTGGTGGATTTAGGTAAGGCCTTGTAAAGAAGATTGGATTTGTGCTGATCTTTGGCAGATGGAAGATATTTGGGAACATGGAGAGGAGAGAAATGACAAGATAGAGGAAAATGTTCTGGACAGAATGAAGTTTGAAGTTTTGAATAAGGTTGGATTGTTTCATGGACTTTTAAGGAGAATATACAATTTAGATTAGATTGGGAAAAGTTAAAGACTTACGGAGCAGCTTTCTGGTGTGCTGTATAATGCTTAAAATTAAAATTATTGTTCCTGTTGGGGTCTATAAAGATCCTTCCTCCTTTACCTAATAGTCCTAAGACATCTATCCAGCCCTCATCAATATTGTCAGTCCTTATCAAACAATTCTATGAATGGCATTAAAACCATTTTAAGAGGAATTCTGGTTAATCCTTTAGACCATTTACATGTTCAGCACAGGTCTAACCTTATACTTATCCAGCTGAGAATTAGTAATTCACCCATAGTGGATTAGTAATTCACCCATAAACCATACACAGTGAAGAGGCCACGTTTGCCATCTAGTTGAGCCCAAAACATCTTGCCAGTTTGTCTTATTTCATCTGAATATTTTATCCTCATTAGCCAAAATTTAGATTGACATAGTAAATCAATTGTTTTAGAATCTGTCTTACAGATCTTGCCCAATTAGACATTGTTTTCCAATAAATTTAAATGGTGATAAAGTCAAAGCTGTTAACTGTTCTTTCTAATCTTCTGTGAATTTATTTCTAATAGTGACTTAATTTGTAGTAACATTTAGAAACCTTGCAAATGTATGTAGACATAAGCCCAACACTTTAGAAACAATTACAGTGGGGCTTTCTGTTTTGAGTATATGTAAAGTTGTAAACAGATTGTGTGAAATAAGAGGGTAAGAGTTCATCTAGAATGTGACCATATTAAATGGAGTTTAAACACTATTTCATAATAGCTGCATTTACTGTCAGTATTTAAAACTGAACAGGTGTTTTAGTTCATAATTCAGAATAGAGCTATATTAACAGAGCAATAAAAATTCCATGTTCCTTCTACACAACAGGTATACTCTTAAATGTTCATAGCAGTATAATCTGGATACCCAAACAAATGCTTTAATCTTTAAGTTAAACTTTTTAAAATTAACTCTGAAGAGATCCAAAAGAAAGGAGAATGGGTCTACCTCCTTCTAACGTTAGAATTTTGGTTTGGTATTTTGAAATCAATAACCAAATACACACACACACAAATACACACACACACATCTAAGGAGTTCTTTAATTTTAAAAATGAAAGCATTATTAATGCTTTTCAACAAACAATGTCAATTTTTGATTCCAGTCTCAAAAACAAACAAAAATGCCTATTTTGTATTAGAAACATAAATGTAATTTAATTGGTAATAAAATACGTCTGTAGGTATATTTATTTTGATCAGGTGTTTAAAGTGTTAATTCCAAGTTGTATTTGAATAATATTTGACCTGGTTTTCTTCTGCTTTGAGGTGTTTTTTGTTGTTGTTGTTCAGATTTTGTTTTCTTTTTTTTTGTTTTTCCCCAGTTATACATACACATGTATCTATTCTTTCTCATATTGTTTTCCCATTTACGTTTTTACATAGTACTGAACAGAGTTGCTTGTGCTATACAGTAGGTCCTTGTTGGTTATCCATTTTAAATATAGCAGTGTGTACATGTCTGCTTTGAGTTTTAAGTCAGGTTGATTTACTAAATATTTTCAGGGGGAAGAAGAGTGGTATTTTTTGCTATTCAGGCAAAATTGTTTCAGAGTCAGTAAGTTTGACCACTGTTCTTTTAAGCAGCTTGTAAGAGTTCTTACAGGGAAACCTGTGATAGCTATAGATTTTATAGATAAATTGTATCATTCTCCAGGAGCTTCCTTGAAGTATGTTATAGAATTCTCCATGTAACCTCTTTATTTTCCAGTTAGCCTTCTAAATTAAAATTTTATGCAGTGTATCTTTACCTCTCAGCTTCATATATTATATGATAGAATATTTGGATACCATAGCTTGTGAATTATAAATATATACTGTCCTTGAAATTGCCTTGAGCAGAAAATTTGTATTTTAAAATTATGCTTTAGGTTGCTAAACCCTTTGACCAATTCCTGAAAATTTTTCACAATTCACTCCTAATTAAGCCTTTTTTATTAACTATTACCACTAGCCATATGTGTGCTACTCTGATACTATCAATGTGAACTTATGTCATGCTAATCATACTTAGTTTTCACTAATATATTTCTATTAAAGGTATATATATCAAGTAGCCCAAATTTTTCAAAGCATTTGTAGCAAAACTAGGACACGTTTTATGGTTTTAAAGTTATAATGGTTAAGAACTTTGCTCATTTTAGAGTTTAGTAATTTTTAAAGAATGTTATTTCCAACTAGAACTTTAAAAAAAAATACCAGCGATTTTTAAATGTTTTCTCTTACAGCCTGATGTGTGAAAAAAGAATTTTTGAAACTGTGAATAGTGTAAGGCATCCCTTTTTGGTGAACCTTTTTGCATGTTTCCAAACCAAAGAGCATGTTTGCTTTGTAATGGAATATGCTGCCGGTGGGGACCTAATGATGCACATTCATACTGATGTCTTTTCTGAACCAAGAGCTGTGTGAGTATTTAGCATTTCTCTGAGTTTCTTCATGACTGATTTCTTTCTGGGAAGGAAAAAAGCTCTCTGAATTTTAGATTTATTTTTTTCCCTCATATGGAAAATAGATGAAGAAATAATAGAACTCCTTACTTACCTTTTTGCCATAAATAAATGTATCTATTTTTCTCTGTTGTTCATGTTGCAAATTTCATGGATTACCCTAAATCACAATTGATAATTTAGATATACAATTTAGGTTTATTTTAGTAAAATTTCTTTTTTTCCAGTATATTTTCTCCCTAGGGAATGCCATCTAGGACCATGGCTTTAAATATTAACTATACTCAAAGTACACTGTTAAGTGAAAAAAGAAAATGTAGAAGAGTTTGTATTATATATTTGTATGCCATATTTGTATTTGCATTTTAAAGGGTAATTTAAAAGAGTATGTCTTAAGTGTTTGCTTGCATGTGCTTACAATACCTCTAAAGAATATAAAAGAAATTGGTATGCGTATCGCCTCCAATGAAAGGCATGGAATCCAGATATGATACTTAATAAATAACTGGGTATACTGTTTAAAATATATATTTCACTGAATGCTTACAGGATGTCAGGTACTGTGTTAAATATTTTAATTTATCACTAAACCCCTTTTTGTAGTTTTTGAATTTGATATTATATGAAGGTTTTATTTATTCAGATGCAAAAGAATAAATAATAGCAAACATTTGTGATTAAATTATATATATATTTATATTCTATATATTCTTCCCCTGTTGTTATCCCAGTTTTTTTTTTTTTTTTTTTTTTTGCGGTACGTGGGCCTCTCACTGTTGTGGCCTCTCCCGTTGCGGAGCACAGGCTCCAGACGCGCAGGCTCAGCAGCCATGGCTCATGGGCCCAGCCGCTCCGCGGCATGTGGGATCTTCCCGGACCGGGGCACGAACCCATGTCCCCTGCATCGGCAGGCGGACTCTCAACCACTGCGCCACCAGGGAAGCCCTATCCCAGTTTTAAAGCTCTTAAGTGTTGTAGCTAGGATTTGAACCTAGGAAAATACTCTTAATAGCTACACTGTATATGCAGGTGTTTACCAAATGTATATCTCCAGCCCTTACCTCTTACCTAAACTTCCAATTCCAATAACATTCAGCAGCCAACTTGACTCTTCCCTTTATATGGCTAATAAGTATTTCTTGTTTAACATCTCAAAATGAACGCCTGATATTTCCCATTTTCCCCCACCTCACGCACCACTCCCCAGCCTGTTACTCTTCTAGGCTTCTCTGTTATTAAATGGCAATACCATCTACCAGTTGTTCAAGCCGAAACACAGGAGTCATTCTTGATTCTCTTTTTTCCTTACATGCAGCATCCAAATTATACCTCCAAAACATAACCCAAATCATAAAAATCATAAACCAGTAGTAAAACTTTATTGAATTTTTATCACTTGTCTGTATTCTGACAGCTGACATTTGTGTAACATTTTTACTTTCATTCCTTTATTTGATTCTCATAACCATCAGAAGTATAATACAGCAGATAGTAGTACTAGGGCATTAGTTCTGATGGATAGTGAAGCTTTCAGAAAAGGAGGCAAAAGCCACAAAATAATAGAAGGCTACTAATAATTAATTCCCTGCATATTTAAAAATTAATATTTAAAAATTAAAAGCAGGGCATCTAGACTACGCCTAGCCTTGTGCTAACTGCCTTGGGAATTTGTTTTGTTATGCCTTTTCTTTAATAAATATAAAATCCTATTCTGCCTTAAAAAACTTTTTATTTTTCCTGAGAGTACAAATTATGTAGTACCAATGAAACAATTAAGCCCAGTGAAATACAAGAATAAAACGCTTTATTGCAATACTTCATATCTAAAGTACCTCCCTCTAATCATTCAGATCTCACCTCAAATGTCATTTCTTTGGAGGTCTTTCCTCATTACTTTAATTAAAATGCCACTGTATCACTAACGTCTAAATCAGGCCACATTCTATTCTATTTTATATTTTATATTCTCCATAGCACTTTATACCTGAAATCACCTTATTTATTTTTTACATTTTTATTGTCTGTCTCCCCTCACTAAAGGGGAGCAACAAGGACTATGTGTGTTCTATGTACTAGTGGAACACCTAGAAGGGTGACTCACATATGCTAGGCAAACATTGTATTCTTATTGCTTGAGACGAAGGAATCGAAATTAATTTGAGTCCTAGCTTTGCTGTGTTCTGGCTATGTCGCTTTAGATAAATTAGTTACTCTTTCTGAGAGCTTCATTTTCTGCTTCTGTAAAATATTTATCTTAAAGGTTTGATTTGATGATACCCAGTATACCCAGTTATTTATTAAGTATCATTAGGACAATCTGTTTACAAATAATGGAGCAAAAGAGAAATCAGGGTATTTTTATGATTGTTACAGTATTGTTTTGCCACCAAAATAAGTTTGCTTAAAAAAAAGTACCTTAAGCAATTTTAGAATCACATTTGTTTTAATGGACTTCGGCTAAATCTTTTAAACTTATGATAAATAATTACATAAGGTCTAATGTATAATCAAATATTTATAAATAGTTGCGTTTAAAAAATCTCCAAATTATGGTTCCATTTTTGTAAAAATAAACACAAAACATATCTACATGTACACGTAAATGCATTCTAAAATATGAAGGACATTCACCAAACTAACAAAAGTAGTTACCTTTATGGATAGTAGTGGCATCAGGGTGAAATGGAGATGGATGAATGAAAAATTGTGCTTTAGGGTAGGGGTATTATGTGTATTTTATAGAGGAAATATCCATGTGTTACTTGTAAAATTAAGAACTGATTCTCCTAAGTGTCTCCTTATAGGCTATTCTACACTGAAGACAGATCTGCATTTTTTAATTCATTCATTTATTTATTACCTACCTCCTTATTCAGTAAGGCTATTGTGTATCAAGCATTTTGCTAAGCATTTAGGCTAAACACTGAAAAAGACAAACATGGTCCGATCCCTCAAGAGTTAATATTCTAGCTGGGTTGAAGTTTTTCTAAGATCTAAACCTGTTTATCCAATTTCTAGACCTCTTCACCTGTCCCAAGGCAATTTGAGGTCAATATGTGTAAAGGCAAACTCACTTTCCCCACAAAACTTTGGCTACTTCTGTATTTCTCCACCTATTCATTACAATAAAAAGGAAACCTTGAGAGTTATCTTCATCTTTTCCCTTTCCCTCATCCTTTATAGCTAATGAGACACCGAGTCCTATCATGCTCGTTTTAAAGTTTCTCTTGAATCCATCTCTTATTCTCTTTGTTGCCACTACATTAGAGGTACTCATGATCTTTCATCTGTACTATCATTTTAGCCTTATCTGTTCCTTTTCCCTCTGGATATCTACCTACTTCCACTCCACTTCATACTACTATCAAGAAAGTTCTCTAACATAAATCTGATTATTCTGCCCTGATTAAAATTGTTTGATTTGCTATCACTAAGAGAAGAATTTTCAGTACAGGCATACCTCATAGATATTGCAGGTTCAGTTCCATACTGAAACAAACATCATAATAAAACAAATATCATAATAAAGTGAGTCGTGAATTTCCTGGTTTCCTGGTGCATATAAAAGTTACATTTACAGGGCTTCCTTGGTGGCGTAGTGGTTCAGAATCCACCTGCCAATGCAGGGGACATGGGTTTGAGCCCTGGTCCGGGAAGATCCCACATGCTGCGGAGCAACTGGGCCCGTGAGCCACAATTAACTGAGCCTGCGCGTCTGGAGCCTGTGCTCCGCAACAACAGGGGCCGCGATAGTGAGAGGCCTGCGCACCATGATGAAGAGTGGCCCCCGCTTGCCACAACTAGAGAAAGCCCATGCACAGAAACGAAGACCCAACACAGCCATAAATAAATTAATTAATTAATTTAAAAAAAAAAGTTACATTTACACTATACTGTAGTCAATTAAGTGTTCGATAGCATTATGTCTAAAAAAACCCAATATACATACCTTAATTAAAAAATACTTTATTGTTAAAAAATGCTAACAATCATCTGATCCTTCAGCAAGTCGTAATCTTTTTGCAATAGTAATGTCAGAAATCACAGATCACCATAACAAATATAATAATGATGAAAAACTTGAAATATTGAGAGAATTACCAAAATGTGACACAGAGACCTGAAGTGAGCAAATGCTGTTGGAAAAATGGAGCCCATAATGTTGCTCCATTCAGGGTTGCCACAAACCTTCAATTTGTAAGAAAACACAGTTGTCTGTGAAGCACAATAAAGTAAAAACACAGTAAAACAAGGTATGCCTGTGTTCATAATATGACATTCAAGGTCCTTCACAACTTGATCTCAGGCTATCTTTTCAGCTGCATCTCCCGCTGCTTCTTCCTTATCCTTTACTTCAGCCACAACAAACTCATTATGGTTGTCAAACAGGTTATGCCTTTTACACGCCTATTCCTTTCCCTCTTAGGAGCATACCCTATATTTCCCATACAAAAGTTCTACCTTTCATACCGTCCTGCCTTTATGATGGCATATTGTACTTTCTTCGAAGAACCAGATCAAATGTCTACCCCAAGGGCTTCAATGACTCCACCAGGCAAAGTTAATGGCTTCCATTTTAGAGACTGTATTTTTCTTATTTTTAAAGTTCACCCCTAATATTTAGCACATATCTTACTTATATGTCTGACACATAGTAAGGACTAAATAAATACTTGTGAAATTAGTTAACTACAGAGTTCTGCTTTGAAGCATAAAAGTATAAACTGGGATTCATGAGTAGTGGAATTTATTAAACTTCTTTTGATTTAATTCTTAAAACAGATTTTATGCTGCATGTGTAGTTCTTGGGTTGCAGTATTTACATGAACACAAAATTGTTTATAGGTAAGTAAAGTTTTGATATTTTCTAATTGCTTATTTTGATATGAAGTAGAATTAAAGATAATTAAGAAGGATATTTTGTTTAACCAGCTTCTTAATTTTCTCTTTTGTATGATAACTGATCACTAAAAAAGTTAAACTCCAATTTTGAAAGACATGGTTATCACGATAATTATATGATAAATTTCTTTGTTACTGGTCCTCTGCCCATTACCTAATTAGAATAGTCAAATTATAAGTTGACCTATGATAACACAATTTACCAACAATATTCATCCTGGTGAATACTTTATATTTCAACTGATCCACTTGTGCCAGATTATAAAACATCACCTTGCTTCCTTCATTAAGCCTTGCTGTCAACTAGACAGTGTACTTGGTGACATATCTGATTTATGTACTGGCACAAACTCCTTACCAAATTGCAGACTAGTTAGAAATAGTTCATAGCCCAGCAATTAGTCTATGGTTAACACTTTGAATAACATTGCTCTAGATCAGACAAATTATGGGAAGGCCAGTAAGAATTAAAAGACTGTAAACATCAGTTTATTCAAACTTCTAACAATGTTTCCAAGATAACAGTTTCCTAATGGCCCTATTTAACTTAAAGAATAAAATATTTTCAACTTAATTTGTAATCATTTAATATGACTTAATAGCTTCCTCTTTATTTTGAATTATTCTCGTAGAAGGTTAAACCTGCTCCCTTATACCGTACTTATACTGTTTGTTTGATAATTCATTCTTATGGATGGCGTGTAGGCAAACTTCAAAGTTAGTCCAAGTCCGAGAGCTCCCTGATGGTCTTGTGCTTTGGATTTGGCTCTTTCACTGCCGTGACTCAGGTTCAGTCCCTTGTAGGGGAACTGAGATCCCCACAGCTGCGTGACATGGCCATTAATTAATTAAAGAATTAATTAATTAATTAAACTTGAGTTAAAGATCTATGAACTCCTTCTGAGCTTTAAAATATATATTTAAATAGATCAAACATTTCTCTTTTAGATACATTCTTCCTTTTCTGCATAACGGGGAAAATATTCAGAAATTATCTTTTGTAAAGTAATAAACTTGCCAAAAGGAAGAAAATGAACATTTGTAATATAGTATTTAAATCTCAAACCATAACTTGAAAAAATTCATTTTTAGTAAAGAGAAAGTACGGCTCCTATTAAAATGATATTTTTATTATATTATCTACTGATTTTATTGATTTTTTTTTCATTTTGCATTTCTTTATCCTGAACAGAGATTTGAAATTGGATAACTTATTGCTAGATACAGAGGGCTTTGTGAAAATTGCTGATTTTGGTCTTTGCAAAGAAGGTAATTGGGTATTTTAAAATGCTTTTTCTAATAGATTACTATTCCTTTGTACTTTGGAAGTTTTCAGATTTGTGGAGAGCAAAATGTATTTTTTGATTTATTAAAAATTAAACTTTAACTTATTCTTTATTGAGACTTACAGGTTGTTCATATAACCTAATTATCATATTATTAAGAATTTATTCTGTGAATATGAATAAGGTTAGGTTTTCAGAAATCATAGTATAAAAATAAGATTCTCTTTGTATGATTAATAATTCTCTCTACTCTAAGAAAGCATTGGTTAAGCACCAAATTTTTTGCTTTGCTGGGATTGTGCAGAGTAAATTATGCGTGCCTAAAAACTTCTCTCCTGCTTCTTAAAACTTTTAACATTTAAAATAGGAAAAATATATGCATATGCCTCAAGAATCTTTTATGTACCTATACGTGTGTGAGTACACACACAAACATATGTAAATAAATATGTAAACTGGGGAAATTTGAATCAAGAGGTAGCATAAGAAAATATAAAGAGCATGGGCTTAGGCACCACACAGTCCTAAGTTTGAATCCTGGCACTGCCACTTATTTGCCCTGTGTCTTTGGACAAGTTACTTTTAACCTCATTGAGTCTGTTTCCTTAGCTATAAAATAAATATAATCCTTCTTGTTTAGGAGTATTATGAGAATTAGAGATAAGTATGTGGCACAGTGTCTAACATATAGTAAATAGGTACACTTAATACACTGTATTGTAGCAAACATTGTCTGTCTCCCCCTCTACTCTGATAGCTTCCTGTTTCTTATTCAGCTTTCTTTCCATAGTATATAGTATAGTGCTTGGCACAGCTTAAGTATTCAGTGAATGCTTAATTAATAAGTAATTGGATGAATTAATGAATGAACTTTATAAATCTGTGTCCATCAGTTACCAACTGACCTCCTAATTATTGAATCTAATGAAAGTTTTTTTTCCTTTTTTGGACACTATTGACTTAAATGCTTTTGTTCCTCTAGAGTCTGGCCTTAGCCCATTGCTTTTCTCAGGTAGTTTTTAACTAGCAACTATATTCTAATGATTTCCAAATCTATTATTTCCTTTCCTGACATATATAGTCAACTATCTACTAGACAGTTTTACTTGGTCAGCAGGTACCTCAAACGCTGCGCAAGCAAGTTTCTTTTCCTCAGTCTCATTTGAAGTTGATGGTGCCACAATCCTCTCAATCTCCCAATTTGAAAATGTGGAATTATCCTGGACTCTCTCCTCTTCACTACTTTCTACATCCTGTTAATCACCAAATTGTGCTGACATCTACCGCCTTAATATTTCTTAAGTTTTTCATCTTCCCTCTACCTCTGCCAACCATCATCTTGTTTTGAAAAGACTACTTTAATAGCCTTTTAACTTTTCTGTCTCTGTTCTTTTTCTCCCTCAAATCAGTCTGCCATGTAATTGCTAAAATGCAAAAGGGGCACATATAAATACAAATCTGACCATGGTACGCCGCTACTGAAAACCTTCAGTGGCAAAGATGTGATATACATTGCCCTTCCTGATCTGCCTGCCTCCTTCTCCAGCCAGATCCCTTGTAGCTGTCTGCCTAGTACTTTCTGTTGCAACAACAATAAACTGCTTACAGTCTTTGTCTCTCCACCACTATCACTCATCTCAGCTCTATTTGCTGACTAATGTCTGCTCATCCTTCACTGAACTCGGGTGTCACCTCTGCAGATAAGTTACCTGAGGCTCCTCTCCTCCTATCCCAACTAACAGGTCAGCTTTCATAAGATGATGTGTATAATGTGCTTTTAGCAGTTTAGAATACAATGAGACATTTTCTTCAATATGTAGAATGTATATATGACTAATTTATTACTAAATTTTGAGAAACATATTTAGAAAACGAGTTAGCTAAAGTCTTTAATGTATTTTGAGTTTGATTACCATGCACAAATGTACACCTTTAATTTTGCTTCCTAAGGATATCTTCTAATTTTTTTGCCAGATTTTTTTCTTTGCTAACAAATATTTGAATTTTACCTTTTTCAGGAATGGGGTTTGGAGATAGGACAAGCACATTTTGTGGCACTCCTGAATTTCTTGCCCCAGAAGTATTAACAGAAACATCCTATACAAGGGCTGTAGATTGGTGGGGCCTTGGCGTACTTATATATGAAATGCTCGTTGGTGAGGTAAGCAGTATAAAATAGGTAAAAGGGAAACGTGATTGAAAGAACAAAGCATGTCACTTATAAAACCACTTAATATGTTTCCTGCGTAAGTAGAACTTAAGCTTAATAAATATTTATATATATATTAGTAATTGCCTATGATCCTATATTACCTTCACCATCTTTTTTAGATTTTTATATTATCTGTGGAATGTATACCAATGCTTCAAAAATAGTTTCTTATATTTCAGTGTTGCTCTGGTTATATTTTTAAACACAATCACACATAACTGATTATTTCATAAGAAATAGAAAGCAAGAAGACTGATAAAAGGAATGTACTCTGTACCTGTAAAGAAAGGTCAGCTATATATTAGTCAAAAATAAATGTTACCTTCAAAAGCGATACAGTAGAATTGAAAAGATTAACATTTTTTTTCCTACTATTTTCTTTAGATTAACTTAAAATAAATTTCTGGGGGTAACTTAGTTGTATACAGAAATTGTTACACTTAGAAAACAGTGAATTATATCTAATTAATAAAGCAGTAAGAAGAGACTAATCTATTTTGTTATAAATTTTTGGAAATGATAAATTAGGGTGGAATTAAAAAAGAGTAAACATTTAGACAAGTAATTGAAAATTACTTAGATGGGTTTGATGATCTTGAGATGCAAGAAAAATTACCTTGCATTGGTTCATTGTTCTGCCATTTCCCTGATGCCAATGACCAACCTTGAACATTCTAGGCATGAAAAAACTAGTAGCTGAATGATGAATGACTAAATTATTGAATGTCAGACATTTCTGAAGTTTTGCCCTGTGATTGTCATTTAGTGGCACTTATACCAAACAAGTAAATAAATGAATTTAGTTCATCCAATGACAGTACCTTTTGATATGTCAAATTGGAGTGGAAACTTGGAAAAGGAGGAAAAGAAATAGCAAATTAAAACGTTTACTGTGTGCTAGGCACTATTCTATGTGCTTTATAAGTATTAGCTCATTTCATTTTTCAGCAAACTTTAATGAGCTCAATAGTAGTCTTATGTTTATCTCCAGATGCATAAATAGAGACACAAAGAAGTTAATAGCTTGCTTAAAGTCACACAGCTCTCATATGGTAGAGCTGGGATTTTAACCTGTCTGTAAACCATTGTGGTTTGCTGCCTGCAGGATAGGGTATTTAATATACCCAAATTTATTTCTTTTCTTAAGACCATGGGTTCAGATCTGAATTTTTCACCTCTATTTAGAAAAGCATAAAGATGGAAAGATATATTTTATCCCTAATCCACAGTGGTCTTTATTTTCTGTGAGTGCCAGAAGTACTCATACTAGTTGTTTCTGTAAGCTCTGACATACTTGAACTTTTTTTTTAATAGGTTTATTTTATTTATTTACTTATTGATTTTTGGCTGTGTTGGGTCTTCGTTGCTGCATGCAGGCTTTCCCTAGTTGTGATGAGCGGGGGCTGTTCTTCGTTGCGGTACGTGGGCTTCTCACCGTGGTCACTCCTCTTGCTGTGGAGTGTGGGCTCTAGGGCGCAGGCTCGGTAGTTGTGACACACGGGCTCTAGAGCATAGGCTGAATAGTTGTGGCGCATGGGCTTAGTTGCTCCATGGCATGTGGGATCTTCCCAGACCGGGGCTCGAACCCGGGCTCAAACCTGTGTCCTCTGCGATGGCAGATGATCCTTAACCACTGTACCACCAGGGAAGTCCCGGCAGTTACTTCTAAGTGCAGTCATTATGCCTGCAGTCTCTAATTGTGTTTTGCCACCATTAGTTTGCTGTTGACTGTGAAATTCAAACCACATCCATGTCTGATGTATTTCTACAAAGTCTGTGCTTCCCTCTGTAGTAACATGTATTACTGTATTTGCCTTACCCATTTCCTTCTGTCTTTCCACAAGAAGATTTCAGTAAGAGTATATGGTGTATCCTCTGGTTAGTAGTTACCTATCTATTGTGTGTCTATTGTGATTTCTTGTAGTCCTTATTTGATGTTTTGGTGGGTCTGTTTTTTTGTTTTTCCTTTTTCTTATTTTCCTCACTATCTGGTTCTTGATTGTACTTCGGAACTTTGAATAGATGATGAGATTTTACTGTACTGAAACTCATTTTGACTGACTCAAGGATATTTCTTCTAGTCTCCCTTTCCTGGTGATGATGAAGAGGAGGTTTTTGACAGTATTGTAAATGATGAAGTAAGGTATCCAAGGTTCTTATCTACAGAAGCCATTTCAATAATGAGAAGGGTAAGAATTAATGATTTATAAAACTACTGACATTTTTTAAAGAACATTTCCCAGTAGAATTTTAGAAGTTGTTTTTCAGTTATAGATGTTGCATGGTTTAGACAAACACATACCAAAAGAAACATCTAAAGCTTTGCAAGTTATGAGAATCCTTGTCAATGAGTCCCTGGTCTTATATTACCTTTCTTCCTTTATATTGTGTTAGTTATTAAGAAGAAATCCTGAGCGGCGCCTTGGAGCTGGTGAAAAAGATGCAGAGGATGTAAAAAAGCACCCATTTTTCCGAGTAAGTATGAAAGTTTAATATTTTTTATGAAACTGTAGCAATTAGGAGTAGGAAACTAAACTGGTCATTTTATATTTTGTAATCCAGCTAATTGATTGGAGTGCTCTGATGGACAAAAAAGTAAAGCCGCCGTTTGTACCTACAATTAGAGGGCGGGAAGATGTTAGTAATTTTGATGATGAATTTACCTCAGAAGCACCTATTCTGACTCCACCTCGAGAACCAAGGATACTTTCAGAAGAGGAGCAAGAAATGTTCAGAGATTTTGACTACATTGCTGATTGGTGTTAAGTTGCTACACAATGTGAAACCAAGCAGACTGACTCATAAGAAGACCTCCTAAAAATAGCAACCCTTCATTTGCTCTCTGTGCCAACAAAAGCTTCTGAGTTTTTTTTAAACATATGAAGATGTGTTTAAAAATACTATTCTAATACCTTCTTGAAAAGTGGCTTTTCAATGTATTTTCAACGTAAATCTGAACACTGGAAACAGTTTCATGGAGTTTAAGCTGAATGAACATCGGCCATGAAAATCTATCAGAAATGAATACTTTTGGATCAATAGTCTTATTTTTTAAAAAAAGAAGAAACAAAAAAAACCACTCTTCTACAGTCCCTAGCTTTGCTGTACTCCTGTCTTAAATGGAAGGAAAATTAATCAGTTAACTTTCCTTAGCTGTATTTTACAAAAAGAGGAAAAAAGGGCTTGGGATGCTATTACTATTCACACATAGTATGATTCTGTTTGAATAAGGCAAATGCTCTTATTTTTGTTAAGAAATTACTGTAATATCAAAAAAATTAGTTTGTGCACATTTTGGGGCTTTTTTTCTTTAACAGAATGAGTTGATGTATTATAAATTTTCTATATTTATTAGGAGAAAATTTTTATTGCCTTATCTTTACCAACCGTGTAACAGAGCCTCATAGCTTTCCAACAGAGCTACTTGCCAAACAATTATGTTTATTAAACCAACTATGCTGAAACAAACAGAAACAACTAAACATCTACATTTACTTAAAATTTTAAGAATGAGGACTTACTATCAGCCTGAACCAAGATACTGTTACCTGTATGCATTCCCAAAGTCTAGATACTCAGTATGTTCAGTCATACCTTTTTCCCAAATCAGTGAACTGATTACTCCTTTTTTTGATATTGTACATTTATCAACCTAGTTCATCTTGTTCTTGTGTCTACTGTAGAAGGGAACTATATCTTTGTTAAAACATAGGGATTATCATTGTATACATGCTGTGAACATGTATATGTGCAAGTTGTAATGTATTCTATGTTGTAGGTTTATTATTTAATTTCACCACTTCATCACTTTTGTACAGTGGCCAAGCAGACACCTCAGACTCCAGCATTTACGTTAAGTGCATTTGTACATTTTAGGCCACTGGATCCATATTTTATATTGGCAGTTACTGAGGGCAAAAGCAATATTTTATAACAGAATGTATAAATATTTTTGATAAAACAGTCTATATTTTATAAAAATTATTATAACACTAAAGCTGTACCTCAAAAGTCTCAAAAATAATTTGATCAAATACTTTTTTACAACTCTTCAGAGGATCCATTTGTGGCTTTTTAATGCTCTTATAAGGATAGGGAAGTCTTTCTGCAAGCCATGACTTTTCTACTTGCCTGGAGTTTTGGGTTTTTTTGTTTTGTTTTAATTGTTTTCCCTCCTAGTCTGACTTTGTTGTTTTTCCCTAGTTCAGTAATAACATCTTTGATTCTGTGCTTAGCATGTTAGGGCCATCATACCTCAGGAATAGCAAGTTGTTAACTAACCATACTGAGTTAACCATTTAATCACTATGTCTCAAAAGTTGTTCAAGTTTAAATCCTATGAGAAAAATTAGAGCACATTGATTTATAGAGAATTAAGCTTAAAACATTTATGAATATTTCAGCCTTGCCAGGATGTGTTGGCATGTTTTTGCTATACTCTGAGAACAGTTAAATTGTTCAGAGATAATTCCTGTTTCCTTACAAATTGATTATTACCCATGATCCTTTGGGGGAAAATCTTACAGGAAGAGGGAGCAGCAATATGTTGTTTAAAATTCTTTTAAAATGCCAGTTAACTTCCTTGGTGAAGGACAGTAGAGGATCTTAGCTTAATTGTCTGGTTTTAATGTAAACAGTGTTAACACAACATTGAAAAAAACACTAAATACTTTTGAGGTACAGTCTGCTCACCTTTTCTGGTTCTCAAATATGCATAGAAAGCAATGTCTAAAATAGGCGTTTAGCATTAAAAACTGACATAGCATTTTGTAACTACACAGTGTACAGAATTTTTTTTTAATTGAAGTCAATCACTAAAAAATTAGAGGGCAGGGTATATTCACTAATTAAGCTGAAGAAAGCACTAATTTTTTCTGTAGTTTCAAAAATATATATATTTTAGTCAGATTAAAAATTTTTAAACTCTATAGAATGTAAATATATTTTGTTATTACTGTATGTGTAAGTGACTGCTCAAGCACTTTGTAAGGAAATTAAGATATTTTAGGATGGTACACTATGCATTCAAATTAAATGTGCCTTTATGTCATTTTAAGAAAAAGTGTTTTGCAGTCATAAATTACCACAAATGCACAAATTAAAGTTTATTAGATTGTAATTTGTAACTTTGTTTTTAAGTATTATTTCCTTTTGGAAACTTCCTATTGGTCAGAATATGTATTAGCTCTCCTAGATTCAAGATCTCAAAGACTAGTTAACTTTAGTTAGCCTGCTTGCAGGTACTTTTTGTCCTAGGGAAGGGCAAAATCATTAAGAGTCAAACCAAATTGTCTACTTCACTGGTAACAGTGGGGAAATTTTGCATTCTGTTCCTGTAAGTTTAGTAGCATCTTTCATTCAGTGGTTACTTATGGGACGTCTTCTGTGTGCTAGACACTAAGGATAGAAAGGTGATAAAAAAAGGCACCAAAGTCTTCATAAATGAAGAATGGTAAACATTAATGCTAAAATGCAAGCACTAGTACTATATGTACTTTTCTCTTGTTTGAGAATAACTTATTTAATTTTAGAATCTGACCTTTCAGAAAATAGGTAAATGAAAACAATACTAGCTATTTTATAGTCATCTTATTCAAAAATTACAAATGGAATATTTCAGAAATGTAAAAAGAACCCTGCTATCTCTGTGACACAGATTAAGGTCATAATGTAATCACCATTGTATGTTGACTAGGTGAAAGCTGCATTATAGATTCAAATCTAACAAAATTTTTACAGGTGCTGCTGATCTTCCCAAAGCAACTGAGGGTGAGTATGAGAAACCCAAAAGAACAAATGCCGGATCATATTTTTAATATAGAATTCTTGTTTACCTTCTAGCTATCTTTTGAGATCTAGTGTTTCTCTGAGATATAAGCTTTATATGTATATACATATATAACTACATGTGTTTATAAATATATGTATGTAAATATATACATATATAAATAGAGGTAAGTTTGTAAAGTAACTTCTGAGTGTCAGAAATCTTGTGTAATTTCTTCTAGTATCTTGACTAAGTAGAAACTCTCAGACATCCAGTACGAAACATAATTTGAGTCATTGCTGGTCTCATTAAAGATAAGAGTGGTCTCTGGCAACCCCTCACCCCAAAGTAAGCAAACAAACTTGAGCATGAATCTGCACACACTAGGGCTTCAGCACCTAAGAGTTAGGGAATATCCAAGCACAAAAGTGAGAATACTCAGAGGTTGGGATGGAAGCTGAGTCCACAGATTAGGCCAGAGAAGTAGGAAGTTGGAGAGGTTAAGAGCCAAAATGGCAGGGAGCTGACTTTGGAAATGCAGACACCCAGAAGAAGTGGAGTTGCCAAGGATGGATTGCTATAGCAATACCTTTATGAGGATAACACACCTTGGAATTGCAGTAGAACTTATATGTTCTGTGCTAAAATTCTCTAGAGGAGCTCAAGTTCTATTTTGCAGATCACTCTCCATCTACCAGTAGAAACAAATACTTTCTCAATGAAAGCTTTCCTGGATGGAAATATATATAAGATTTCAACAGGTTAAGATCAAGTAATACACTATCACAGATCACCAAATACATGAGAGACAGCAAGTTATCTTGAATGAAGCCAATAAAAATAGTAAATATAGACAGCCCCTCCAAAAGATTGCAAATATTAGAATTCTCAGATACAAAATTTAAAATAACTATATAAAAAAGTTTATATACCTAAAATTTACCAGGATAAATACGTAAAATGAAATTTGAAAGGAATTAACAAACATTTTTAAAATCCAAAAATTAAAAAAAATATATAAATGACCAAATTTGAAACTCAGTGGAAGCATTACAGCAGATTACACAGGTGAAAAAAGAACTGGAGAACTGAAAGATACATCTGAAAAATAATCCCAAGTAAATCAAATAAAGAGATAAGGAAATGGAAGATATCAAAGGAAAGTTAAGAGATATGGAAGATGGAAGGGAGATGCAATTGGAATAAATGGAAGAGAGGCAATATGTAAAGACATAATGGCTGCAAATTTCCCAGAGAAGAAGAATATTTAATAAGTACAATATTCTCCATACAGAATAAATATATATTTATGCATAGAATCATTGTAGTGAAACTGCAGACCACAAAGACAACATTTTGAAAATACCCAGGGAGAAAGGAAAGACTAACAGCTAACTTTTCAATAGCAATAATAGAAGCAGTGGAATATTGCCTTCAGAGCACTGGAAAATAAAATGTCAACCTGAAATTGTGTAGGACGTAAACTTTTTTTAAGAATGAAATCAATTAAAATATTTTTTAAAGGAGGGTTTATGATCAAGGTCCTACTCTAAAGGAAGTGCTTCAAGAAGAAAGAAAATGATCCTCCAAGATGATCAAAGATACAAAAAAGGCTTGTGAGCAAATAAAATGGTAAACACTTAGGTAAATCTAAATAAACCAAATCCATACATAGAAGCCTTTTTTTTCTATGTTAAGTCAACAGAAATTCTGGACAACAGATGTAAGAAAATTGAGATAGAGAAGATCAGAGCTAAAGTATTCTATTGTGTTGTTGGGGTGTCTAGGTCTTTTTTGTTTTAACATCTTTATTGGAATATAATTGCTTTACAAGGGTGTGTTAGTTTGTGCTGTATAACAAAGTGAATCAGCTATACATATACATATATCCCCACATCTCCTCCCTCTTGCATCTCCATCCCACCCTCCCTATCCCACCCCTCTAGGTGGTCACAAAACACCGAGCTGATCTCCCTGTGCTATGCGGCTGCTTCCCACTAGCTATCTAGTTTACATTTGGTAGTGTATATATGTCCATTGCCACTCTCTCACTTTGTCAGGGAAGGGTAAGCTGGGTGTCAAGGTATTGATCAGTTAAATGTACAATCATAAAATGTCAAGGATATTCATTGAAAGAATATAGTGTGTATAAATTCCAAACCAAAGGTAACATGGTAGAAATCTAAATGTATAGCAATATAAATGGAGCAGACTCACTAGTTAAAACCAAGGTATAGATTTTTAAAAGGAAATCTGACTTTATAATGTTTACAAAAAGATAAATCTAAAACATATGTACGCAGAGAAGTTGAAAGTAAAAGTAGGAGGAAATACATATAATGCAAAAACCAATCAAACTAAAGCTATGGTAGCTCTATTTAATATCAAACAAAACTGATTTTAGACCATCTTGAAAAAAATGTGTCACTTAGAGTGTTTCTACACAATGATAAAAGATTCAATTCACCAAAAAATACAATAATTCCAAGCATATATGTATCTAATAAAATAGTCTCTAAATACATAAAGCAAAAATTCTTAGAGCTACTTTAAAAAACTAGCAAATATCCATCAGGGTGGAAGAATTCAACTCATTATTGGACAACAGACTTTCTAATCAGCAAAGATATAAAATGTTAGAAGAAAACAGTAAACTTGGTCCAGTGGATGTACATAGATTTCTGCCTCCAACAATTAAGGGGTTCCACAGTTTTTTTCAAGTACATATGGAGCATTTACAAAAATTGAGCCATAAAACAAATGGCAGAAAATTACAGAGTATAGTTATACCAATTATATTTTCTACTTGCTTAGAACAAAAAGATTACATATACGTATATATATGTGTGTGTGTATATAAAGTATTTGAGAAAAAAATTTACCCTTTCAATAATGGAGAAAATGAAATAATAGTAATCATTAAATACTTATAACTGAGTAATAGTAAAAACATTGCATTACATACCAAAACTTGAGATGCAGCAAAAGTGGTTCTTCCAGGGAACTTTATAAACTAACTACTTATTAGAAAAAGGAAGGTTAAAAATGGATCAAATTGTTCAGTTTAAAAAGATAGGAAAAAAAAAACACACCAATAACCAAAGTAAATAGTAAAAATAGTCAATATAATAGAAACAAAAGCCAAAATCTTGTTCCTTTAAAATGCTAACAAAGTAGACACAGCTCTGAAAAGATGAAATGAGAGAAGGCATAAAAAATGCTACCTATTATAAATGAAAATGCAAGTGCGAGAAAGATTTTTTAAAATTGAAACGAGGGCTTCCCTGGTGGCGCAGTGGTTGAGAATCTGCCTGTTAATGCAGGGGACACGGGTTCGAGCCCTGGTCTGGGAGAATCCCGCGTGCTGCGGAGCAACTAGGCCCGTGAACCACAACTACTGAGCCTGCATGTCTGGAGCCTGTGCTCCACAACAAGAGAGGCGCGATAGTGAGAGGCCCGCTCACCACGATGAAGAGTGGCCCCAGCTTGCCACAACTAGAGAAAGCCCTCGCACAGAAACGAAGACCCAACACAGCAAAAATAAATTAATTAAAATTGAAAGAAAATACTTCAGCATAACACAAATAAATTTGAGAACTTAAAATAGTGGAGATAATCTTTGAAAACGATAAGAATACTAACCTAGAAAGAAATTAAAGACTGAATAATCTCATAACAATTAAAAAAATAAAAGCAGAAGTTAAAAGTCTTTCCACAAAGAAAACATTGGGTCTGGATTGCTTTACAAGTGAATCCTTCCAAATTTCAAGGAAGAAATTATTTTAACCACATAGAAAGTTTTTGAGATAATGGGGAAAAGTTATATTTTCTAGCTCATTCTATGAAGTCAGTATAATGTAGATAACAAAATATACAAGAAGAGTATGTTACTAGCAAATTTCACTCATGAATATGGATATAAAAATACTAAACAAAATATTACCAAGTCAGATTCAGTGATGTATGCAAAAGACACTTTTCCATTAGCAAATTTGGCTTACCCTGGTAATGTAAGGATGGCTTAATATTAGAAAATCTATAATTGTCATTTACCATAGTAACGGATTAAAGGAGAAAAAGTAATAGATTTAGAAAGAGCTGATCACATTCTTGCTTTAATGGGGTGGGACAGAGCTGGTTAAACTGATAAGTGGTATCTATAGTAAAACAAAAAACACAAGTAACTAAAATCAATAGCATCATCCCATATGAGGAAACATTCTCTTTAAAATTGGGGAATAGACCTAGGATGCCTGCCATTACTACTTCTTTTCAACATTGAACTCCTTTAATATAAGGGTTAAAAGGAGGATATAAAATGGTTATTATTTGCAGATGATATGATTATCAACCTACAAAACTCAAAAGACTAAAATTTGCTAGCAATCATAGTTTATCCAAGATTCTGGTTATAAGATGAAGATAAAAAAGTCAGTGACATATCTGTGGACCATCACGAAATAATTAGAGTACATAATATTTTTAAAACACAACTTTTACATAGCAACAAAACTAAGTTACCTAGAAATAAATTTAACAAAAGATGTGCAAGACTGGTTTTGTTTTGCTTCTAATTCTTCACTGGGAGACATTAAAGACCTAAGTGAATGTAGAAATATCCCATCCTATGGTGTGATGTCAAGTGCTCCTCAAGTTGCTCTGTAGATTTAATGCAACTCCAGTCAGAATCTCAACATTTTTTTATAGAACTTTACAAACCCATTCTAAGATTTATATAGAAGAGCAAAAGGGCAATAATAGTAAAGAACAGTTTAAGAAATTCCTGAAGAACAAAGAGGAGGAGAGGGAATTTACCCTACCACATATCAAGAATTATGAAAATGTAGCAATTATTGTAGAATTGGTACATATTACAAATGGAGAAAGAGAGCCAAGGGATAGACCTACACATATATGAAACTGATATATAAAAGAAGCAATATGTTAATTTAGTGGAGAAAAAAGAAAATGTTCCATAGGTAGAGCTAGGAAAATTGTTTATCCATATGGAAAGGGAAAAAAACAATTTCTGTGTCACACTGTTATAAAAATTTCAAATGAAATAAAATGTCAAAAGTAAGACTTAAAACTTTGGAAATATATGTAGGAGAAGAAAGCACTAAAATGTAAGAAAAATTCATAAAGTCAACTAATAAAATTCAAAATTTCTGTTTATCAAAAGACATCATAAAGTAAAAAGGCAAGTCACAAACTGGAAGTAGATTTATTTCCGTCACATGTAACAGAGAAAGAATGATAGCTAACATAAATTAAAAATTCCTGAAACTCAATAAGGAAAACAATGGGAAATTTCAAAAGATATGAACAGATATTTCACAGGGACAGTAAACATGCTCAATCTCAACTGTAGTTAGAAACTACAAATTCAAGACCATACTCACATACAATTGCACACATTCAATTGGCAAAAATTTTAAATTCACACCATATCAAGTCATGGAGATGGAGTGGAACAATGAGATCTCATGTAAATTGCTGTGAGGAGTATATAGAAATACCCACTCTAGAAAAACAATTTGGTATTGTCTTGTAAAGCTGAACATGATACCCAGCAATTCCACTTGAGTACTGTATCCTGAAGAAACTTTACATATGCACCAAGAGTCATGAACAAGAATTTTCCTAGCATTATTTGTAAGCAAAACCTGGAAACAACCCAAATGCTCATCAGTGGAAGAGAACAGTTTAATAAAATATAGTATAATTACACCATGAAATATTATAGGACAATGAAAATCAACTGCCCTTATAGTGAACAGTACAAAAGAGCAAAATGTGTGAAAGAAGCTAATTAAAGACTGTATATAGCCTGTTTTTTTTTTACATCTTTATTGGAGTATAATTGCTCTACAGTGGTGTGTTAGTTTCTGCTTTATAACAAAGTGAATCAGTTATACATATACATATGTTCCCATATCTCTTCCTCCCTCCCACCCTCCCTATCCCACCCCTCTAGGTGGTCACAAAGCACCGAGCTGATCTCCCTGTGCTATGCAGCTGCTTCCCACTAGCTATCTACCTTACGTTTGGTACTGTATACATGTCCATGCCTCTCACTCGCCTTGTCACAGCTTACCCTTCCCCCTCCCCATATCCTCAAGTCCATTCTCTAGTAGGTCTGTGTCTTTATTCCTGTCTTAACCCTAGGTTTTTCATGACATGTTTTTTTCTTAAATTCCATATATATGTGTTAGCATATGGTATTTGTCTTTCTCTTTCTGACTTACTTCACTCTGTATGACAGACTCTAGGTCCATCCACCTCATTACAAATAGCTCAATTTCATTTCCTTTTATGGCTGAGTAATATTCCATTGTATATATGTGCCACATCTTTATCTGTTCATCCAATGATGGACACTTAGGTTATTTCCATCTCCGGGCTATTGTAAGTAGAGCTGCAATGAACATTTTGGTACATGACTGTTTTTGAATTCTGGGTTTCTCAGGGTATATGCCCAGTAGTGGGATTGCTGGGTCATATGGTAGTTCTATTTGTAGATTTTTAAGGAACTTCCATACTGTTCTCCATAGTGGCTGTATCAATTCACACTCCCACCAGCAGTGCAAGAGTGTTTCCTTTTCTCCGTGCCCTCTCCAGCATTTTATTGTTTCTAGATTTTTTGATGATGGCCATTCTGACTGGTGTGAGATGAGATCTCATTGTAGTTTTGATTTGCATTTCTCTAATGATTAATGATGTTGAGCGTTCTTTCAAGTGTCTGTTGGCAGTCTGTATATCTTCTTTGGAGAAATGTCTATGTAGATCTTCTGCCCATTTTTGGATTGGGTTGTTTGTTTTTTTGTTATTGAGCTGCTTGTAAATTTTGGAGACTAATCCTTTGTCAGTTGCTTCATTTGCAAATATTTTCTCCCATTCTGAGGGTTGTCTTTTGGTCTTGTTTATGGTTTCCTTTGCTGTGCAAAAGCTTTGAAGTTTCATTAGGTCCCATTTGTTTGTTTTTATCTCCATTTCTCGAGGAGTTGGGTCAAAAAGGATCTTGCTGTGATTTATGTCATAGAGTGTTCTGCCTATGTTTTCCTCTAACAGTTTGATAGTTTCTGGCCTTACATTTAGGTCTTTAATCCATTTTGAGCTTATTTTTGTGTATGGTGTTAGGGAGTGATATAATCTCAAACTTTTACATGTATCTGTCCAGTTTTCCCAGCACCACTTATTGAAGAGACTGTCCTTTCTCCACTGTACATTCCTGCCTCCTTTATCAAAGATAAGGTGACCATATGTGCGTGGGTTTATCTCTGGGCTTTCTATCCTGTTCCATTGATCTATCTTTATGTTTTTGTGCCAGTACCATACTGTCTTGATTACTGTGGCTTTGTAGTATAGTCTGAAGTCAGGGAGCCTGATTCCTCCAGCTCCGTTTTTCATTCTCAAGATTGCTTTGGCTGTTCGGGGTCTTTTGTGTTTCCATACAAATTGTGAAATTTTTTGTTCTAGTTCTGTGAAAAATGCCAGTGGTAGTTTGATAGGGATTGCATTGAATCTGTAGATTGCTTTGGGTAGGAGAGTCATTTTCACAATGTTGATTCTTCCAATCTAAGAACATGGTATATCTCTCCATCTATTTGTATCATCTTTAATTTCTTTCATCAGTGTCTTACAATTTTCTGCATACAGGTCTTTTGTCTCCTTAGGTAGGTTTATTCCTAGATATTTTATTCTTTTTGTTGCAGTGGTAAGTGGGAGTGTTTTCTTGATTTCACTTTCAGATTTTTCATCATTAGTGTATAGGAATGCTAGAGATTTCTGCGCATTAATTTTGTATCCTGCTACTTACCAAATTCGTTAATTAGCTCTAGTAGTTTTCTGGTAGCGTCTTTAGGATTCTCTATGTATAGTATCATGTCATCTGCAAACAGTGACAGCTTTACTTCTTTTCCGATTTGGGTTCCTTTTATTTCCTTTTCTTCTCTGATTGCTTGGCTAAAACTTCCAAAACTATGTTGAATAAGAGTGATGAGAGTGGACAACCTTGTCTTGTTCCTGATCTTAGTGGAAATGGTTTCAGTTTTTCACCACTGAGGACGATGTTGGCTGTGGGTTTGTCATATATGGCCTTTATTATGTTGAGGAAAGTTCCCTTTATGCCTACTTTCTACAGGGTTTTTATCATAAATGGGTGTTGAATTTTGTCAAAAGTTTTCTCTGCATCTATTGAGACGATCATATGGTTTTTCTCCTTCAGTTTGTTAATATGGTGTATCATGTTGATTGATTTGCGTATGTTGAAGAATCCTTGCATTCCTGGAATAAACCCCACTTGATCATGGTGTATGATCCTTTTAATGTGCTGTTGGATTCTGTTTGTTGAGGATTTTTGCATCTATGTTCATCAGTGATATTGGCCTGTAGCTTTCTTTCTTTGTGACATCCTTGTCTGGTTTTGGTATCAGGGTGATGGTGGCCTCATAGAATGAGTTTGGGAGTGTGCCTCCCTTTGCTATATTTTGGAATAGTTTGAGAAGGATAGGTTTTAGCTCTTCTCTAAATGTTTGATAGAATTCGCCTGTGAAGCCATCTGGTCCTGGGCTTTTGTTTGTTGGAAGATTTTTAATCACAGTTTCAATTTCAGTGCTTGTGATTGATCTGTTTGTATTTTCTATTTCTTCCTGTTTCAGTCTTGGCAGGTTGTGCTTTTCTAAGAATTTGTCCGTTTCTTCCAGGTTGTCCATTTTACTGGCATAGAGTTGACTGGATCTCTCATGATCTTCTGTATTTCTGCAGTGTCAGTTGTTACTTCTCCTTTTTCATTTCTAATTCTGTTGATTTGAATCTTCTCCCCTTTTTTCTTGATGAGTCTGGCTAATGGTTTATCAGTTTTGTTTATCTTGTCCAATAACCAGCTTTTAGTTTTATTGATCTTTGCTATCATTTCCTTCATTTCTTTTTCATTTATTTCTGATCTGATCTTTATGATTTCTTTCCTTCTGCTAACTTTGGCGTTTTTGTTTTTTGTTCTTCTCTAATTGCTTTAGGTGCAAGGTTAGATTGTTTATTTGAGATGTTTCCTGTTTCTTAAGGTAGGATTGTATTGCTATAAACTTCCCTCTTAAAACTGCTTTTGTTGCATCCCATAGGTTTTGGGTCGTCGTGTCTCCATTGTCATTTGTTTCTAGGTATTTTTTTATTTCCTCTTTGATTTCTTCAGTGATCACTTCGTTATTAAGTAGTGTATTGTTTAGCCTCCATTGTTGTATTTTTTACAGATCTTTTCCTGTAATTGATATGTAGTCTCATAGCGTTGTCGTCAGAAAAGATACTACATACAATTTCAATTTTCTTAAATTTACCAAGGCTTGATTTGTGACCCAAGATATGATCTATCCTAGAGAATGTTCCATGAGCACTTGAGAAAAATGTGTATTCTGTTGTTTTTGGATGGAGTGTCCTATAAATATCAATTAAGTCCATCTTGTTTAATGTATCGTTTAAAGCTTGAGTTTCCTTATTTATTTTCATTTTGTATGATCTGTCCATTGGTGAAAGTGGGGTGTTAAAGTCCCCTACTATGAATGTGTTACTGTTGATTTCCCCTTTTATGGCTGTTAGTATTTGCCTTATATATTGAGGTGCTCCTATGTTCGGTGCATAAATATTTACAATTGTTATATCTTCTTCTTGGATCGATCCCTTGATCATTCTGTAGTGTCCTTCTTTTTCTCTTCTAATAGTCTTTATTTTAAAGTCTATTTTGTCTGATATGAGAATTGCTACTCCAGCTTTCTTGTGGTTTCCATTTGCATGGAATATCTTTTTCCATCCCCTCACTTTCAGTCTGTATGTGTCTCTAGGTCTGAAGTGGGTCTCTTGTAGACAACATATATATGGATCTTGTTTTTGTATCCATTCAGCCAATCTGTGTCTTTTGGTGGGAGCATTTAGTCCATTTACATTTAAGGTAATTATCGATATGTGTGTTCCTATTCCCATTTTCTAAATTGTTTTGGGTTCGTTATTGTAGGACTTTTCCTTCTCTTGTGTTTCTTGCCTAGGGAATTTCCTTTAGCATTTGTTGTAAAGCCGGTTTGGTCGTGCTGAAGTCTCTCAGCTATTGCTTGTCTGTAAATGTTTTAATTTCTCCATCAAATCTGAATAAGATCCTTTCTGGGTAGAGTAATCTTGGTTGCAGGTTTTTATCCTTCATCTCTTTAAATATGTTCTGCCAGTCCCTTCTGGCTTGCAGAGTTTCTGCTGAAAGATCAGCTGTTAACCTTATGGGGATTCCCTTGTGTGTTATTTGTTGTTTTTCCCTTGCTGCTTTTAATATATTTTTGTTGGATTTAATTTTTGACAGTTTGATTAATATGTGTCTTGGCGTATTTCTCCTTCGATTTATCCTGTATGGGACTCTGTGTGCTTCCTGGACTTGACTGACTATTTCCTTTCCCATATTAGGGAAGTTTTCAACTATCATCTCTTCAAATATTTTCTCAGTCCCTTTCTTTTTCTTTTCTTCTTCTGGAACTCCTATAATTCGAATGTTGGTGTGTTTAATGTTGTCCCAGAGGTCTCTGAGACTGTCCTCAGTTCTTTTCATTCTTTTTTCTTTATTCTGCTCTGCAGCAGTTATTTCCACTAGTTTATCTTCCAGGTCACTTATCCGTTCCTCTGCCTCAGTTATTCTGCTATTGATCCCATCTGGAGTATTTTTAATTTCATTTATTGTGGTGTTCATCATTGCTTGTTTCATCTTTACTTCTTCTAGGTCCTTGTTAAATGTTTCTTGCATTTTGTCTATTCTATTTCCAAGATTTGGATCATCTTTACTATCATTATTCTAAATTCTTTTTCAGGTAGACTGCATATTTCCTCTTCATTTGTTAGGTCTGGTGGGTTTTTATCTCACTCCTTCATCTGCTGTGTGTTTTTCTGTCTTCTCATTTTGCTTATCTTACTGTGTTTGGGGTCTCCTTTTTGCAGGCTGCAGGTTCGTAGTTCCTGTTGTTTTTGGTGTCTGTCCCCAGTGGCTATAGTTGGTTCAGTGGGTTATGTAGGCTTCCTGGTGGAGGGGACTAGTGCCTGTGTTCTGGTGGATGAGGCTGGATCTTGTCTTTCTGGTGGGCAGGTCCACGTCTGGTGGTGTGTTTTGGGGTGTCTGTTGACTTATTATGATTTAAGGCAGGCTCTCTGCTAATGGGCAGGGTTGTGTTCCTGTCTTGCTAGTTGTTTGGCATAGGGTGTCCAGCACTGTAGCTTGCTGGTCGTTGACTGAAGCTGGGTGCTGGTGTTGAGATCGAGATTTCTGGGAGATTTTCGCCCTTTGATATTATGTGGAGCTGGGAGGTCTCTTGTGGACCAGTGTCCTGAAGTTGGTTCTCCCACCTCAGAGGCACAGCCCTGACCCCTGGCTGCAGTACCAAGAGCCTTTCATCTACACGGCTCAGAATAAAAGGGAGAAAAACAAGAAAGAAAGAAAGAAAGGAAGGAAGGAAGGAAGGAAGGAAGAGAGAAAGAAAGGAGGGAGGGAGGGAGGGAGGGATGGAGAAGAGTGAAGGAAAGAAAGAAAGAAGTACAATAAAGTAAAGTAAAATAAAGTTATTAAAGTAAAAAATAATTAAGAAAAAAAATTTTTTAAAAAGAAAAAAAAACAAAACACGGACTAATAGAACCCTAGGACAAATGGTGGAAGCAAAGCTATACAGACAAAATCTCACACAGAAGCATACACATACACACTCACAAAAAGAGGAAAAGGGGAAAAAATCATAAATCTTCCTCTCAAAGTCCACCTCCTCAATTTTGAATGATTCGTCTATTCATGTATTCCTCAGATGCAGGGTACATCAAGTTGATTGTGGAGCTTTAATCCGCTGCTCCTGAGGCTGCTGGGAGAGATTTCCCTTTGTTTTCTTTGTTCTCACAGCTCCCGGGCTCAGCTTTGGATTTGGCCCCGCCTCTGCGTGTAGGTCGCTGGAGGGCGTCTGTTCTCGCTCAGACAGGACGGGGTTAAAGGAGCAGCTGTTTCGGGGACTCTGGCTCACTCAAGGCGTGGGGAGGGAGGGGCACGGAGTGCAGGGCGAGCCTGCAGTGGCAGAGGCCGGCGGGACGTTGCACCAGCCTGAGGCGCGCCGTGTGTTCTTCCAGGGAAGTTGTCCTTGGATCCCGGGACCCTGGCAGTGGCGGGCTGCACAGGCTCCCGGGAGGGGCGGTGTGGATAGTGACCTGTGGTTGCACACAGGCTTCTTGGTGGCGGCAGCAGCAGCCTGAGCGTCTCATGCCCGTCTCTGGGGTCCTCGCTGTTAGCTGCGGCTCGCGCCCGTCTCTGGAGCTCCTTTAAGCAGCGCTCTTAATCCCCTCTCCTCACGCACCAGGAAACAAAGAGGGAAGAAAAAGTCTCTTGCCTCTTCGGCAGGTCCAGACTTTTTCCCGGACTCCCTCCCGTCTAGCCATGGTGCACTAACCCCTTCAGGCTGTGTTCACGCAGCCAACCCCAGTCCTCTCCTTGTGCTCCGATGGAAGCCGAAGCCTCAGCTCCCAGCCCCGCCCACCCCGGCAGGTGAGCAGACAAGCCTCGGGCTGGTGAGTGCAGGTCGGCACCGATCCTCTGTGCGGGAATCTCTCCACTTTGCCCTCCGCACCCCTGTGGCTGCGCTCTCTTCCGTGGCTCCGAAGCTTCCCCCACTCCGCCACCTGCAGTCTCCACCCGCGAAGGGGCTTCCTAGTGTGTGGAAACCTTTCCTCTTTCACAGCTCCCTCTCACTGGTGCAGGTTCCGTCCCTATTCTTTTGTCTCTGTTTATTCTTTTTTCTTTTGCCCTACCCAGGTACGTGGGGGGTTCTTGCCTTTTGGGAGGTCTGAGGTCTTCTGCCAGCGTTCAGTAGGTGTTCTGTAGGAGTTGTTCCACCTGTAGATGCATTTCTGGTGTATCTGTGGGGAGGAAGGTGATCTCCGCGTCTTACTCTTCCGCCATCTTCCCCTCCAACTCATCCTGGTATTTTTTAAAACTTAAAAACTAAGCATAAATGTGATTTTTTTTAAAAAACAAGTAATTGTTGAACAAAAATTAAGATAGGGGTTATCTGATGAGACAGAAGAATATGATAGTGGTGCAGAATACCCTGACAGGTAGAAGTTGCTGGTAGTATTTTAGGTCATCAGTTTGGGTGGTGATTTAATCAGTTCAGTATATTAATAAATAATATACTCCTCACCATCTTGAGTCCTCACTGTTCTCCTTTTCCACCTTAAATTGCCATATCCATCATACTCTCCCACGTATGTGATCCTCAGCTCCCTGCTCCTTTCTTGCTTCTTTGTACAACCCTGTTAAACTCCCACCCAAACCCCTGTTAAATCTATTTCTGCATCTGAACAACCATGCTAACTCATCTCACTACCATGAAGTGAATCAATACTAAATTTCCTTAGTCTAGTGGTTCTCAAACTTTACGGTGTATCAGAGTCACTGGAAGGATTTGTACATGGGCTTCATCAAGCAGATTGTTTGTTTGTTTTGGTATTGAGTTGTATGAGTTCTTTTTTTTTTTTTTTTTTTTACGGTACGTGGGCCTCTCACTGTTGTGGCCTCTCCCATTTCAGAGCACAGGCTCCAGACGCGCAGGCTCAGCGGCCATGGCTCACGGGCCCGCCGCTCTGCGGCATGTGGGATCTTCCCGGACCGGGGCACGAACCCGTGTCCCCTGCCTCGGCAGGCAGACTCTCAACCACTGCGCCAACAGGGAAGCCCTGTATGAGTTCTTTAAATATTTTGGATATTAAGCCCTTATCTGATACACGGTTTGCAAACATTTTCTCCCATTCTGTAGGGTGCCTTTTCATTTTGTTAGTTGTCTCTTGCTGTGCAGTAGCTTTTTAGTTTGATGTAATCCTGCTTGCTTATTTTTGCTTTTGTAGCTTGTGCTTTTGGTGTCATATCTAAAAAATCATTGCCCAGACCAATGTCAAAGAGCTTTTTTCCTATGTTTTCTTCTTTGAGTTTTATGGTATTAGGTCTTATGTTTTAAGTCTTTAATCCATTTTGAGTTAACTTTTGTGAGTGGTATGAGAGAGGTCCAGTTTCATTTTTCTGCATTTTTTTCATTTTCCTAACACCATTTATTAAAGGAACTATCCTTTCCCCATTGACTGTTTTTGGATCGCTTGTCAAATATTAATTGACTATAAATGCAGGGGGTGGTTATTTCTGGGCTCTCTATACTGTTCTATGTCAATTTTTATGCAAGTACCATGCTGTTTTAATTACTATAGCTGTGTAGTACTGTTTGAGATGAGGACATGTGAATGCCTTTGGTTTTGTTGTTCTTTCTCAGGTTTGCTTTGGCTATTCGAGGTCTTTTGTGGCTCCAAACAAATTTTTAGGATTTTTTTTTCCTGTGGAAAATGTCATTTGAATTTTGATAGGGATTGCATTGAATTTATAGATGGCTTTGGGTAATACAGATATTGTGTATAGAAACACAACTGATTTCTATATGTTGATTTCACATCCTACAACTTTACTGAACTTGTTCATTAGTTCTAATAGTTTTTTTGGTTCAGTCTTTAGGGTTTTCTTTAGATCGTATAATCTTCGAACAACAATTTTACTTCCTCCTTTCCAATTTGGATGCCTTTTTATTTCTTGCTTGACATTTTTCTCATTCCAATTTTGATTGCTTGCTGATTATGCTGTAGCTTTATTTTCCTTTACATTGGAGACAGAAATACTGTCTTTATGTCAAAGGAATAAGTTTGTCCTCTAGCATCAAAACACATTGCTATTCTTAAATTGAGAATAGGTTTAAATGATGGGCTAACATCTAGGAACTATGTTGTAAGAGATGGAGTAGAATGAGAGACAAGACTGGTTACAAAATTTATTTTTCTTTCTTTCTTGTGTGTGTGTGCATGCCAAGTAGGTATTTGTATAAATTAAATACCTATTTAATCTGTAAAATACCCCTCCTCCCTTCAGATAATCAGCAGTGTATATCTCCTAGGCATGAACACACATAAACAGAAAGCCAAAAATCCAAGATATCAAGATCACCATCTTGGCACTGGACTTTCTAGGGCAGTTTAACTGTTCCTATTTTCACTGACTTTTTAGACCTTGCCTTTTTTTTCCCCCTTTCTACTCAGATCTACTTTATTCACTTGCTTGTCATCCTGTATTAATCAGTTCTCTGACTTGAAACCATTGAGTGCTTGTGACATTAGTATTACCATCTTTTTCTGTTTTTAGAAGTAAAATAGTGTATTTTAAAACTTTAGTCTCCCATATATGATCTCATTTAATCCCCAAGACTACCCTATGAAGTGGGTGGAGTGAAGTAAGCTGCCCCAGCTCACACAGCTGCTAAGTGGCAGAGCCAGAACTATGACCCTTTCCTTGCCCAGTACCTTTTCTGTTACACTACAAACTTTTTGTTTAAGTTGGTTTTAAATTAGACCAGTCAATAGTTAACTCCCCCTGAAAGTAAGATGAAGACAGAATAAAGTTAAAACTCCCCTCTCCCTTCCCCCAGGAATACTAACTACATCAGTGGTATTACATCTTACTGCATCACATCGGGAGATAGTAATCTCAAATTTTTCCACTAAGTTTGATCACTTGGTTAAGGTGGTGATCATCAGATCTCTCTTTCTGAAGATACCGTTTTACCCTTATAACTAATAGACAATCCGAGGTAATACTTGAGGATCATTTGATTTCCAAAAACCTTCCTCCCAATACTCATCTGAGTAAATTATTACACTAGAAGTTGCAAAATAATTTCCCAACTCTAGTATTTCATCTACATGCATTAGCTGCCATTCTTGTTTTTGTTTTTTTTAAGCTTTTCCTTTTTCCTCATAACCTCACTTTTTTTTTAAAATTTGAGTATCACTGTAGATGCAAGGACTTTTTAAAATCATTGTTATAATCCATTACTATTACTGCTTTTTTCTTGGATGCTTAAATTGTTCCCAGATTTGAGCCCATTTGTCTTTGAGTACCTCCTTGCTTCCTTGCACTATAAGATGTTCCAGGCCCACTTTTTGTGTTCCCTGCAAACCTGGAATTAGCCTTTTTTTTTTTTTTTTGAGAAAGAATATTTAGGAACTAAAATCTGATTGCTATTGTGAAGTCATGATATCTAGACCCTTTCAGTTGATAGACGAAGAAAATAAACCTCTTTGAAAATCATGAGTTCATGCTAATTTAAATGGAGCCTCACAGGATTCTTTTTCAACTTAACCTCATTTCATATTTTCATCTCTCTTCTGCCATTATAGACCCTCATTTTTAAGAGTCTATATGGTGATTCAATTTCATACTAGAAAGCATTATTTTTACTTGTTTTAGAAAAATTTGTTCAGTTTACCAAAGAGATCAGTATACTTTATTTGAAAATTAATAGGAGGGACTTCCCTGGCAGTCCAGTGGTTAAGACTCCGCACTTCCATTGCAGGGGGCACAGGTTCGATCCCTGTTCGGGGAACTAAGATCCCCCCGCATGCTGTGTGGCTCGGCCAAAAAAAAAAAAAAATTAATATGAAAGTTTAAAAACCTCATGTCACTACTTTCAATGCCTCAGTAGGAAATAGGCAAGTTTTCAGGTGATTGTTGTTATAGTTTTCAGGTGATTGTTGTTATAGTTCCTAATTTCTATTTTCTTTTTAGCTGTTTATACAAAGTCATCACAGTCACAAATTTACTTCTCCAAGTGTACAGATTCACATTTTAGATTCTCAATGGAATCCAGTTCAGTATTTTTGACATTTACAGCATTATGCTGAATTGTAGCATTTGCTTCTTCATGCTTTTATATTTCAGTGAGCTACTTTTGAGTTGTTGGTTTACTTCTTGAAATATGGACATAATGCAATACAATAAAAATAATGAAAAATGCATACTAACCGAAACTAAACAATATGCAAAAGACAAATACCTTATCGCCTTATCTGATAAACGCAGTCTGTGTAGTATGCATGAAATATTTAAGAGCGTAAGTATTAACGAAAGAGTTAGGTTTCTATGGAAATAGTAACTGCTTTTATCTTTTACAAATTTGAAATTGTGTGAAAAAACCTTAATCCCAGTAATTTTATCTCTGACCCCCAAACTGCATGTAAACCACTTAGTAGATGTCCAGGGATTTCTAGCATCTAAACACTGTAAAAAAGAGTTGTAGCTTTTTCTAATCCACCATCCTGGACTCATCAAAGCCCAGGATCTTTTGGATAAAGTAAATAAATTGCAATTCGATTTCTAAAGAACCCCTGATGCCTCCTTGGTACCTGCTTTATCTTTGCGCACTGATACTACTGCTTTACTCCTCCCTCAAGTTGTTTGTGTTATAGTCTAGTTAGAATAGGTAGAAAATAGATGCCAAAATGGCCTTTAAATGTTGTCATTTGAAGCTGACACTCCAAATTGGAGACCTTTGAAATGAGGCCTTTGAAGAAAAGAGCAGTCTGAATTGAAGTGTGCATAACTGTTTTGAACTGGAAATTACCTCTAGTTTAGTGAATAAAACCTATATAAATTAAATAAAACAATGCACATATATTTCTTTTTTCTGTATTATGTCTTATACTTATCCATGTAGAGATGTCCAAGCATAGGATTCAGGAAGAGGACTGGGCTGGAGATATGAGGGTCGTTGGATGGTAACTGAAGTCACAGGGGTAGATGAGGTCACTTAGGGTTGAGTATGGAGAGCAACAAGATAGAAGGGTCAACCAAGGACAAAATTCTAAGGGATGAGTAGAAGAGGAAGACTCAACAGAGACCTAAAAGCAGTAACCAGAGGTAGGAAGGAAATAAGGAGAGAATTAGTATTATGAAAGTCTAGGGAAAGAGAGTTTCAAAGAGGATTGAAAATGGACAACAATGTGAAGTGTTAATTGGTGAAGATGAGGTCTGAGATGTTCCACCTGCTTTAGCAACATGGATATTTTTGAGACCATGATGAGAGTAGTTTTACTGGTGTGCCCAGGGCTGAAACTAGCCTGCAATGCTTTACAGTGGGAATGAGGGGGAATCTTTCAAGAAGTTTGGCTATGAAGAGCAAGAAAGTGCCAGGGATCAAGGAGTTTAGGACACAGAAGACATTGGAATGTGTTTACATGTTGATGGGAGGGAGCAAGCCAGCCACACTGCTTGTAATCCCCACAGAACCATGCAGTATGAGGCCTCCTTGTTTAATTCATGGTGATCATCTTCACTCTTCCCAGAGATGGGGCTAAACCCAGTGAACTTAAGTGCTAATCATCTTCCAGATTCTGCTAAAGTAAAACAGTCTTTCTCTGACCATTCTCTCCCAACATAGAATTAATCAAATCCTCTTGTGTCCCCACCATAACCTGCAAAATATTCTCCATGCTTTATTGCATTTATTTGTTTACATGTCTCTTTTCTCCATAAGTTGTGTTTTATTCATCTTAGATGCCAAGTGCACAGCTCTGTCGCTGATACACTGTAGTGTTCAATAAATAGTAATAGCCTTTTATAAAGCAATAACCTTCATTTTAAAAAGTCAGGTATTTTGTGTTACCGTATTGGATCTTCACAACAACTCTGTGAAAAAAGCACTGTAATATTCTCATTTTATAAATAAGAAACTTGAGACTTAAGAGAGCTAAGTAACTTGTGCAAAGTCACATAGTAAGTGGAAGAGACAGGACTCAAACCCAGTCTGTTAGCAAGATTCATGCTCTTAAGCTCACTATAGTCAATGTAAGATTGAATAAATGAATGAATGGATGGGTATCAAGGAATTCAGAAGGACAAAATTCCCACAAATGAACTACCACACCATTTGTTAAACATAACACATACTGAGAGTGTCCAGTTGCTCAATAAATGCTTTCTGTTGGGAAGAAAAAATGGAACAGTTGCAAAACTGACATGTAAACTTCCAGACTGTTAACCACTGGAGCCTTCTTTCTTATTCTTCCTTTCTAGAAGACAAAAAGGATTAACATCCATGCTGTCTTTGTTTATCTGTGTACACCTTGCTCCGAGAGCTTAATGATACAGATGAAAGAACATGGTACTTTTGAGGAAATGAAACTTCACAGTAGCTGGAGTATATGTAAAAACTGCAATGGAGTAGGTGAGTAAAGACTAGGAAATGCAGGCATTGTGGGCTGTGTTCAGAAAGGTGGGTTTTTTTGCTTGTTTGTTTTTAATTTTTATTTTATATTGGAGTATAGTTGATTTACAATGTTGTATTTCAGGTGTACAGCAAAGGGATTCAGTTATACATGTACATATAGCTATTCTTTCTCAGATTCTTTTCCCACATAGGTTATTACAGAATATTGAGTAGAGGCCCCTGTGCTATATAGTAGGTTCTGTTGGTTGTCTATTTTACAAATAGCAGCGTGTATATGTTAATCCCAAACTCCTAATTTAGCCCTCTCCCAACCTTTCCCCTTTGGTATCCATAAGTTTGTTTTCGAAGTCTGTGAGTCTGTTTCTGTTTTGTAAATGAGTTCCTTTGTACCATTATTTTTAGAATCCACATATAAGTGATATCATATGATATTCATCTTTCTCTGACTTACTTTATTTAGCATGATAATTTCTAGGTCTATCCATGTTGCTGCAAATGGCATTATTTCATTCTTTTTTATGGCTGAGCAATATTCCATTGTATATATGTACCACATCTTCTTTATCCATTCATCTGTTGATGGACATTTAGGTTGCTTCCATGTCTTGGCTATATTGTAGATAGTGCTGCTATGAACATTGGGGTGCATGTGTCTTTTCAAATTATGGTTTTCTTCAGATATATGCCCAGGAGTGGGATTGCTGGATCATATGGTAGCTCTATTTTTAGTTTTTTAAGGACCCTCCATACTGTTCTTCATAGTAGCTGTACCAATTTACATTCCCACCAACAGTGTAGGAGGGTTCCCATTTCTCCACATCAGAAAGGGTTATTTGTCATAGGGGCAGATCTAAATTTTGCGGGGCCAAAAGTATATACAATTTGGGGGGCCCTCTTTAAGAAATCCATGATTTTGTATTTATAGCTACAGAATTAAGTTCAGAGCCTTGGAAGGGGTCTGTGCAAGTGCACCTTAAGTTTCATTAGCTTTCTGATAAATCACCTATGCCTCAGAGCCACTGAAGCATCTTCAGCTGGGAGAAATGTGGTTAGATTTGCATGGCGAGAATGGATCAGAGGGTTCAAGTCTGAAGCCTGGAGCAGTAGCTTGGAGCCACCTCAGCAACTGTGGGAGATGATAAAGGCCTAAACTAGGGTAAGGCAGTCAGGAGAGAGAAAAGTGGGTGAATAAAGCCTCTTCAGGTGGTAGAAACAAAGGACTAGGACTGACTACAGGTAGCCCGTAGGGGCCATATACCAACCACATCACAGAAATGTCTCCCCAAGCAATGTGATTTCCACTTATCCTTTAAGGGCCTTTTCCAGTTAAGAAGTACTTTTTTCCTCTTTGTGCCCTGCTCTTTCCACACAGGTACAATGAATGTCTCCTTCTCTCTGACTCCCTTGGGCTTTGTACACACCTCCATCTTATACTCGCTCATAGTGTCAGGACAGGGCATACCTTATTCACCTCTTGTATCTTGTATCTCCAGAGTCTTCATAGTGGAGGATGAAGGAATGGCCTGCTTTGCTCTATACAAAGACATTTAGAATAATATAAAATATTAGGAAGTTTCTATGAGTGATTGAGATTCAACCTACGATTAGTTGTTGATATGAATTGTAGTTGGGCTCCAACATAATAAAAGTGTCCCTCTGACAACCACCACAAGAGTCATCCCTTATTTAAGTTTAGTTCTTCCTAATCTGTAGAGAAGTTCCACATATAAGCTGTCACTTAAAACTTATAGCAGGCTTCCCTGGTGGCGCAGTGGTTGAGAGTCCACCTGCCGATGCAGGGGACACGGGTTCGTGCCCCGGTCCGGGAAGATCCCACATGCCGCGGAGCGGCTGGGCCTGTGAGCCATGGCCGCTGAGCCTGCATGTCTGGAGTCTGTGCTCCGCAACAGGAGAGGCCACAACAGTGACCTCTCCTTTTTGTGGCCCATGTACCACAAAAAAAAAAAAAAAAACTTATAGCCACTTGGAAAATCATCACATGGAGGTAGCAAAGAGACCTAGGACTAGCCCTTATTTTGCTACTATTAGTGTGACCTTGGACAAGTGATTTCACCTTACTAGTGATATGTGAACATTTCACCCTAATGTTCTCATCTGTAAAATGACGAAGTTATAGGTCGTCATTGATTTTTAACCTTCGTTTTCAAACAAAATCTTCAGCATTACTCCAGCACATAACAAAGTCAGAGCAGAAGCAGGCTGGGGGCCCAGTTTGTCACTCACTGGAACTAATTCTGAGGTCTTCTGTCAAAGCCCCTAGCCTACACAGTTTGATGTCCATGCTACTAGAAGACCCTTAATTAAATGCCTTAGAGCTGTCATTGACCATCTCCAATATGATGGTCGACTCAAAGTCACTGAGCTAAACTGTGGTATAAGAGCCAAAATCCAAGCCCCTCTTTTGTACTGAAGAGCAAGACCTCTGCTCACAATGACAAATTAGGACAGTGAAAGAGTTGTTGTTCAAATACCAGATAATATTTGTTGGGCCACAGCAATGCAGGAGGATGTTGAAAGTTCTGAGTCCATCATTAAGTTTTCTGGTGTCTCATAGCTGTAGAGCTAGAAGGAACCACAGAGGCAGTAAGGTCTTTCCAGAGAAATCTCTTACAGATCAGCTAAGTCTCTGCTTAAATACCTTCAGTGAAGTCTTCAACCTGACCATATGGTCGTCTGGGAGCTCCATGCAACTTTTGCATCCTAGACCTGTCTTTCAGAACAGTATAGAACAAAGTAGCCTTTCCAACATCTTTAAGAGCACTAAACCCAATTCTTTTGTGGTTTTAACTTTCTCAACTATGTCAATTTAAAACAAAATATCTTTTGACAGAATCTTAAATTCAACATAATATCACTCTTTGCTTGTTTTTATTACTCTTGTTAAGTACTTTACATACCAATGATCTTCTTTCCCAGATGTCTCAAAACATTTATTTCAAATAATGGCTGTCTTTTTCCCATTGTATATTCTTGCCTCTTTTGTCAAAGATTAATTGACCGTAGGTGTGTGGGTTTATTTCTGGGCTCTCTATTTGTTCCATTGATCCATGTGTCTGTTTTTGTGCCAATACCATGCTGTTTTGATTAATTACTGTAGCTTTGTGGTATTGTCTGAAGTCTGGGAGAGTTATGCCTCCTGCTTTGTTCTTTTCCTTCAGGGTTGCTTTGGCAATTCTGGATCTTTCATGGTTCCTATAAATTTTAGGATTATTTGTTCTAGTTCTTTTTGTGGGTAATTTGATAGGAATCACATTAAATTTGTAGATTGCTTTGGGTAGTATGGCCATTTTAACAATATTAATTCTTCCAAGCCAAGAGCATAGGATATCTTTCCATTTCTTTGAATCATCTTCTGTTTCCTTTATTAATGTTTTATAGTTCTCAGAGTATAAGTATTTCACCTCCTTGGTCAGGTTTATTCCCAAGTATGCAACTGATTTCTGCATGTTAACCTTGTATCCTGCTACCTTGCTGAATTTATCGGTTCTAGTAGTTTTTGTGTGAAGTCTTTAGGGTTTTCTATGTATAGTATCATGTCATCTGCATATAATGGCAGTTTTACCTCTTCCCTTCCAAGTTGGATACCTTTTATTCCTTTTTCTTGTCTGATTGCTGTGGCTAGGACTTCCAAAACTATGTTGAATATAAGAAGTGAGTGGGCATCCTTGTCTTGTTCCAGATTTTAGCAGGAACGCTTTCAGCTTTTCACCATTGAGCAGTATATTGGCTGTGGGTTTGTCATAAATATCTTTTATTATGTTGAGATATGTTCCCTCTATACCCACTTTGGTAAGAGTTTTTATCATGAATGGGTGTCAAATTTTGTCAAATGCTTTTTCTGTGTCTATTGAGATGATCATGTGTTTTTTGTTTATGTGGTGTATCACATTGATTTGTGTATATTGAATCATCCTTGTGAACCTGGGGTGAATCCCACTTTGTTGTGGCATATGATCTTTTTTATATGTTGCTGGATTTGGTTTGCTAATATTTTGTTGAGAATTTTTGCATCTGTATTCATCAAAGATATTGGCCTGTAATTTTTTGTGGCGGTGTCTTTGTCTGGCTTTGGTATCAGGGTGATGGTAGCTTCATAGAATGTCTTTGGGAGTATTCCCTCCTCTTCAATATCTGGAAGAGTTTGAGAAGGATTGGTATAAGTTCTTTGTTTGTTTGGTAGAATTTGCCTGTGAAGCCATCTGGTTTTGGACTTTTGTTTGGAGGGGACTTTTGCTTTGTAGGGAGTTTTTACAGATTCTATTTCACTTCTAGTGATCAGTCTGTTCAAATTATCTATTTCTTCTTGATTCAATTTTGGTTGGCTGTGTTTCTAGAAACTTGTGCATTTCTCCTAGGTTGTCAAATTTGTTGGCCTAATTGTTCATACTATTCCCTTATGGTTTTTTGTATTTCTGCAGTGTCAGTTGTTATGTCTTCAGCAAGTGGTGTTGGGAAAGTTGGACAGCCGCATGTAAATCAGTGAAGTTAGAACACTCTCACCATACACAAAAATAAACTCAAAATGGCTTAGACTTAAACATAAGACATGACACCATAAAACTCCTAGAAGAGATCATAGGCAAAACATTCTTTGACATAAATTGTACCAATGTTTTCTTAGGCCAGTCTCCCAAGGCAATAGAATAAAAAATAAACAAATGGGACCTAATCAAACTTACAAGCTTTTGCAGAGCAGCAAAGGAAACCATCAACAAAATGAAAAGACAACCTACAGAATGGGAGAAAATATTTGCAAATGATGCAAATGACAAGGGCTTTATTTCCAAAATATACAAACAGCTCATACAACTCAACAAGAAAACAAAAAACCCAGTCAAAAAGTGGGCAGAAGACCTAAACAGACATTTCTCCAAAGAAGACATATGGATGGTCAAAAAGCACATGAAAAGATGCTCAACATCACTAATTATTAGAGAAATGCAAATCAAAACTACAACGAGGTACCACCTCACACTGGTCAGAATGGCCATTGCTGAAAACTCTACAAATAACAAATTCTGGAGAGGATATGGAGAAAAGGGAACCCTCCTACACTGTTGGTGGGAATGTAAGTTGGTATAGTTGCTATGGAAAAACAGTATGGAGGTTCCTCAGAAAACTAAGAATAGAACTACCATATGATCCAGCAATCCCATTCCTGGGCATATATCCAGACAAAACTAATTCAAAGAGATACATGCACCCCTGTGTTCATAGCAGCACTATTCACAATAGCCAAGACATGGAAGCAACCTAAATGTCCACTGACAGATGAATGGATATACAATGGAATACTATTCAGCCATAAAAAAGAATGAAATAATGTAATTTGCAGCAACATGGATGCCACTAGAGATTATTATACTCAGTGAAGTCAGAAAGAGAAATACCATATAATATCACTTATATGTGGAATCTAAAATATGGCACAAATGATCCTATCTACGAAACAGAAACAGACTCATGGACATAGAGAGCAGACTTGTGCTTGCCAAGAAGGTGGGGGCTGGTGGAGAAATGGAGTGGGAGGTTGGGGTTAGCAGCTATTATATATAGAATGAATGGATAAACAACAAGGTCCTACTGTACACCAAAGATTCAGTATCCTATGATAAACCATAATGGAAAAGAATCTTCAAATATATATAATGGAATCACTTTGCTGTACAGCAGAAATTAACACATTGTAAATCGACTTCACTTAAAAAAAGAGGAATGACCTTAAAAAAAACCCAAAAAACGGCTATAGTAGCCATAGGCTGTTGCAGATCAGAGAAAAACCATGAGGTTGTGATACTCTGCAGAAGAAGTTTCATGGTCACCTTTTCCCTGCTCCTCTTTCACCAAGTATAAGCTTGAGCGTCCTAGAATGGCAGTTAAAAGTCCCCCCAGCCAGAGAAATGCCAGTAAGGATTATGAATGGAAGTTTGTGCTTTTGAGAGATGCTGGCATCCCTGCGGCCTAGAGATCAGCCAAATAGTGGTTCTGCATGACACCTTAGGACCTTGAGATCCTGATGTAAGAAGTATGTATGTGTAATACCTGGGAGGGAGAGAGTGAGGTGTTCAGGGGGCCAAAAATCTCTCAGTAGCTCCATAATTTGCAAATGAGATTAAACCTCCAGCAACAGGAAAAGTCAGGGCCACTGACAATTGGAAATATTGGCATGGGGCAGAGAGGCCTCTTGGCTGGATTAGGACCAGATGGGTAATAGGCTGACCCCTCCCAGCTGTTCATCTTGATAATCAAAGTAAATCTTGCACCTGTGATACAAAATTAGCTCAGAAACCAAAGACAACCCTGGGTAAAGTACATTTGTTGCTTTGAACAGAGGCTTACTATCAAGACATATTTAGTTTAAGAAGCATTTCATTCGGAGGAAGAGCTAAAAGAACAATTTCTAGCTATTAACTCCTTGTCTCCTGAGCGGATTTAAAAATAATTCAAAAACTCACTCTGAAGAGCTTTCCCCAAAGAGCCAGATACAAGTATTGCACTGAATAATTCTGTTCATTTATAAATTGAAAAGAAGTCTATTTGAAAGCTACAACTTAAGTCAGGCCTGAAGCAGCTTCCTGTGAAGTAAGCTTCAACAGCATGGTTCAGTGGAAAGGAGCAGTGGATTGAGTGATCAAGAGACCTGAGTGAGTCCCATCTCTGCTAAGTGAACTTGGACAAAGCTTTTGGTTTCTCTAGGCTTCTCTGAACTACAAAATGGGGAGATCAGACGGGAGCAAACTCAGATTCCATGAAACTTACCAAATCCTTGAACTAGAGTAATAGAAATTGTTCATAAAAGTGGCTTCCAGCAAGTCTTTGTTTTAAATACCCGAATGGAAGGGGCCACAGTAACCAAGTTTTCAACTCTTTGTTTAAAGATGCTAGCATGAACAGGATGGATCTACTTTATCTTCATAGAAATGGCCTTGCATAGCTCACTAATATTCCTAACCTGCTAAAAATGCAGGCCCCAAACAGAAACAGGCTTCACATTCTAGGTATGATCAGCTCCCAGTGAGGTGGTTGCCCACCTATGTATGGGGAGTTTTTCCACACCTGGAGGTAAGGCTGTAAGCTCCACTCTCTAAAACAGCAAATACACCCCTCTGCCCACAGATTACTCTTTAAAATCAGTTTTATTGATCCATGTTTTTAAAATGTATTCTAAAAAATAGACCAAAATGTTGACATAGTTGAGTGGCAGGAGTAGGTCCCTCCCTTCCCTTTATGCTTAGCTGCATTTTTCTAGTTATCTAATACATTTTCGTAGCCAGGAAAATGAAAAAACTAAACAAATCACATTACTATACCTGAACTGCACCTATGTTTTAAAAATAAAGCACAGCAAACAGCTGGAAAGAAAAAAAATGCCAAAACGCTGGTGGCTATTTTTGGGTGGCTCATGGATGTTTTCATTATGCATTTCCCAAATGTTCTATAATGTGCATGCACTAACCTTCGATAACTGCAAAAATAACTATTTTAAGATTTACTTAACTGGTTGCAGCTTGCAGAGTCAGGCATTACTGAATGGGACTTTTGTGGTCAATCACTAGAAACTGGGGAGCATTAGAGGAGGGAGGCTACTGCTCTCAGTTCATACTTGGAAAGATGGAGATGTGTGGTGCTGGGGACCAAAACATTAACCTAGGGACATTAACCTAGGATTTCTTTCCTTCTTCGGTCTCACTCCGGGTAAGATGGGTTCTACGTGCCTGGCGTATACATTTCATCACTATCCTTGCAATCCTGTATTTGGGTTATATTGTTCTTGTGTTGGTTTGTCTGGTGTTCTTCCACAGCTTTAAGTAGTAGTGTTTGAGTGTCCTACATTTTGTGTAAGGGAGAAATACCATTTGTCTTCGTGGTCCAATACCTATCCCCCTCCCATGGTCAACAGAAATGACAGTGGAAGTCTGATCTTACAGAGGGGAAAGTTCCTCTCTGGACCAGAGTTGCAATCTGCCCACCAAGGCCACAATAGGAGATTGTCCTTTTAATCTAGTGCTAACCTTTTTACAAATGTGTAAGAACCATGACACCTGTTTTATAGCAGTGGGTATGTTTGTTTAGCATGGATTCAAGTCCCCTGTACAAACTACCTAGCTGGCAAAAGGGCAAAATGTTGTTGGTCTTCGCTTACATTGCCTACCAGTCAAGAGACCTTAAATCAGTGTTCCTCGGAGTGAGATGCAAAACATGTACACATCACAATCACCTAGGGGGAAGGTGCTGGTTAAACAAATTCCTGGACATCCTCAGGCCCAATAATCTCCATTTTAAATATTCTTTAGACTATGAGTATCCCAATTAGTAGAAATAACAAAGAACTGTAGATACACAGATTCTATACAGTGAAATGTAAACATTTGGAAATTGAAATCTGTCTCTGTTACTAATTATTTACTAGCATCATCTTCTGCTCAATAAGCTCACTGAGAAAAAAACACATAAACATTCTTATATCTCTAAAGCCAGTGCCTTTCAAGGCCCTGTTCATCACTTCTTGCTTTTTAATATACATATATTAAGAAATCACACACACACCTCCTTTTAAACTGCAAACTAAATATGTTCAACAGTGGTTCCTCAAAAGCCTGTTATTTCCATAACTTTATTAAAATAAGAAAATTAAATATATATGAAAAAATAATGGAAAACAAGGACCTCTATCAGCTTCATTAGCTACAATATGCATTATTTGTAATTATAAATTATATAAATTATAAATTACATGTAACATAACTGTAACAAAACCTTTAGTTTTGAAAAATGTTTTATTCAAGAATTATGTAATTTCAAATATCTTCCAAAATACAGTTTCCTAGATTGCTACAAAAGGAAGCAAATTGAATAAGAAATGTCATTAAATATGTTTCACTAGTATATACATATGAATGCCAAGCAATTAATATTTAGCCCTGGAATGCGTACCATGTCTTTCATTTTTCCCTATTAAAGGCTCAATCCAGCACTTTGTATAGGCTATGTACAACAGGCAAAAGTTCAGTGTTCATAGGAGTTTCACATTAGCTGCCTCAATTTATAGCTGTGGTAGTTTGTCCACAGGGGTGTCAAATTTGAAGTCTGTAGGAAACAGATCTGGGGCCCGAGGATAGATTAGCCTGTAGGACTGTCTGATTGTAACATCAGCAACACCAGCAATATCTCCAATTTCTAAAAGACAAAAATCAAAATATTAAGTTTAACTTCCATCCTACCTCCCCTTCTACTACCTGCAATATTAAGTTTAACTTCCATCCTACCTCCCCTTCTACTACCTGCGTTTGTGAGACATGGTACTATAAAACGTCTTAAGTGAAAAAGAAAACAAAAATATTTTCAAAAACTAAAAAGTAGAAAGCAGGGCTACAGTAACAACAATAATAATGGTATTAGTACTTTTCGCCAAGCATTGTCGAATTAGTTTAAAAGGTTTACTATACGGAAAACATTTAAACAGTGTTCAAGGCATAGCACTATGTGTGATAGCTATTATATTGCTCATTGTATTTAGAACTGACTTCTTCACAATAAATTTTTTTGAGCATCACAGAATCTATGAATACATTCCTGTAAATAAATTCACTTTATTAGTTCTGTGTTTAAAAGTTCCCCTGCAACGTCTCCCCTAGCTAAACCTCTATTAAGAGGTTCTTGTTAGGTTAAAACCAAAATGGGATCATGTTGGTATTTTTCTTTTTTAAAAAAATATTTATTTATTTGGCTGCTCTGGGTCTTAGTTGCAGCACGTGGGATCTTCGTTGCCGCGTGCAGGATCTTTAGTTGCGACATGTATGATGATCTAGTTCCCTGACTAGGGATCGAACCCAGGTCCCCTACATTGGGAGCTTGGAGTCTTAACCACTGGACCACCAGGGATGTCCCTATAAGTATTTTTCTACAGCCTCTTTTTTCTACTTAACATATCTGAGGTCAAACAGCTGTATATTATAGCATGATATAGATGTTTTTCACTATTATAAACACATACTTGAGCATATATATTGAGCTCACATGAGTTATTTCTACAGTCTATTACAGAATCCAAGGATCCACTTTTACCATTCAAAGTCAGTGTCATATTTTCCTTCCATTTTTTAAACCAAGTCCCAAAGGACTGCCACTTGACAATTATTTGGTTAGTTATACTTAATCAAAATAGATTTTTTAAACACACCCTTTAATACAAACTCATTTTACCATCTTTTCAGAGCCAGTTCAAATCAGTGAGATTTTACAGCTTTTCAGTGTGGATGCTGCCATCAGTGCACAATTAGCTAATTTTAAATTTCCTTATCGTATGTTGCATTATATTTTTCTAGACATAAATACCAATCAATGTCAACTATGTGAATGTCAACTGGGTGCTGGGCAGCAAGTAATTTCACTACCTCACTTTTAAATTTAGAATTGACTGCTCCCTTTTCTTTATAAATCTTTTTGAGGATCATGGAACTAATTAAGGAATGCATGCTTGTAAAGAAATTCACTTAATACTTCTGCTTGAAAGTTCTACAACAGTAAATTCAAGAATAGCTGCAGAAGGTTTAACTGCTTATGTTAGCATTTTCACGAAGAAATTGTGAATAGCATACAAAAGAAGAAAGAGAACAGGTTTCATAGAAAGTTAAAACTTGATGGTCAACACATATTGATAGTGTGCCTCTCTGTAGGGTACCATGCCAGCCAATGAGAAACAAAGCATGGCCACCTCCTCTCAAGATTTAAAAAGTTAACTATTCAAAATAACCAGGAGAATTTAGGGCGAACAAATAAAAACTTCTAAAAATGAAAAATGTACAAACTAAAATTAATTACTTAATTCAAATGAAAAAAAAGTTAAGTCTGTACACAGGGTTATGCCTCCAAATATTTTTATTTATGAGACACTTAAAATGCTGTATTTTCTTAAGTTTTGATGCTAAGGAACTACCTCTTAAACATGGGCTCTAGATATTTAGTGGCATCCCTCAGACATATTGCAGGTTCAGTTCCAGACCACTGAAATAAAGCCAATACTGCAGTAAAGCAAATCACAGGAATTTCTGGGATTCCCAATACATATAAAATTTATATTTACACTGTACTGTAGTCTATTAAATGTGCAGAAGAATTATGTCTAAAAAGATAATGCATATACCTCAACTAAAAAATACTTTATTACTAAAAAAATGCTAACCATCATCTGACAATTCAGAATTGCCATAAACCTTCCATTTGTTAAAAAAAAAAAAAAAAATGCAGTATCTGCAAAGTGCAACAGAACCAGGTAGGCCTGTACCTGCTTCGTACTTAAAATGGAAATACAATCACATACTACAGCCTTTATTAATTTCATCACTACCGTTCCTGATGAACAATCCTACCTTTTTGGGTCCTTTTCTCAGCTGATGCCTGTGAGGCCATGTAAATGGCGGCTGCTGCCACAGATATTGGGCTCCTTCCAGGAACCAAGTCCAACTCCACAGCTTTACGGGCTATATGTGTAGCTGCCATCTGTACTTGTTTAGGAAGACAAAGGTTGGAACAAAACCTGGACATGAAGTCCCCAGTTGTAATCAGATCCACACTGGTTTCTAAAGCTTTCAAAATAAGTTTAAAACATCGACCGATTTCTTTCTTAGAAATTCGTGATACGGCACATATTTCTAAAAAGAGAAAAGAAATAAATAAATCCACATAGGCCACGTAGTTCACTGTAAAATCTATCATTTCTGATTATAAAAGTAATATATTCTAATTGCAAAATTCAATCATGCCTTAAAGATCAATCTCTAATCCTCTCAGTGATACTTCTCATAGAGCTAATTTAAAATTTCTGTTAATTTAAATGTTTATTACACTTAAAAGAAGTTTTTAAAAAGTTAAATGTAGGTTTTAATATTTCAAAATATTAACTTCTCTTAAGTTTCAATTCATGCAAGTTTCTTCAACCAATCAAAAACTTCTTTGATATTTATGTATTAATCTGTTGTAAGGAGTATGTCAAGAAGATGAAAGAAAATACTCAAACTAAAGAAGGCTTCTCAAGTTACACAATGTCATACGTACATGCAATCCCTGAGATTACAGGCTATAGAAAAGTGAGATCAAATATTTGACCCTGTTATTCTAAAAATTCAAGTACCACTTTCAGAATAAATTTAACAAAAGCCTTAGTTTTAGCTGTAATAACCCAAAAGATGGTAATGATAATGGTCACTGCCTCTTCACTCTGACACAAAAAACGTAAAAAATATTCATGGATGAATGAAGGGTAATTATAGTCTTAAGCTAAAATGTGTAAGTATCACAGCAACACTGTGAATAAGCTGTAATGTTTTCATGGGTAAACTACAAATTAGATGAAAAACACTGGTTCTTGCAAAGCCTCCAACCGAAGTGTGAAAATATAAACTGTCTAACTCAAGAGAAAAAGTTTCATTCATGCTTTCTAAGGCTTGACTCCCTCACCTGTAGAGACCTGTGCTGGGAGCGGAAACTTTTCTGTGCATCCAGTGTACAGACTTACTACAAAGGCTTCTGATGCCAGGCCTCAAAACGCACAAGATATAGTCAGAAGATCCTACTAGCAAAGAACAGAGGGCATACATGGACTAACATGACTTTACATGGGCAATAGCCTGAAAAGAACATGATCAGTATGATCACAGAATTTTTGTCAAGGAATAAAATAAGGTGGTGTTTAGAAAGGTACTTAGGTGGATTACTGTATGTAACCAGGAAGACATGACTTATCTACCTACTGTCAAAGCTGCTTGACTTTGGTCTGTCACTTTAATATGAAATAGATAACATTTATATCTAAGCAACTAAAAACTTACCTTTAAATGTCCTAGGAACTCCTTCCTGTCTGCAGGCAATATAGAGACAAGCAGAAGCTATGGCATCATTAGCCCTTCCCTTCAGGCTCTTCTGTTCATACACTTGCTTGAACAGATTATTTGTTCGATCCTTCAAAGCAGAGAAACTAAGTTTAATTAATTCTAGGCCATTTAATTAGCCACAATAGCAAAATTTCATGTTTTCACTAAATTATGCTAAGTCAAAGCCAGCATGGCTTAAAGACAAGAACTTACAACTATATTTCGAGGGAGGTTGATTCTGTCTGCCATGGTAGTGATTTCTTTGAATGCATTCATCATTGCCCGATCAGAACTACTCATGGTTCTCCTATTCTGGTACTTAGAATTACCGAATTCATCAAAACTTGCAGCTCCTGTACCCTATAAAACAAAGTTTTATAACTTTACGCAAAAAACTTTGAAAACCTGAATGAACAATTTCTAAGAAAACTTAACTTATACAATCTGACTCCATATTACCCAAGAAATCTACCCTGAGCAACCTCTCTATTCCTCAAAAGAAAAAGTACCAGGTTAAGATGGTTTTAAAGAGGTTTTCTAGCAAATACTTTAAATGTAAATATATTATTAGAAAATCTAATAATATAAACCATCATATTAATAGACCTAGGAGAAAAGTCACATGATAATCTCCAAAGGTGCTTAAAAAAGTTAAGCAAACAAAACTCCCAAGTCCAAAGCCAGCACAATGATTAATGAAGAAACAGCAGCATTACCACTGAAGTCAGAAGACAAAAACACCTCCTACTGCTACCATTTTCTAACACTGTACTAGAAAAACTAACCAACATGATGTAATTTTAATTATATAATGTTATTATATAACAATTATATTAATTACATTAGTATAATTATATTAAAACTCAGCAAGAGAAAGATTAGAAGTACAAATTTGAGACAGAAGTGATAAACTATTTGCAGATACTACCTTTGTATTTACCTAGAATACTCAAGAAAATCACTCAAACTGCTATAAATAATAAGAGAATTCATTAGAGGGGCAAGTTCAAAATTAACAAATAGAAATCAATAGCCTACATATGTGTAATCAACCAGTTAGAAGATGAAAGAAAAAGCTGCAATTACAACAGCAACAAAAAAGATAAAATATCTAGGGATCAACTTAAGAAACATGCAAGACCTTGATGAAGAAAACTTTAAAACATCCACTGAAGGACACATATGACCTAAGGAAATGGAAATGCATACTGTATTTCTGGATAACAAGATTTTTTCCTTAAGAAGTCAATTTTCCCTAAGGCAATTTGCAAATCTAACAAAACTCAGTTGAAATAATACCCAAGTTTTGTTTTTTGTTTTTAAACTAAACAAAGTTATCCTAACTTTAAATGGAAAAGACAAGTGAAGAAAATGCTGGAAAAGGACAATAAAGCCAGATATCAGAACAGTGTGGGGTGGCACTGGACTAACTAGACCAGGTTAGAGAAAGCATGCAAAGTCCAGAAATATCCCCAAATACATTCAGAAATTTAACATATGACAAATGTACCATCTTAAAAAATTTCTTTGCCATATAGGCATAAACAACTTTCAAAAGAAACAGGAGAACCTAATAGTGGTTACCTGTTCTGACAGGGAAAGGGGGCTGCAACAGAAACAGAGTTTAGGGGTCAAGGGTGAGGAAAAACCACTGTGGTTTTTTTTACATTTTTGTTTCTGAATCATGTATTTCCTATTGAAAAAAATTAAACATTAAAAAAGTCACAGCATTAATTAGTTGCAATCTTAAACATTTAAAACTGTCCTTAGTATACTTTTTTCCAGCCTGTAAAGCTAAAGCAAACACAGAAACCTCCTACTTTAAAATATTTCTGAATATTATAAACTTTTTAAATTAGCCTACACCATTTTTCAAACTTAATATGTAATTTATAGACCATGAAAAAATAATGACCTACTTTTGAATACTTTCTTAAAAATAGACTATGCAGTAATACAGATTCAGTCCTAAAATAGCATACACTTCCTTGATGAGTCCTTTGGAATAATGCCACTACTACTTCCAATTCAGATAACAGAGCAAAAAACAGCCAGGCTGCCAGGAAGATTATGCTCCTGCTTTATATAATAGCAGCAGGTACCATCTATTGAACACATTCTACACACTACATGTGTTATAGATACTTTACATACATTCCCATGTAACCCTCAATATCTCTATAAAGTAGTATTATTCTCACTTTACTGATGAGGAAAGTAAATTCACCAATATTAGAAAGTAATCTATACTGAGATCCAATTTATCTTAGGTGGTATCGAGGGAAAAGAGAAAACATTCATATTCAAGGAACATGTCAATATGAACTCAAAGAACATACTACACTCAATTTTTTGTGCAAAACTGCTTCATGAAAACAAGGGCCTGTAACTTCAATCTATTGGTCTCCCATTTAAGATGGAAGAAATGCATAAGGCAACCATCATTCACAATAGTAGTACTGGCAAATCTTATTCTCAGATCAAGATTACTCACTGGGGCAGACTGATACTTTTGCAAAGTTCCCAAACAGGTCTTTAGTCAGTCTGCACCTGGTACTTCCTGCCAAATGGATTTATTACCTTGCCAATCATAGTAGACAAATCTCCATCACTCAGGAGAGGATTCTGAGAATCTCCAACTCGAGATGGATCTTTTGTTGCTTTATCATTGCTGAAAGTTCTCCACTCAGATCCTACATCGATAACCCGGTCACCTGAGAATATAAGTGCAAGTCTAAATTGTTTTGTCAAGATGGGATTTATTTAATGCTGCTTAATGCCCAACTCGGCCCTATTATTCCCAGAAAATCTCAACACAAACATCAGGTTTCAGCTTAAGTATCTTGTTTCAGGCATTTGTCCTATAGCATTCCTATTGTGCCAGTCCAATAATAACCCTCTTTAAACATTATGCTATGATTAATCATATTCTAACTCCTGGAACAAAGAATTAGTCAAAATAAGGACAAATAGCAAAATAAAGCTATTCATATGTGATGCAAAGATAAAGTAATATAACCATGAAGAACCAAAATGTGCAACAGGCATGGAAAAAAACAGAAAACACTATTCACAATCGTATTAATACACATAGTTTAACATTTAAAAAATTACAAAGTTTTCATGGGCAATGCTCTGCAAAGATCTAAGCCTAAGGGTATGTTTTAGTAACTATTTGATGAAAAAATATTTTGGGCCAAATAATTCATACAGAATAAACTTTAAGCCTAGAAATCAGTAAGCAAGAAGCCAGACATGGGTAGATCTGATGTAGATTACTGCTTTGGGGGGAATGCTCAATGGCTGGTAACACCTCCAACCACAGACAAGAGTTAACATGAACACATGCATATGCTAGTGATTGTGCCCTTTGTAAATGTTCTCTTTCAATACTGAAAGCCTTATAAAAGGTAGGTACCACTTTTATTGCTACACTAGAAATAAAACTAATTTGCCAAAGATCACACAGCTAAAACTGAAACGCGAATGGGATTCCAAAATCTGTTCTATACTGCATTCGTAAAACATGAGCTTTTCCACCAGCTGTGATAAAACTGAAAGCAGGAACCAGATCATTTTCATCTGTGCCTATACACAACAAACAAAGGAGAAAGGAATGGCAGAAGTAAGTTACCTCAGTAGTTAAAAGTCTGGTATTTGTAGAGAACAAAAGTAGGGATACCAAGGGAGGCAGGTGAATTCGGAGACTGGGATTGATTTATATACACTACTATGTATAAAACAGATAAATGATGAGAACCTACTATATAGCACAGGGAAATCTACTTGGAGCTCTGTGATGACCTAAATGGGAAGGAAATCCAAAAAAGAGGGCATATATGTATACACATGGCTGATTCACTTTGCTGTACAGCAGAAACTGACACAGCAGTGTAAAGCAACTATACTCCAATAAAAAAATAAATAAGGAAGGAATTAAAAACAAGTCTGGTATTGACAGTCAATTAATATAATGGTTAACAGTGTGGACTCTTGCTGCTTAGCTTTGGACAAATTTCCTCATTTCTGTGCCTTCACTTCCTCAGCTTTAAATTTCCCCAATAACCTCATTTTAAAGATTTAAACATTAAATAAGCTCATACAGGTTCAGTACACATGAAGTGCTTAAAAACCAGTTCAAAGTAAGTTGTTTGATATTAGCTATTTATTGCTATAAAAATAATAAGATAACATTCTGACATTTTGACATTCATTCTGAGTAAGAAGAGCACCAGTTGTAAAATATTAATCTCCATATTAGACTTTTACAGGATCAATATCAGAGTGCTTTGCTGCAGTACTTGATCAGTAGGATCAGTAGGACAGCAAAGGAGGCAGGGAGAGAACAGAAGGAAGGAACTACATGTAGATTGTGCTAAATCTTCTAAACGTTTTTATATATGGTACGTTAACTAAAATGCTTATAAATAGAGTACAGTGATCTGATCTTAGTGTTATATTTAAGAAAACAGGTAAATACACAACAGAATCATTCATTCCTGATGGTTTGGGGAAAATCTGTTTTTCTCTGAATGCTCAGGTCACTTGGGAATAACCAGATCTCACTTGGACTATCGTGTGTCCCTGTCACTAGGGAACTGGGATAGAGCTAGGATCCCCATTTGTCATACCTTATGCAATAAGAATGACCAAGGAAAGCAGAAGCAGGGAGATCAGTTTAGGCAACTTCTGTGGATCAGAGATTGGGCAGGTGGCCCAAAATAAGGAGAAAAAGTTAAATTGATGGGATGGTCATGATGGATTTCACTGCTTCCTCCTCATAAAAGCAAACATCACTAAACTTGGGAAGCAATTCTAATTACATAAATTAATAATGATTTTTAAAACTTACCTGAAAGAAACATAAAATCTGTAACTGTGCACTGAACTTTACTATAATACTAATAAGCAAGGCCCATGTCTCCAAGAGACCACTCTAAAGAGACTTGACTGTTCTTCCTTTTTACAGAATAGCTCCTTACAAAAAATAGTTACATAAGCAAAACAAAATTACCTGTATTACCAACATCCAAAGACAGCCACTGTAAATATTCTGGCATATATTCTTTCTGTCTTTTCATTCATGTGTATATATATTTTTTGTAAGATTAAAATTATATCATATTGTGCCTATTCCACTACAAGCTCTTTTCACTAAATTTCTATCAAAACACCAAAACAAGATTTTTATTTATTTATTTTTTTTTGCGGTACGCAGGCCTCTCACTGTTGCGGCCTCTCCCATTGCGGAGCACAGGCTCTGGATGCGCAGGCCCAGCGGCTATGGCTCACGGGCCCAGCCGCTCCGCGGCATGTGGGATCTTCCCGGACCGGGGCACGAACCCGTGTCCCCTGCATCGGCAGGCGGACTCTCAACCACTGCGCCACCAGGGAAGGCCCGATTTTTATTTTTTGAAAATATTTATTTTTATTATTTATTTATTTGGCTGTGTCGTGTCTTAGTTGTGGCATGCGGGATCTCAGTTTCGGCATGTGGGATCTAGTTCCCCAACCAGGGATCGAACCTGGGCCCCCTGCATTAGGAGTCCACAGTCTTAACCACTGGACCACCAGGGAAGTCCCCCAAAACAAGATTTTTAGACAAAGTTTAGTCCCTTTAATAGCATCCACTGATCAAAGTGATACCACAGTGTCTCCATGCTTCATGTTTTCAAAGGGAGAAAAGTGAATCCAACTTTCCTAGTCAGTGAAATGAAAACACAAATGTACACAAAACAAAAAACTACTGTGGCATTCAAATCTACAGTTACTTAAAAAATTTAAGTTAAAAAAAATCAAATGTCATCATTAACTTTTAATATCTTAATTAACACAATGGCTGTATTAAGAGAATATTTTAGGGACTTCCCTGGTGGTGCAGTGGTTAACAATCCTCCTGCCAAAGCAGGGGACACAGGTTTGAGCCCTGCTCTGGGAAGATCTCACATGCCGTGGAGCAACTAAGCCTGTGCGCCACAACTACTGAGCCTGCGCTCTAGAGACCACTAAGCCACAACTACTGAAGCCCGCGCACCTAGAGCCCATGCTACGCAACAAAGAGAAGCAACCTCAATGAGAATCCCGTGCACCACAAGGAAGAGCAGCCCCCCACTCACTGCAACTAGAGAAAGCCCGCACGCAGCAACAAAAACCCAACGCAGCCAAGCAGAAACTTAACACACCATTGCAAAGAAATTATACGCCAATAAAGATGTTAAAATTTTTTTTAATTAATTTTAAAAAAAGAGAATACTTTATCTTTACTAACTCACATCTTTTAAGTCCTTCTGGGACTCTAAATATGATAAAATATTAGTTAGCCAACATGCTTCACTTCACAGCATTTCCTTTTGGCCCAAAAGTAACTTACCATGAGTTTTTTTTAGTGCTTGCTTTGTACTGCCTCAAAAAAGACAAGCTGGATTAGGGAGAAAATAAATTTTAAAAAAAGCTGGCCTAGGATAGTATAAATAGAAAGACCAGAACTGGGTAGTGATGTAATTTTTCCACATACATGGGAATGATCTACATGACTCATTCAACAATCTGTGGTTTGTGCTAAGAGCTATTCCCTCTTTTTATATGTTACTGCTCAAAACATAGCATTTGTAAAAAATAAAATTTCCAAAATAACTCAAAAAGCACATCATGAAACTACAACTAGACCACCAGATTAAGTGCATGAGTAACAAGAAATAGGGCAGATCATTCAGAAAAAAAGTCAGAATATATAAAGGATTTTCTTGGAAAACATCTAAATGGTCTCACTTTTAAAAGCTGCTCTGGAAGGAAACTGCATTACAGAATTTTTCAAGGAGTAAGTGTACAAGGCAGCCATACTGTTTGGGCATAATCAACCTTTGACAAGAAGCTGCCTGCCAATTAGCACATGTGCGCATAACACACAACCTCACAAAGCCTTCCACGTTCTAGAAACAGAGAAACACGCCAACTTTCACTAGTTCCTTTCTTAACCACACACTGATTTTTGTAAAATTAACACCAGATAGAAAGTCTATATATAAAGGTTTTTAATAGCCAAAATCATAGCAGGACTGTTATGTACATAATAGCACTACTCCTCCCTCCATCTATAGAGTATGATCTCTAACACTCTGATCAAGTTCCTCATCCAAAAAGGTAAACAGATTCAATATGTACATCTAGGTATTACACACATGCACAGTTCTCAATCCATGTATCAGTGGTGTCTAAAGAGTATTAACTAAGATATTATACTATATTCTACAATGAGTTTCATCTATTTTTTCAAGAAGAAATTGAGAATAATTGCCAAAATCATTCACACCAGTTTAAAACCGTTCAACTACTTTGGCACCTACCCACCTTATGATCTGGCAATTCCACTCCTAAGTATTTGCCTACAAAAATCTCACACAAGAATATGGGACTTCCCTGCTGGTCCAGGGGTTAAGAATCTGCCTTCCAATGCAGGGGACACAGGTTCAATCCCTGGTTGGGCAACTAAGCCCGTGAACCTCAACTACTGAGCCTGAGCACCACAACTAGAGAGCCCGCGTGCTCTGGAGCCCGAGCACCACAACGAGAGAGAAGCCCACGCGCCACAACGAAGAGCCCGCACGCAGCAACTAAGACCTGACACAGCCAAATAAAATAAATAACTAAATATTTTTTAGAAAGTCTCATACAGGGCTTCCCTGGTGGCGCAGTGGTTAAGAATCCACCTGCCAATGCAGGGGACACGAGTTTGATCCCTGGTCCAGGAAGATCCCACGTGCGGTGGAGCAACTAAGCCCGTGCACCACAACTACTGAGCCTGCACTCTACAGCCCATGAGCCACAACTACTGAGCCTACGCTCTAGAGCCCATGAGCCACAACTACTGAAGCCCATGCGCCTAGAGCCCGTGCTCCGCAACAAGAGAAGCCACCACAATGAGAAGCCCCCGCACACTGCAACGAAGACCCAACACAGCCAAAAACAATAAATAAAATGAAATAAAATAAATTTATTAAAATAAAGTCTCATACAAGAATGTGCACAGCAGCATTATTCATATTAGCTAAAAACTGGAAACCCAAATGTCCATCAATGGGAAAATGTAAACAATGGAAAACTCAGCAAGTAAACTACTAATAATGCAGTAACAAGTGCATTTCGAAAACACTATTTTGAGTAAAAAAAAAGTCAGTCACACATAAGAAAAACCAACCATATTATATGATTTTATTTGTAGGAAGTTCAGAAACAGGTAAAACAATTTCTGAGGATAGAAATCAGTACAGGGATTGCTGGGTTGGGTTGGGTTGGAGGTGGGGGGCGAGGTAGAGGTGACTGACTAGAAAAAGGCATAAGGGAACTTCTGAGATGAGGGAAATGGTCTAATCATGTTTTGTTTGTCTGTTTGGTTTTTTTTTTTTGGCTGCATCGTGAGGCTTGCAGGATCTTAGTTCCCTGACCAGGGATAGAACCCATGCCCCCTGCAGTGGAAGCCCAGAGTATTAATCACTGGACTGCCAGGAAGTCCCTAAATATCTTGATTAGTGTGTTGGTCACACCAGTATATGCAATGACAAAATTTAAGACCATACATTTGGGATCTTTGAATTTTATTGTCTGCAATTATACCTTAATAAACTAAAAATTAAAATTCACCCCCACCAAAATACTGTTGAATTTGAATTAAACTGTATCAAACCTATACACTTTGGGGGGAGTGACAGAACAATTTTTATCTATCTTCTTGGACAAGGGAGTATACTCTTTCTCAAGGTCTTCTTTCAGATTACATGTATGTCACATTTAGACCTTTTTGTTGTTAAGAATCTCATTTTCTAACTAGTAATTGCTATAGTATTTTATATGCTTATATTCAACCACTTTTAACCAGTGGTTTTAATTCAACCACTTTTATATGCTTATACTGAACCACTTTTATAGTCTATTAATTTTAAACAATTCCCTGGTGGCACAGTGGTTAAGAATCTACCTGCCAATGCAGGGGACATGCGTTCAAGCCCTGGTCCGCAGCAACTAAGCCCATGTGCCACAACTACTGAGCCTGCGCTCTAGAGCCCGCGAGCCACAATTACTGAGCCCAAGTGCCACAACTACTGAAGCCCAGGTGCCTAGAGCCCGTGCTCTGCAACAAGAGAAGCCACCGCAACGAGAAGCCCGTGCACTGCAACGAAAGCCCAACACAACCAAAAATAAATTAATTTTTTTTAAAAAAAGAGAATACTTTATCTTTACTAACTCACATTTTTTAAGTCTCTCTAGAACTCTAAAGATAAAGTATTAGTTAGCCAACATGCTTCATTTCATAACATTTTCCTTTTGGCCCCAAAGTAACTTAGCATGAGTTTCTTTTAGTGTTTGCTTTGTACTGCCTCAAAAAAGACAAGTTGGGTTAGGGAGGAAAAAAAAAAAAAAGCTGGCCGAGGATGGTATGAATAGAAAGCCCAGGACTGCTTTCTATGCAGTCCTTATTCAAGTTGATGGAATTCCTACCACTTGAGACATGCCAGTCACCATGCTAGGGAAATAGGTTTCTAATAGTAACATTTCTACTCACATACCATTGGCCAAAGCCAGTCAAGTGGTGATGTTTAACTTCAAACCGAGTGGGGAAATACAATTGCACCATGTGGCCCAAAAGAGAAGAACCAGAAATATCAGGGAATAGTCATCAGTACTGTTCCACATGACAATTAGCAAATAAAACTCAGCTTTGTATTTTTGTGGATTTATGTATAAATTTATTTTAAAAAGATTGTTCTATGACCTCCTTTCTGTGTCACAAGACAAACAGGAATCAGACTTAACTTCATTGTATTCCATCAATAAAATTTTAGGTCCCTTCAAAGTAATGTTTTTACTGGTCGGTTGCTTGCAAATTTTTATTAATAAAACTTTTTAAATGTTAAAAGGATACATTCCCCAGTGGTGCGTGGGAATCTTGATGTGCAACCCTAAGGGTCTTCTGTGAGGAATGTCAAGTTTTCTTCTATTGCACCTTTAATATTTTATCATATTCAGCTGGATCTTCAAGTAGTACCATAGTGGCTATCTTGTCTTTACCACTTTCCAAAATTCACTCTTTATATTCTCAGGTTTGTTTTCTGCTTTACTGATTCGATTTTCTAGAATGTTAAGTCAGCTCATTGCTATCGAAACAGTTTTACTGTGTTTGTCTCCTTGTACTATCTTCTTTATTTCTGACCACTTTTAATAGAAACATTAAGGAAGCTTTATTTCACTGATCACAAAAAGCAGTTATTTTCTATAACTTTTTTCTAGTAAACTGTATCAGAATCAGAATTTTCTGTTAAGTCCATAGGACCACTGTTCGTCTTTACTGTAGTTTGTATTCAAAAGCCTCAGGCTGATGTTTATGCTTATTTATCCTGAAATAAAGAATTATCAATCCAAGTCCAGTGGTGGCAGTGATGTTGGAAAACCTTCCAATCCACCACTGTTAAGTACTCCCAGCCTCTCTGGGTACTCACAAATCCCTGGCAGACAACAGAGAATCCAAACAAAAATAAACTCCCAATATGATTCCAAAAATGTATTAGGAAGGATACAGGTAGGTCTGTAATCAAAGCAAAAACAACAGCAACTTCAACGAGATAGAACTTTCTCAGGTTACCATAGTTAATTGTTTTGGATTAGTGTGACTCCCAGGCTCCTCCTATCTTTTCTGATAAGCCATCTTCATCATGACTTGCATTTTGTAGTGTATGATGGCTGCTGGTAGTTTCCTCCATCATGTCTGCATTCTAGCCAATGGGAAGGAGAAAAAGGGAGAGCACATCCCTTAGGGCAGGATCTAGAATTGCACAAATCTCTTCTACTTTACAGTGCACTCTTAGAACTTAATCAGGTGGCCATAACCAACTGGAAGGGAAGCTGGGAAATAAATACAGTCTAGCTGAGCAGCCACAGGCCCAGTGGATTCTTATTATTAAAGAAAGAGTTGGGTAATAGATACTGGGAAACAACCAACATCTTCTGCTACAAGGAATAATGCCGGAGCAGGGGAGAGAGATAAGAAAGGATGTCCTGTAGAAACAAGGTACTTTGCTTGATAGTATAAAGGAAACAGTACACAAAGACAAATTAAACAGACATTTAACCTTCTTACCAGGCAAGCTATAAATGGTAAATACAACCAAAGATATTCTGTAGTACAATATTAAAATCATAATGGCTTAAGGTAGCAATTTTAACAAAGGGGAAAACTGCAACATATCAAAAGCAGCCAGGAAGCCAATACTGAAGATAATCTGACTTTCCAACCTGACCTAGACTCAGGATATTTTTGTTTTCTGTTTATTATTGTAAATTAATAAAGAAATTTTTTTAAAAATATTTATTTATTTATTTGGTTGCGTGGGGTCTTAGTTGCAGCAGGCAGGCTCCTTAGTTGTGGCATTTGAACTCTTAGTTGTGACATGCATGTGGGATCTAGTTCCCTGACCAGGGATTGAACCCAGGCCCCCTGCATTGGGAGCGTGGAGTCTTATCCACCATGCCACCAGTGAAGTCCCAATAAAGGAATTTTTAAAAAGGGAATATTAAGAGGAACTGCCCAGAATTTCAATTCTTTCTGCCATCTTGTAAGCATTTTGGCATACCACCTTTGGTAGAGAATTCAGAAGTCTTAGAACAATATCCCCCAAGCTACTTGTTTTCATAGGCTAGATTTATCTAAAACCATTTAGTTTAAAACTGCAAAAGTTTTCAAAATGTGCTAAGTCAAAAACTTCAATAATCAAAATGTATTATTATTCAAGATGGATAAATCCAAAGCACTGAATTTTTTAATTAAAAAAAATCAAGGTGCTCTGGAAAACTGTTTAAGCCAACACACTGTATTTGTTAAATCTAATGCTGAAAATGAAATGCATCATTAGTTTTCACACCTTCCTCAGTCACCTAACCCTTCCTACCATTCCTTCTCACATTTCAAAGAATCCTGATTTTTAGTCTAGGGTTACTACACATTCTTATCAGAAATCTTGCATTAAAGATAATTTTGAAGGGAACTTTGATCAAGAGATATTTTATAAAGAAATACTATTAATAATATAGTCAGTCTCTAAATCAGTTTATGTTCCCACAATGTAAACTGGGTACCAACCCAAAATGAATTATCCACTAGAAACAAACCATATCATGGTTAATTTCCCAGACCAGCCCATAAAATCCTATTTTATCCATGTTTAGACCATTAAAAAACAATAAAAACAAAAAAAACCCTGTACAAGTCAACAGTGTAACTACCATTAGGAAAACAGTTTGTAAAGGAAAATACATTATAAGTTCCATCCTTGAATATGTGAACAGACCTTGCTTTTCCTGAAATACGGGCAGGTCTGCAGCAAGCAGCAGCAGCAGCAGCATCTAAGCTAAGGAGCCCTGGCTCTGGTAGAAGATGCATCTTAACTTAGTCACAATACATTTAGTCCTTCACATACTAATATTGATACTTTCAGGCCTCCATCTTATGGCACATGTTTCTTTTCCCCTCTACCTGGAATGACTTTCCCTCCATAAACCCTTACTCATTCTAATGATCATGTTTTCAATGTAAATTCAACAGTAATTTCCCTAGGAAGTCACCACTTCCTTCCTACGTGTTCTCACCAAACTTGGAAGATCTGTAATAGAACTTTTACCACTCTTTGTTGTTTTAATTTACCTTCCTCCTTTCCACACAGTAGACAAAGAATTGGTCCAGAGCTTGGTTATAGCATCTCATCTTTCTATCACTCTCCTTGACCAGCACAGTGTTTAATGGAAACATGCAGTACAAAGACCAAAGGCTTTTCAAGTCCAATAAATCTGGATTTAAGTGGCTGTGTCACTTACTAGGTGTAGAATCTTGAGCTAATTACCCAAACACTACAAGCCTCAGTTTCCCTTTCTTTAAAATCAAAAAACTACCTCAGAGTGGTTGTGTTACCCAAGTAAAATTAGTGGTTCTCTGATGCTTAAGAGAAAGTAGCATCTAAATTAAAGATTTCTGAATTAGGTAAAAAAGGCTGTGTCTGAGGGCTTACAAGAGACGACAAAGCAAGAATTTGAAAGTGAATACAAATATTCCTTAATTTTAAAATATAACTTGGCTATAGTAAACTAAAGCTGAATATTTTCCTTTAGGAAACACTGCTAATGCAGATTTAAAGATGGTAATCCGATAATGTTTAAAATACTACAATTGCAGCATTAAATATGCCAGACCCATAACAATCACTAAAACACATTTTGCAATTGACTTGCTAGGAAGAATGGCATCTCAGATTTGGAATCACCCTTTTTTTCTACAAGGTTAAGAAAAAAGGAGTACTTATATCCCTAAAATACGTATCACTGAAATCTCATACTAAAATTATACTATGTATTTTATACATTATCTCATTTTATTCTTAACAATTCCTAACAAATCTGAGATGTATGGTACATGTCCTTTTGGCGGGGGGGGGGGGGGTGTACTTATTTTACACATAAAGAAAGTTAAGCTTGGAGAAATTATGTAACTTAACCTTAGTTACATAACTTATTAAGTAGTAGAGTCAAGTCTAGACTCCAGGGCCATTGACTCCTAGTTACCCTAGGAACTATGGACACACATAGATATCTGTCTTATAGGAATTTGCAGTCTAGGTCTGGAGACATGGGAAATATGAAAGCAAAGATGAGAAGCCTAACTGTACAGAGATCACAAAGAATGTGCCAAATTATAAAGTTTACAGGATAGATCTGTGTTTCTTAACATGTTACCAATGTATGACCTGAGCTAGGGTTTCTGGAAGTGGGGCCTGGAATCTTTTAAAACATTTCTCAGCTGATTCTTAATGTACATTCACGTTCATGTCTCAGATTCACTAGTATAAACAAATATCCAGAATGAACTTAGGAGGGGAAGGTCAAATCGACTCATTTTTCTCTTTCAAATTCATCTAAACTATTCCGGTATTTTCCTTATATTACTTTTTTTTTTTCTTGCGGTACGAGGGCCTCTCACTGTTGTGGCCTCTCCCGTTGCGGAGCACAGGCTCTGGACGCGCAGGCCCAGTGGCCATGGCTCACGGGCCCAGCTGCTCTGCGGGATGTAGGATCTTCCTGGACCGAGGCACGAACCCGTGTCCCCTGCATCAGCAGGCGGACTCTCAACCACTGCGCCACCAGGGAAGCCCTCCTTATATTACTTTTAAAATCAATGGAAGAATTCCATTTTAAATGCTACACAAAAAGTGGCTTTAAGTAGAAATGATACCACTAGTTCTAAACAACACCTCATTGTGAAATCCTAATTTATAAAAGTCTTGATAACCAATTTCATGTTTTAATAGCTGTTACGACAGCTTACTAACCTTACACTTTGCAGCCTATAAATCATGCCCAAACAATATACAAGGTCAAACTTATGAACAAAGTGATAATCTAAATATGATTATACTGCCACCTAGTGCTCAACTTTTAAAGTGTCATAATCACACAGGATTTGGGGGAAAAAACCCACACAGTGCTGTTACAGCCAACATGGTAGAAATGACAAAGCTTTGCTTTAAAAATTGGCCCTATTTTAGAGATCACTACCAATATCTTAAGGGTCACTGATGAGATATCCAATGACAAATCATAATACTTCATACGTCTAAAATAACAATCTTATAATTCAAATACAAGAGGAAAGTCAATTAAACTATTACATGTTATAAGTAGTACTACAAACAGCTACAAAAAATTGTAAACAACCTAAATTACCTGAGAGACTAAATACTACACAACCACTTAAATACTGGGGAAAAATTAAACAGGACATCAAACATGTAACAAATTGTATTTTCCAAAGATGGCAGCAATAATATTTCCCATCCACATGTTCTTCTGCAACATGACCTTGTCACCATCACATTGAGGTGGGGCTATTTCTCCTCCCCTTCCAATCTAGGTGGGTCCTAGGGCTGCTTTGACTAATAGAATGCAGAAGTGACCCTGTTCCAAGGCATAGCCCTTAACTACTTGAGTTCAGCTTCCGTTCTCACTGAAAACACTTGCTCCTGGGATATTTCTCGTAGAAACCAACCACCATGTATGAAATATGACTACTCTAACACAACTATGGAGAAGCTTTAGAGGATGACAAACCTCTGTGGGGAGGTCAAGGAACAGAAAGGCATCAAAATGCAGATGAAGATGCCGTTATGGAAGTGGATCCTCCAGGTCTAGCCAGTGCCGAAACAATGGCCCAGATGAATCCTTCCCAAATTAATGACCAATAAAATTATGAGCAAAATGAAATGGTTGTTATAAGCCACTGAATTTTGAGGTGATCTGTCATGTTACTGAAACAGAAATTGGTTCCTGAAAGTACAATGTTGCTTTAAGAAAGTCCTAAAACACATGGCACTGGTTTTAAGACTGAGTGGTGGGCCTCAAGGAGTCTACCAATGAAGGTTTGAAGGACAGTGAGAAAGGTGTTATTAGAGACTAGAAAAAAGGTATATTATATAAAACATTTTTTGTATTAATTTCATTTAAAAAGATAATAGTAATGGGCTCTCCTACTTGATAACTCAGTTGAGAGGGATAATATATGGCTCTGAAGGTAACAGTTGAGCAGTATCTAGTCTTGGGTTTAAAATTAAGGGGAGTTAGTGACAACAGGCTGCTTTAAGTTTCAAGAACATATTAAATATTAAGTAAGTACAGAGTGGTCCAAAAACAATTCTAAAAGAGTTTGTTTCTAAGGTTGTCTGGTGATTATTTAAACAGAAAGCTATTCAAAATGCTTATTCAATAAATATAATATAAAAACTTTCAGACAATGTAAAATTTCATGGCAAGTACAATCAAACTATGTACACCAAGATTATTTATTAGGAAATACATGATGATGTTGTCTAGATATAAATCTCCATGAACATCAATATCTCAAACATGAAAGAAGCCACAAATTTTATGCCCTCAATGGACTGCAGAATATTTGTCCAGCTTAATTTCTTCCCCATTTCCATAGTATTAGAGATAAAGGTTGAACTGAGCTGGCAACAAAGCATATGCCTTTAAACCAGCAAGATGATGCAAATCTAAATTTATTATTGATATATGACAATGATATACATTTGTGTGTGTATGTACGTATGTATATGTTATTTTTAAAATTCAGACCCATGGAATGTCATGATCAATTAAACTATTCTCAACATAATTTGACTGATGATATCCTTAGCAAAACAGAACTTTTTTAGCAGACTCTTGCCTGCCTCCCCTTGTCTAGTCATGGAATAGATTCTTCACTTGCAGGACATCATATTACACATTTAACCACAATATCTGTGAATAAGGCTACTGTATATTTTAAATCAAGTGTTTGTTATATTTTACATCAAAAAAAACAGTATCATAAACAGGTATTTCTATATATAGAGAAGTTTAATCAGATTATATTTTTAAGTTTTCAGGTCTTAAAATTTAGCCTAGTAGGTTTAGTTAGATTGAAAAATAGTAGTTTTGATGCTGTTCAAGACTAATAATAAAGCAAAACTAAAAGAAAATTAACTTCCCTTGGTTTGATATAACAGAAAAATGCAACTAAAAATTAAGGATTCCAAGCACAAAAAAGCAGGTAAGCCTTGAGAATTATATCTTCCTTCTCCAGTTGCTTAATTTTATTTACCCAACTATCTTGCTAGTCAAAGTGGAAGTGAAGCTGATGGAAAGACTGGAAATATAATGCAATATTTTTGCACTACTTCTTTTTAAGTGGCTACAGAAGTTAGGAGAGCCAAGAATCTGAAATTATCTTCAGTCTTCTGTCTCTGTCTCACTCTTACATATTATCAGTTCAATCTTAATACTTTGGAAGAGACAGAATGCTCTCATTTAACTTAGGGGTCAGCAAACCTTTTCTTTAAAGGGCCAAAGTAAATATTTTAGGCTTTCCAGGTCAAGAGGCCAAACTGACTTATTTTTATTCTTTTATTTTTGTGAAGAAATTCTGCTGTGATGAGATATTCCACTATATATTTTCTAAATTTTCTGACCATTGTTTTCCTGAGTTAGTAGTATTGTGATAAGTGCTTAGTCTGGTAATGTCAACGTCTGTTGTATTCTTCTGGCACATCTACAGTATCACTGCATAATGAACACAATGCTTTGCCACCTAATTCAGTAACAACCTACGCTCCACTGTGCCTTAAAAGCATGACATTCAGAGTTCAGCTTTTTTTCTCATTTTGACATGATGGGTATGCAATGGTAACAAAATAAATAAATAAAATGTTTCAGTATGGAGATATGCCTGGCACTCAAAAATGCTGTGGGTTTATAACTGCTTCACTGGGATTTGTAGTGCCCTAAGCAGCAGTGTGATGTGATGAGAGCATCACATATGGTTTCTGTTGCAACCACTAGATTCCGCTACTGTAACATGAAAGCAGCCATAGACAATATATAAACAAATGAGTGTGGCTATGTTCCAATAAAACTTTATTTATGTGTACTGAAGTTTGAATTTGATAATATTTTCATGTGTTCCCAAAATTATTCTCATTTTTTTCAAAATTAAAAAACATAAAAGTCATTCTCAGCACACACACCATATAACAACAGGTGATAGGTCACAGTTTGCCAATCTCAGATTGAACTCATTTTATTACAAAAGACAACGGCAGGATAGAAATTTGGCTCCCATGCAGGCAGTGGAGCTAGACTGCCAGACTACTTAAACTCCCGTTTCTGCACCTCTAAAATGAAGACACCTCACAAGTGTCTCCAAGGATAAACTGAGTGAATATGTAAGTCACTTAGAACAGTGCCTAGCATATAAGTATATTAACTGTTAATACTGCTTACTGAGCAGAATATAATTGCAAATGGATTCCGATTCCTATTAACAACTCTGTATGACTTAAAACTCCCACTGGAGGTCTGAGGCAAGCAGTCTATTTGCATGAATATTACAGATGTCCTCCAAGCAAGACACTTCCACAGTATATCCCCACCCATGTTTCTGTTATACTTCCCACAATCCTACTAGCAGTTTCAACCTTGAGTATTTCAAACTTCAAGTAGGACTCCTTTTCTCAGGTGCTGGCGGCAACCCCACCATAAGAAAATTTTTGAACAGACTATCTCTATCCTAAAGTTATGCTACATATCTAGATTAGTGAGAAAGTAGAAATAAAAGTGATATTTTAAGAAGTATTATTTTGACACTAACAATTTCACACTAGAAATTCATAAACAAATCATTCTGTGTGAGCAAATGAAAATTAAATCATTTTTGATGACTAAAAGGCCTTGGATGACACTCAGTACCTTTATAAAGATATACCTTTATTACTCCAAAATAAATCATGCTTATCTACCTTTATTACTCTAAAATAAATCATATTTAAATATACAAAAGTCGCAAAAGTTAGATTACATTTATTCATTATTTCATATGCACAAGAGTGCAAATGTTTAAGACTACGGATACAGGAGACAAAGGACTAAGGGCCTTTTCTTCTGGATCAGCTATCTCAATTTTAGATGTTCCCTCCTACCCCACATTATGAAATATATGTGTTTGTACAGACAATAAAATATGGTGTCTCTGATTTCACTCTTACTTATTTCCTTTTTTCTAATTATTTTTGTTTTACAATAAATATGAATTACCTGTAGGGGGAAAAAGTCAGAATGTATTCATTAAAAGAGAGTTTGGAAAATACACAAAAACAAAATGCCCCAAATAGTGATTTCATTTAAAACCATAGTAACTGCTCACCTACAACCAGGCCACATTCAGGACAGATCATATCACCAGCTCTGTAGTCCTCCACTAAGATCGCATCTGGATGATTTGGACATGTGACTCTTGGAAGAGCATCCAAACTAAATGAAAAAAAATTTTTTTTAAATATCCTCCTAACCAACATGCAACAAAGTACTAATCTTTTGGGGGGAAAAAGAGGAGGATTTTGAACATTTTTCCAATAAATTTATAATACATTTACATTTATAATACATTTAAGCTAAATTCTCAAAGTAAAAATCCTAGGTTAGGTTACTTTAAATCCTAGCTAGTATTAACAGATACAATTGGAATTGTTTTTTGTAAGAACAGTTATTGGTTTGCAGAATGGAAGGCTTTAAAAACTTAAATGGAAAACAAGTGTTTTTTTTCTTTTAACATGTAGGCTACTAAAATGTTTATAAACCTTGATTAACATAGAAATGACTAGCTACCATAATAACGGTGCAACATTTACACATAACCATCTGGGTTTGTGACCCTTGCCACTTATTTCTATGGTCAGATAATGAATTTCAAGTCTTTGTTTTCTACGTGCTGCATACCTTAGTAATACACTTAGAATAGTACACTGAACCTAAAAGGTATACAAATGAGGGTGGTAGAGGTGGCTAGGACCTGATGATTTCATTTAGACCAGAACTAAGTTTGTGAGCCCTCAAGAAATTGTTTCAAGATCTACTTTTTAATCTATCTGTGATATTAACAATTTGTTTGATTAATTTATTTTGAAAATAAGGCAGTCTGGGGAAGACACATCAGCCTTAAATGACCTAACAGAATCAGTTCTAAAAAGCATCAAAGATATTTAACATAGATTTAGTAATTATTTCTGTGGGTGTGGCCTTACAATCACAAATGTCTGGTATCACTGAAAATAAGCCCTTTATAAAAGTTCACCTGAAGTTAATACAGAACAAGGTTATGTTATGACCACCACAAATATACACATAAAAGACAACATCAAGCATTCTTAAAGTATGTAAATAGGTATCTGTGGTTTTGGATAAAGTTTCTCAAAGTAGCAAACAGTTCAGAATGTTAACTTTCAACATAGGTGATACCCACAGAAAAAATGATAAAGTAATCCATATTCCCAAAATTTATATATTCAGATTAACCAGAACACATCTTGGATCTTTTCACTACGGAAAGAGGGAATGGAGATTTGTTTTATATTCACATTTATTCCATAAATTTCTACTAGAAAAATATTTTAATAAATTATGACAAATAAAACATTAAGAAATTAGTATAAATTATTAAAGAAAACCATGTAAAAATAAAGGAAAATGTTAGTAAAGTAACAGTAATTACAAATGCATAAAATGGGCAGCCATGTGGCACACAGCATACCAAGGACTGATATATTTCATACTATTAATAAGTAGACATACTATTGTGTGCGTGTATATGTATATAAAAATGATATGGAAACATCTCAAAGATATCCTAAGTGAAAAGAGTAAGGTGGGGATTTTACAGAAAACTGAAAAAAGTATGAACTACAGTTATATGCAGTAACATGAATAAATCTCAAAATGCTGATAAAAGAAACCAGACACAGAGAAATACATATACATTTATATATAAAGTTTAAATCAGGCAAAACAAACCTATGGTGTTAGAAGTCAGGATGTGGTTACGTTTGGGAAGGGGTAATGACTGAGGGCATAAAGGAGGCTTCCAGGCTGCTAGTGGTATTTGATTTCTAGACCTGGGTGGTAGCTATGTGTATGTGCTCACTTTGTAATTGAACTGTAAACTTGTGTGTGCTAATTTCACAAAAAAGGTAAAAAGCAAGGTAGCACACAGTGTTTATATTAGACTACTTTTTCGAAGAAGAGAGGTTAGGACTATATGCATATGTTTGTGAAACCACAGAATCACTATGAAAACACCAAGAAACTGGTTATAATGACTGCTTTGGAGAATTAGATGGCTAGGAGCTAGGGAAAGAAGGAACTGCTTTTCACTTTTCTTCTTGCTTTTCTATGATTTGCCTGTGTTACCTATCCAAAATAAAATGAAACTGTGCTCAAGCAGTCAATTTTAATGAAATTACCCACAAGGGTAATACAAAAGAAGAAGCACAAGAGTGGGGTGGTGGGGAAGTAAGGGAAAGAAACAAGAGGGAAGGAATGGAGTAAACCACCACCACTGAGATTAAAATAACTCAGGCTGCCTAAGAAGCCACATAATGCCAAACTTCACTTTATAGCTATCATGTATTAGGTGCCTACTATGTGTCTAGTACTATACATATATTATTAATCTTCATTAGCAATTCTGAAAATTAAGCATTACCTCCATTTTAAAGATTATGCTCAGAAAACGATTTTCCTAAAATCACAGAACTAGTAAGTGGTGGAGTTTAGATTTTAAGTCACAACATTTGTGTTCTTCTCTGTGAAAACACCAAGCAGTTTCATAGCCTAGTCACTGTACATCTTCCTCAGGGGGAAAAAAGCTAAGGACAGAAATACTAACATTTACCTTTGTTCTCACTGGTAGAAAAACTCAACAGATGGACAGCAATGACATACATTTAAGAGCTGGACATGCCTAGAAAAAATTTACTTCAAAGAAATATTTCAAAGATTTTTTTAATGAAGAGAATAAAGGCACACAAAGGAAATGTATTCTTTTGGTAAAGAATCTATCAAGTGAATTTACTATATTTAACTATTACAACATTTCTTACAAATACCATTTCCTGTTCTATTATATACAAAAGCTTAGCCCAAATATGACCACGTTTACCTTTCAGATCTACTGCCATGAGAGAATACAAGTCATAGATAAGTGGTTTGGGAAGCTATTTCTCCATTTACCTACAAGGAAGCCTTACCTGGCAGAGCCACACCCAGTTAGAATGACTGAGCATTCAAACACTGAATTAGCAAACAAGTGTTTACTAATTCAGTAACAAGTGAACAAGTGTCCCTGGCTTTAAGAGCTGTGTCCAAGTAGTTTTAGCTAAGGCTGCCTCCTCCCCCAACCTTTTAAAAATACAGTAACATAAAGCAGTAAGCCTTGGTAGTTTACCAGAAAGGGCCTGGATTTCTCCAGCTTACTATTTTGTGATAATGGCTTTCATCGCGAATTCAATTCCAGAGATGATAACAAGCTCAGAAAAATTATGCCAGAGCTACCTTGCCTTCCAGAAGCTACAGAAGTTAATTTGATACTTTTAATACATGAGTTAACTAGAGGCCAAGTGTGACAACAGGAAATAGATATCTGAGACTCTACACTCTGTTCTAACACTAACCTTGGATAAGTCAACATTGGCATGACTCAGTTTACACTTACGCAAAAATCCTAACATATACCTCACGGTGGTCATGAGAGATATAATTAGGGTCTGCAAACATTTTTCATGTGACAGGATTAAAGACTGTCTCTAACGGCACTGTATGCACTTCCTGTAGATATGGGTACATCACATTTTTAAAATATAATATTAAAGAGTGACTACCCAGCATACGTAATTTTCTGCAGGCAAGATCTTCTTCAAGAGTATGCAGACGACATCTGTAATGAAATCTCTTAGAAGAGAACTTATCAACTCTTCATAAATGCCCTAGCTTCCACTTCAAAAGGCCTCGGGGATGGCAATCAGTTTCCCTCAGCCTTACCAATGCTGACGTCCCTAACTTTCTGGCTTGTCAGATCAATAGGGGCCTAAAATTAACCCTTTCCCTTTAGAGAGGAGGATTCACGGACCCTCGGGCTTGTTGAGCCACAGATGGAAAACCAAGCGTAGAAAAAATTAACAAGAAAAAAAGGACGGGTGAAATATCCGTAAAAGACGCGAGGCCAGGGGCTGGGGACACATGAGCCTTCACACGGTGGGGCCCGGGTGAGAAAACGGCCTAGGACGCTGGCGGAGAAATGCCGGCGGCTCGGTACCCCCTGCGACACCCCTGTCAGCCCTGCCTCTGGGAGTGCCTTTGTCCGGGGCGGCCGGCCGGTCCTGCCGCCTCTCCCCGCACCTCCGCGGCGTTTCGCCCGACGCTGAAGTGCCGGCGGCCACCTTGCAAGCCCCCGCACTCGCCGCCCGCCCCTCAGCTGCCCAAGCTCGGCTGGACGTACTTACCGGCTGGTAGACGCCATCTTCACGGCCACTGCAAGTCCAGCCACCAACGACGACGAACGAACCGCAAACAGGAAGCGATTGTGACGGAGAAACGCTGCGAGACTGGCTTTTATAGGCGAGTCGCCCACGCAGTCGTAATAGGGCGCGGCTACGGGTCGGGAGAAAGGCCAAGAAAAGTGAGCTACGCCACGTTCTTTGCGTTTTCTTATTTTCCTATTCAGTTTCGGTCATTCACTGTGGTGCCTGAGCCAATCGAGGAAACTACCTAGGAAAATTCACAAGGGCACCCTGCAAACGAGCTACACCAGAGGTACCCTCAACTTGACTGAGTTAAAACACAAAGATAACCCGGGCATCGTGGAGAAGGCAAAGCCTGCATTCCCGATGGCTAACCACCCTTCCCCCCGCCCGGAGTCAGCTACTCGAGTTTGAGCGCAGTTCTTACTTGTCCAGAGGGGTGATTCCACCAAGGTACTTGGAATAAAGAGAAATTCACTTGGGTCAGCCCGAACAGGTGTCAATTCAGGCTCTGTCATCAGCTAGCAAGCTGTGTCTTCTTAGGCACGTCCCTTTGCGTTTTGGTGCAAGGGGTAACAGTATCTGCCTTGCAAACCCTTTTAGAATTGGCAGGAGATGAAACAAAACCATGTAAGAGCACTACACCGTGAGGCAGGGAGATGTGGGCCCTAACCTGACTGCTGTTTTCATGGTCTTTGCAAATTTGGCATAGCTGAAATATAGAGAACTTAGCAAAAATGGTTAGATACTGCAAAAGCTCCCTAGATTTATTAATTAGCCAAACTAATGTCAGAATAGTACTAAAAATAACAGCAACACTATCACTACTTGGCTGAAAACAAACCACCCTTGGCCCTGTGGGAATCGGAGGAAAAAGGGTTTCTTTGGGGATGAGAACTTAGGATACAGTGGCTGCTTTATTCTTTTGGGCATGGGACTTAAATGCCACTGAGCCCCCATTGTTTTCTTGAAAGGTGGGAAAGACTCGCTTCCTTAGAAAGAACAAGAGGCAGAAGTTTAGGAACTGAAATCCAGATGGGGATGGGAAGAGCTTTTTTTTGTTTTTTTGGTCTTCCATGCTGTAATTTAAAAACTTGACTGTACTTTTGTACTTTTATGGGGGGTTTTCTCCCTCAATATCTGGTAAAGTTTCAAAATGCCAGTTTATTTCAGCTGTGCCAAATGCAACCACGAAAGAGCTTGGGGGTGCTGCACCCCAATCCAGCAGGAAGTTTTCATAGTAGAGCATCTTGGCTTGGGAGAAGAGGGAGAGGAGGAGGAAGGGAACTGGGCACCTCTTGAGAATCAAGATAAGGACCTACCACCTAATGGTTTATGGTAGGCATTCAATAATGTTTGTGGAAGGAAGAAACCATCAGACAAATTGAAACCCCAGAGGATGGAAGCTGGGCAACTGGTTAATTACTCCTGCCCGCCCCCACCCCAGAATGTCTGTCATAACCTAGTTAAGATTTCTTTTATATTAAAATAGAAGCAGCTTAGGTAGGCCATTCCTCTTTTTGTTGTTAGTACAGCATTGGCAATTTATAAAGCATTTTCATCAACATAATCCCACTTAATCTTTGTATCTGATCCTGAGATTGAAACACACACACAGAGGTGGGGTTGTGTCACCTAGGAATCAATAACCCAGACTATCATTTACCAAAACTTCCGGCTTGTTAATATCATCATTTTTATTTAACTTAACTATATGAATTAAATAAAATTATTTATTTAAATCAATTATTTAAGCGAACTCATCTTTTTTAAACTTTTAAAATAAAATTTTAAGTTTATGTCACTACTGTAAAATCACAACTTGATAGGTTATAATTCTTCCCAAGTATAAAATGCTTTACATACCTAATAAATGATTTTTTAAAGTTTGTGACCCAACTAGATATATATTTTTTAAATTTACTGAGGTATAATTACATACCATAGAATTTACCTGTTTAGAAGTCAGTGATTTTTATTAATTTTACCGAGTTGTGCAACCATCCCCATAACCCAGTTTTAGCACATTTCCATCATCCCAATAAGATCACTCATGCCCATGTACAGTTAATGCCCATTCCACTTCCAGCCCCAAGAATCACTCATCTACTTTCTGTCTCTATAGATTTGCCTTTTCTGGACTTTTCATGTAAATAGAATCATATGATATGTTGTCTTTTACATCTGGCTTCTTCCTCTTGGCGTAATGTTATGGAGGTTCCTTAGATTTACCTGTGGCCTTGCTTGTGGAAACACTGATATATAAATGTCTGTTATAAAAGTGTCTGTATGGTGATATTGCAGAAGATGACAATTTCCTAACTTAAGCAAGGTTTGACAAATACTTGATTGGAAATTATAGAATATTTGAAATATGTCATATGACATATTCTACTAGACTAGGAAGAATAGAGGATTCACTGAAATGTATGACCAGCTCTGACTGGGACTCTTGGAAATGAGATGAATTGTCTAGAATATTAGACAAACCTCATTTACTGGTGGCTGAGGGGCCATATGTATTACTTCTAGAAATGTGAGGGGTTTGTATTTTAATTTTTCAAATGTTTTTTTATGTATGAAGATTTTCAAACACTAAAAATTAGAGACAATAATATTATGATCCTCATATACCTATCATCCTGATTAAACAATTATCATGATTTTGCCAAATTTGTTTGTGTATACTTTTCTTTCCTTTTTTCTCCCTTTACTAAAGTATTTTAAAAATAAATCCCATATATCACTTTGACCCATACATACTTTAGTCTACATTTCTAAAAAACATGGACTTTTAAACCTTTTTTATAAAGCATTATAATACCTCCTAAATTACCAAAGATATTTTTACTCACTAAGTTTTCAGTTGGTGATTGTCCTGGGCCTGCTTCTTGCTGGTTTGGCTTCACTGGGCAGAAGGGTAAAACCCTGCTGAAGGTGGCAGAGAGCCAGAGAGGGAAAGGGCGGGCCCCGCATGGAGCTGCAAGAACTAGGTGAGTTCTTGAAAGTAGGCCTGAGGTCCTTTTGCATGAGGCCATTTGTCAGGCACCTCACATTCATTATCTTATCTAGTTCTTCGTTATCTTGTCAGGCAAGTATTATTATTCTCCTTTTAAAGTCTTAGAGAGGTTGAATAGATAAATTGCCCAGTGTTACACATAAGTTAGTGGTGGTGATAGAATTCAAAGCCAGGAATGACTGACTCTAAAACTGTCCCACTTCTATGCATGCCTACTATGTAACTGTTATTGCAAGACTATATTTTTAAGCCCAAATTTCTGTGCCCTGGGAAATACAGATTATATTTGTAGAAGCATTCATTATTCTTTTAGTCTTTAATAAAGGCATAAAGCTTTATTTGAATACAGGTAGAAGTAGTAACAAACAATAATCATGATATTAATAGTATCAGTAAACACTCATATAGTGCTTACTATGTGCCAGGTACTATTTTAAGGCTTTGCATATATTAACTCATTTAATCTTCCCAACAACTCTACGAGTTGGATACTATTATTGTCCCCACTTTATGGATGGAGAAATTGAGGCACAGAATGGTTAAGTAACTAGCCTGAAATCACACAGCTAGTAAATGGTGGAACTGGGATTTAGACCCTGGCAATTTGGCTCCAGAGTCCAGGCAGTATGCCTCCTATTAGAAACTCAACATACAGAAACTCACCCTATAGACCTTAAGATCAGGAAATGGATTCAACAAGCAGTGCACCTGTAGCTATCATGTGGGCTGATTTTGTGGGGCAGCTGTACTCTAAAATATTCTGGCCAGCTGTCTGCCTAAGGACACTTGTGTTTGTCAGTTCATGTGCTACCTAAACTGAAATGTACCTGGCTCATATCCCATTGCTAAATGTACTTGCATATGTGATCCTGAATTGAACTTTTCAACTTGTTTGTTGATTTATTTGAAATCTTTGATTCTCCAGTACTGGCAGCTTGTTGTCCATTTGAGAATAAATCTACTTGTTCACTGAGAAAAGAAAGTAGGAAGTAGAATATAGGCTTAAAACATTAATAATCTATAAATAGAAAACTAGAAATTAACTCACTTTTTAATTCAATGTTCAGTGGGCAATAGTTTTCTTTTAAACTTCTAAATTACTCTAAAAACAAAACAAAACAACTCTAAAGGGTTCATGCTAGTAGCTTGTGACTTTTAAAATCAGTATTTTTTCCAAAAAGATATCGTTTGCCATTAAGTATGACTTCAAAAGTTATGCTATGCTATTTAGTGTTGTTTTATTAAATGTTTTGAAGCTAATATTTTTTCCCAAAATAACAACGTTCTCATTTTATAATAAAAAGCATGGGGAGATTGAATGATATATGAGAGTATAAGTTCCTAAAAATGTTTTTTAAGTATATTTATTTTAGTGTAAATGAAATTTGTCTTTAAAGTCCTATTAATGGTTTTCAAGTAATGAACTGTTGGGGGAAAATGAGAACATGAAACATTCATGTGACCCGTTACTTGACACTTTCTTAAAGAGAGAATTTTAACATTACTGTTTCCATGAAAATCACATGCTAAAAATCTTATTGTGTAAAATAACTACCTATTTTCAAGAAATCTCATATTATTTGTGTATTAAATTAAAACTCCATATTAATTATAAAGTATGACCATGTGATGAGAATGTAAAATTGTTCTCATTACTGTCTCTCATGATGGCCACATATTGCTCACAGTATTATAAATTGATACAACCCTTTTAGAAAGCAATTCAGCAATACTCCAGAATGATTTAGATGTGAAAACCTCTTGAGCCAGTAATCCCACTTCTGAGAACTGGAGTAAGGAAATAACCTAAAATATGGGATATTATATTCATGAAGATGTCCATTGCAATGTTTTTTACAATAACATTGGAAGCAAGATAAATGCTAAAAATAGGAAAATTGTAATTTTGGTTATAACGTTATGAAACAGAGGCAACATTGACCTTTGAAATAGGAAAATGATATACACACAGTCCCTAAGGTCTTAGTGCAATTTAGGTGGTAAAAACCAATTCATGTACCAAGACCCTTTTCTAAGCAATGCTTTACCATGCTTGATTCTACTACTACAGGTGCTTGAAAATAAATGGTGGTGAGCTCACTGAGGGCTGAAGCATCCAAATTTTTCCTTTGGACCTCTGTGACTAATCTTTTGCATAGAGAAGACGTCCAATAACTGTGGTTTGTGTGAGTTATTGATTGATTGAATGAAATAATGTATTTTAAAATATCATTATTCTGACTGTTCTTCAGAGTAATTAAACCAAATTAGTGAGGTTTATGAAGAGGGTTTTTCCATTAAGGCTAGCTTTTCCTTTCTTTTTACCCTAGTGTTTTCTTTCCTCTACAAAATTGTCCATTATACCTGCTCATTCTCACTATTTTCTGACCTTTCCTACCTAGGATTTTGCTCTTTCACATTAACGAGATGAAAGGACCCGCCCCACACTTGTGAAATAAAGCATTTGCCACCCACTGTTCTGCCACTGATCTTAGCCAAAATGGGTAATCTCTACTCAGTGTCTCATGTTCAGACATCACAAGAGTCCACGTTATCACCACTAGTATTATTTTCTGAGTATTAACAACATGCCCACTCTTGAGTGTTTTAAATGGCAGTAAGATAAGCAGTTCCCACATATAGCTTAATAGAGGTGGTATTCAGTACACCATCAGTTACTTAGAATACTTTTATTGGGATGGGTTTTTTCAAGTTAAAAAAGAAATGAAAGTTAACTTGAATGTAGTTTTTCTATTAAAACCACAAAACCCACAACGGTTTAGCAATCTTCCACTGTTTAATGACTTTATGGCATTTGCAACCAAATGCAGTATAAAAGCTGCATAGGAAGCCCGTGCCACTCTTTGCATTCATCTGTTCCCACCCAATGTTTGGACCTTTCAAGCTAATTTTGTAGCATTCTCATCAAAATGCACACTCCTAATATGTCTTTGGACTATCATCTTTACTTTTTCAGTTAGGTTAAACTCTGGCTATAGTCTGACATGATTGTCTGTTTTGCAAATGAGGGATTGGTATATCTTTCTGCTTTCTTTTCTGGTATGTGGAAGTTAATGTTAAAAAAAATATCCCCACAAACCTAAGGTCAGTAGTTTGATTTTACAATAGAGATCCTAAGACTTTCCCACTAAACTAAATGGTCGCAACTTTCTACATTTAAAATAACTAAACTTGCTTGAGTCTTTCAAATTTTCAAAAAATTGTTCCAGAGTAAAATGATATGAGCTACACTTTAAGTTAATGAGAATTTAGTTATGGCTTGCTTTCAAACAACTACATACTCTGTGATAGATCATTCCTTTTATTTGAGTACTTTTATTTGGAACTCAAAAGTATTTGTATGTATTAATATGGAAATACACTTCCATTTAATTGATTATGAAATAAAGAGAAAGACTATGTGACTTCTTAAGATAATTTGTTGAGTGCTGTAGACAGCTACTCCCATTTCCTGAACAAAAGGCTATGCATGAGGGTGTCATACCACACTGGCAGTCATTCAGTTCCTCTGACTTTCCAAGCTCCTTCAACCTCAGCATTTTAGTCAAAAGATGGCACTGTTTACAGCTTAGGTGACACTGCCATATTGCAATTGTATAAGCAAGAGGCCTGCCAGTCTTGAAGTTATGTACTTTTTCAAACAAATTTTTTATTTGAGGAAATGAAAATTATTTAAAATTCTGAGCATAAGATTGTATTAATATTTTGATGTGGTCTAACACCTAATTTGCATAATTCAAATTCATGAAAGATACATCCATATCGTGCCCAGGGACGATAATCATCTATTAATGTATTTTTGTTTTATTTGCACAAGCAGATCACGTTCAAGAGTCTATTCATTTTTTTTCAAGTAACAGAGATGAACTGCATTCTTTGACTAGATACCATAATTTATTGAACTATTACGCCAATAATGGAGGAATTGATTGTTTCCAGTTTTGTGATATTATAAACAACGCTGTCATGAACATTCTTGTTCACATTTGTGGGTGAAGGTTTGCATGTTCAAAGTGTAAATACCTAACAACAGAATCGGGGCATCAAAAGACATGCTCATACAACATTTTGATAGATATTGTGAAATGGCCCTCCAGAGATGTTGCACCAATTCAAGTGTCCATTTCCCCAGGTTTGGAAGTCAGGGGCTGAGATAGCGTTATCAGCATCATTTCACACTAAGAACCACGCCCTCATTAGAAATATTTATTTGCCAGGCAAAAAGGAGATAGATGTAATTCCAAGCTTGTGTGTGTGTGTGTGTGTGTGTGTGTGTGTGTGTACATGTGTGTACATGTGTGTACGTATGCATGTGAACATATGTACTCCCTGGCTTAAAAATGCTTGCATACCACTACTCTATTAAATCTAATTGTCTTGGAGCCAGGAGCCAAGTGCAACTTTGAGTGCTGTATCCTGGGATTGGGTTTCCAGAGGTCAGATAGAGTCCCACATTATTGATTAGCTGAAGCTTTCAGCACAGGTGATTCAGAAGCCTGGCTAACCATATCTGCAGTTTTAGGAACAATATTTGGCACTTCAGGAAACTATTAATAAGTGAAAGACATGGGCCAAACAGAGACCCAAGGTTAAAAACAAAACAACATCAAAAAACCAGTGGTGTTCTGAGGGCCAAATTCCATTTGCAGAAATTCATTTATTCAGTGCTACTTTATGCCAGACTCTGCTTTAGGTGTTGTGGATACAGCCATGAACAAAACAATAAAAATCCTTGGTCTCATGGTACGTATGTTAGGAGGGGATAAAAATGATAAATAGAATGAGAGAAACATTTTAAGTTCAACGGTAGTAAGTGCTAAGGAGAAAAATAAGGCAGGGAAAGGGGATGAGGAGAGCCAGGATTGACAATTTTAAATGGGAGGTCAGATAAGTTCACCTGAGATGACATTTGAATAAAGATTGGAGGTAGCCAGGTGGACACTGGGTGGAAAGTATCTAGGCAGAGGGAAACTCAGGTACAGCGGACCTAATCTGTAACAGCCCTGGTGATCAGCAAGCAGTGCATGGAGGGAAGGGCGGAGTAGTAGATGAGGTTAGGGAAGAGCAGGGTCAGGTCATGCAGGGCTCCAAGGTCAGAGAGACAATTTTGGCTTTTACTCTGAGTGAGACTGAGTGGCATTGAAGGGCTTTCACCAGCGAAGTGTCATGCACAGATTTTCCTTCAAAAGTGGTCAGTTCCCAGGGTAGAGCAGGCAGACTACTGTTTACCAGGGCATTCCAGAGAGAGAAAAATCTTTAGAAAACTGAATGGTTTTCATGAGTTTTGTACCCTTTTGTACATATATTGGTCAGCAGAATGCTTCAAGAATAATTATAGGGACTTCCCTGGAGGTCCAGTGGTAAAGAATCTGCCTTACAATGCTGGGGATGCGGCTTCGATCCCTGGTCAGGGAACTAAGATCCCACATGCTGTGGGGTAACTAAGCCTCCGTGCCCCAACTGCTGAGCTCGTGTACCTCAACTAGAGAGCCCATGTGCCGCAAACTATAGAGCCCACGCATCCTGGAGCCCATGCGCCACAACTAGAGAAGAGAAAACCCGCATGCCACGACTAGAGAGAAGCCTGTGTGCTGCAACGAAAGGTCCCACGTGCCTCAAGGAAGGTCCCGCATGCCGCAACTAAGACCCGATGCAGCCAAAAAATAAATAAAATTTAAAAATAAATAAAATAAATTAAAAAAAATTAAAAATAATAATTATAAAAGTGGTGTTATAAAAAGTCATCTGGGGGAATTCCCTGGCAGTCCAGTAGTTAGGACTTGGCACTTTCACTGCTGAGGGTGCGGGTTCAATCCCTGGTCAGGGAACTAAGATCCCGCAAGCCATGCAGTGTGGCAAAAAAAAAAAAAAAAAAAAGTCGTCTCAGTAATTTACACAGAAAATGAGGTTATGGTTGTTTATACTTTCAATGGATAATTAATGAGAGGGGTAAAGATTTTAAAAAGTAATAGCTCAGGATAACCACTCTCATTGACAAAAGGACAAAATTATTATTCATCTTTTTTACTATGAGATTTTGCTACAAATGACAAGTTTTACATAATATAAGAAAAAAGATGCTGTATTAAATGTCAAAGAAAGTAGCAGCTGTATAATATGATGAAGTTAATATTGATTAGAAAATCTAATTATTTCTACAATTTATTTTGATCTATCCCAATACAGCTGTTTGTCAGCAGGTAAAGTTACTATTTAACTGGTATGACTGAGTAATTAGATGTATTCTCAGAGCAGTAATAAAATGAAATTCTCATGTCTCATGAATGTGGTTGAGGTTTTTGTTTCATTTTATTTTATCCTTGGGTTTAACCAACTGAGACCAAGAAGACTTCTTGTTTTATCTGGAGACAATTTTTGATTTAAAATATTTGGTAACTGTGTAGTTATATAATCGTTTTTATCATAAGAATGATGGGAAAAATGTATGAGTTTGACAAATATTTGTGATGATTTACCTTGCTCTCATACTAAATCCTTCAGGACCTCACCATCTCCTTCCTGGGCTCCTGCAGGAGCCTTCTGATTGGTCTCTCTCACTACCTCCAGGCCCAGGTCAGTTTATCTTCTAGAAGAAAAATTTGATCTGCGTACCATATCTTCTATATCAGGTAGTAATTCATTCATCTGTAAATAATAAAAAAAACTCTATTCTGGTGGCTTAAAAAACAGGGGTTTATTTGTCTCACGCATTACAAATTCTGGGGTTACAGTAGCTCCAAATTGCTCCCAGGGTCTGTCTCTTCTTTCTGCTCTGCCATCCTTATTATGTAGGCTTTCACTCTGATGCCAGTTGCTGCCTGAATGCAAGATGGCTGCTGCACCTCCAACCCTTACTTCTATAATACATTCCAGGTGGGAATAAAGTAGAAGGATGAAGAGGACAGAAAGACGAAGAAGTCTCAGGATAACTTTGCCTCATCTTTTTCCATGAAGGTAAGCTCTTCTCAGGCACTTTTGACTAGTTGCAAGGGAAGCTGAGAAATTGGATATTTTGGCTTTTAGCCTCCATAGTAGAAGTAGTCAAAGGAGAAGGTGGATTATTATTGGCTTTTGGATAGGCAAACCTATCTTCCAAAAAAAATCTTTAAAAATTCATTATTGTGTGAAGTCCATATCTCATTATTATAATATAGTATAATGTCATAAAATGAGTTCTTACATAACTTTAGGAATTTGTAGACAGCTTATGGTCATTTTTTGCTAATCTACTTGTATTAGAATTCTTCAGAGAAACAGAACCAATAAGGTGTGTGTGTGTGTGTGTGTATATATATATATATATATATATATATATATAGAAAGAGATTCATTTTAAGAAACTGACTTACATGATTATGGAGGCTGGCAAGTCCAAAATCTGCAGGGTGGGCCTGCAGGCTGTAGACCCAGGAAGAGACCATACTGCAGTTCAAGTCTGAAGGCCCTCTGCTAGAAGGATTTCCTCTTGCCCCAGGGGCGGGGGGTGGTAAGGTTGGGGAGGGGAGGTGGGGGAGGTGTGTCAGTCTTTTGTTCTGTTAAGGCCTTCAACTGATTGGATGAGGCCCACCCACATTATGGAGAGCAATTTGCTTTACTCAAAGTCTACTGATTTAAATGTTAATCTCTTCCAAAAACACCCTTACAGAAACATCCAGAATAATGTTTGACCACATATCTGGGCACCATGGTGCAGCTAAGTTGACACATAAAATTAGGCATCACCAATATACCACCTACATTAACCATGCCTGAATGTCAGGAAATAACATCTGCTAAAAGGTAGAGAGCATAGGGCTCATTTAGAAATTGAAATGAGTTCAGTAAGACTAGACATTTGAGTAGGAAAAGATGGGAAAGATGGACTGGAGGATTAAGAGGGAGACCATATCATACGGGGCACTGTAAGCCCTGATGAGGAGAGTCTAAGTGACTGAGGAGAAATGACCTTCAGGGGTGATTCCCTTACCTGACTAAGTAATGAACTCATTCTTTCCTCAATCAAGAAGGGTTTGTGGCAGGGAGATCAGCTCGGTGCTTTGTGACCACCTAGAGGGGTGGGATAGGGAGGCTGGGAGGGAGGGAGACGCAAGAGGGAAGAGATATGGGGATATATATATAACTGATTCACTTTGTTATAAAGCAGAAACTAACACACCATTGTAAAGCAATTATACTCCAATAATGATGTTAAAAAAAAAAAGGTTTGCGGGACTTCCCTGGTGGCGCAGTGGTTAAGAATCTGCCTGCCAATGCAGGGGACACGGGTTCAAGCCCTGGTCTGGGAAGATCCCACATGACGCAGAGCAACTAAGCCCGTGCTCCACAACTTCTGAAGCCCACGTGCCTAGAGCCCGTGCTCCACAACAAGAGAAGCCACCACAATGAGAAGCCCTCGCACTACAACAAAGAGTAGACCCCGCTCGACACAACTAGAGAAAGCCTGCGCGCAGCAACAAAGACCCAACGCAGCCATCCATAAATAAATAAACAAACAAATAAATAAATAAATGGTTTGCATCAGAGAATGATCGTCTAAAAACCCCAACACCAAAATAACCCAAAACGACAGCCACAAAACTCATTTATGTTAAGAGCAATGGAGAGTAAAAGATTTTAAGTCACTTAAGACATTTTCTCATCCATTTCCTCCCTTCGTCATTCTGTCCCTTCTTTCAACCAATGTAGTCCATGTGAAGTTGACCTTGGATTGGCCTAAGTTAGTTAGCATGTCCAATCCCCTTGGCCTCAGCGGTTAGCTCAGGAATGAGCCAATATGACACAATATATCATTTGCTGGAGCTTCGGAGAAAGTGTCCTCTTTTGCTGGATTTGCTGGATTTGTCACCATATGATGCTCAGAAACTGCTGTAGCCGTGTTTCTATCCAGGAGGTACAACGTGGAGATAAAGCTGACACAGAGAAGACAGAACTACAAAATGGAGCTTGGTGATATATTACAATATGAGTCTTGGATCAAGCTGTAACTGAAACTAGACTACTCCTAAAATGTTGAGGCAGACAATTCCTTTTTATTTGATTTAAACCCATACAGGTTAGGCTTTCTGTCACTTGCAACAGGAATAATCTTAACTAATCTATGTAACATGATCACATTTGCATTTTATAAAGCTTGTTTGGGCCACAGGGGTAAGTTACAAGGAGCAAGACAGGGAGAACTGTTAAGAGTTGACTAGTAATTTAGTTGAGAAATGACATTGGTTGGTGCCAGAGTGGGGGCAATTGGAGCAGAGAGAAGTGATGGATTGAAGAGAGGCAGGGTACTATATAGAGGATTTGGATGTGGGGAGAAAAGTTAAAAATGACTTGTAGGTTTTCTGACTTGAGCAACTGGATTGGTGGCACCATTCACTGAGATAAGGAAGCCAGATTGAATAGGGTTTGCCTATAAAATGTCTATGTGAGATGACGAATGGGATACTGGATGTGAAATTCAACAGATAGAACTAGGCTGTTACAGATTTAGGAGTCACTAGCATAGACAGAGTAAATGAAGTTATTTAGTGAGAAAGACAAAATACCAATATCTAAGAAACAGGCAAAGGAGACGAAGGAAGAAGGGCAGAGTACAAAAGGCAACTGATGAACACGCAGCACCACAGGATCTAAAAAAAAAAAAAAATTAGGGTTTAGGAAGGCCCAAGCGGCCTGCAGTGGTAAATACTGCAGGTATATTACTAGAGGTAAAGCCAGATGGAACTGAGATGTTTCCTTTAAACCTAAGAACATGGAGGTCATTAGAGAACTTAGAACAATAATGGGTATGGAATCCAGACTATAGCGGGTTGAGGGTAAGTGAGGAGTGTGTGTTTGTGTGCGAGAAAGTGAAATCATCAAATGAGGAAACCTTTCTCAAGTTATTCCATTTCGCAGTAAAATTTCTCAAAAATCTAGAGCGAGGTCATCAGTCCCCTTTAGTTGCTAATACTGACATATTTGGCGCTCGCACCCAGTCTCATGTCTTTTGGGTTGTTCCTAGTTTGGAGGAGTTATAAACCGTGCTGCAATAAACATTATTTTACATAACAAAAAAAAAAAGGTACGGATAGGTTAGCACGAAACCATTATCCTTACTCCAGTCCTTGAGGTCCTATGTTACTTCTCTGGCCTAATACCTGCTACTCCATCCCTTGGTTATTCCAACCAGCCACAGCAGACCTTTGGTATTCATCAAATAGAAGACAGCCTCCTGTTATAGAGCCTTTGCACTGGCTATTCCTTGTGCCTGGGATGTTCCTCCCTAAGATCTTCACAAGGTTCTCTCCCTCTCTTCTTCGAAGTCTGCTTCTATGTCCCCTCCATGAGACCCACCTGACCACACTGTTTAAAATTCCAATTTGCTTCCCTAAAACTCTCATTCCAACCTCTACCCTGCCTTACTTCTTTTCTTCATACAATTGCCATGTATAAGTTTTACAATATATTTCATTATGTTTATGATTTAGTTATTGTCTCTCCCCTATCTAGGAGAGCCCTAGAAGGCAGGGATCTTTGGTTCATTTGTTCACTGATATATCCTAAGTGCCTGAATATCTTAGGACAGTGCCTGGCACATATTAGGAGTTCAATGAATATTTGTTAAAGGAAGAAATGAAGCATGGAGGGAGGCCAGGAGGGAGAGAGAAAAAAATGGAAGGAAGGAATTTTGCCCTGAAGAGGAAGAGATAATAGGGTTGTAGATAGAATCAGGGAAAGGATTTTCTAAGATGGGAGAGATTTGAAAGTATCTTACTGTTGAGAAAGGGATCCAGTAGAGGCTGAAGATATAAGAGAATAGGCTAAACCAAGTCCCTGAGAATGTGAGAAGACATGGGATCCAGAGTACAGGTGGTGGGATTAGCACTGGACAAGTCCAAGGCTGCAAAGAGTGGATTTAAACCCTGGTGAAAATTTTATCAAGTCCCCCACACGAGTGGACAGGCACAATTTTCACATGGAATTTGTTTTGCTATGCAATAGTTGGCTCTTGAGGTCCTGGCCTCCTTCTGGATCTGCTTAACCACCAATCCTCCCCACTGTCCCCAGGCCCTGGGGGCAATAAAGAAAGGATGGATGCTGATGTAGATGTCATAGACTCACTTATTGGTAGAATCCCAGCTGGGAGTGCTGGTCTGGTGGTTCCTACTTTTTCATTTTTTAAAATTTTGCTTTTCACAAAAGCAGGAGATTAGGTCATTTAATAGTACTGGCAGTGGTGGGCTTTGAGGTGTTAGGAGAATGGAGAAGGCTGGGTATTTTTACTATGGAGAATGGAAGAATATTAGGAATTGCTGTTGTGGTAAAATGTAGAGAAAGCTCACTAGGGGAACACAGAAGAATTAAGTCAAGTTAAGGTCAGTGACGTGCATTCATGGGTGTTAGAACCTGCCCAATTACGCATTTTGCTACAGCAGCGCTCAGCAGCCCAGCTGCAAGCATGGAGCTTCAACCCCAGGGATGAGTTGTTGTTTGTTTATTTATTTATTTTGACCAGGTAGGTGAGCTAGAACAATGAGTACGTTATTCAAGGCAGCCAAAGTATCTTGGCTGAAGTTATGGATGATGAAATCTAACCTGGATATGGAAGGGAGTGAAGATACAAAGAGACTGATAGAAGGTTCTACAGACTACACCAATGATTTTCAAACTCTAGTGGGAATAAGAATCACCTGGAAAGGGCCAGATTCTGAAATTATTATTCAGTAAGTCTGGGGTGAAGACCAAAATCTATTTGCAACAAAGATCCTAGTTGATTCTGATGTAAGAGGGCCACGGACCAATTTTTGAGAAATAGTGGATAGAGAATAGATTTGAAATGATAGTTTAAAGTAATATTTTGAGAGGAGCTGAGTGAGAGAGAGAGAGAGAGAGACAGAGAGAGAGAGAGATGGAGAGAGAGGGAAATATTGGCCAAGGGGAAACTTAGTGTAAGAATAGGTGGTTACAGTGTGAAATGACTAACTTATTATCTCAAAGATGGAACAGGCTGAAATGATGAAAGGTTTAGGGTATGCCCAAGGGAGTGGGTGGCTGAAGTGGAGAGCGGAGTGGAGGTGAGTATCACCAGAGGTGAGGAGGTCAAAGTACCAAAAGCCAAGGTAATCCATGGGGACCTTGAAGCCACCCCAGATGATGGCAGTACTTGCAACAGAGAGGCAAAACTATGAGCAAAGTTCAAAGCCGTTAGTAAGTGAAGGGGAGAGAACTACAGGTGGGTAGAGACAAAGCAAAGGTACAGAGTTGAAGGGGATGTAACTGGTTAAGGGTTTTCACGCAATGGCAGAGAAGTGAAACTGGCCAAGAGTAGCTGAGTGCTTATTGTTTGCCAGGCTTTACATATATCAGACCATTTCATCCTCACAAACAACAACTCACAAACTTCATATAAAGTAGTTGCTATTTTTATTCCCCTTTTATGAGGAAACTGAAGCGCAGAGAGGTTAAGCATCAACCAGCATCTCACAGTTCTTACCACTGCACTATACTGATTCATAAAATGGTCTAAAAGGTGTTTTAATACATTTCAGCTGAAAAAAAAATCAGATCTCCTGAATATTGTCAGGAGTGGGATTAACAATGGAAATAGTCCTTTAAATTTCATTTGTACTGAAATTTTTTTTTCAATACCCAGCAAGTAGCAGTACTAAATAATTCCATACTAGGTCATTTAATAGAAACAATGCAGTTTGCATGTATCAAAACTTCTGTCTACTCCATGCCTTGATGATCTCTTCAGCAGCATCCAGTGTACTGTCTTTCTGTAAATTAATGAAATAATCATCATTACATATCAAAATAAATTCAAGACGAAATAAAGATTTAAGTGTAAAAAATATACCAAAATCAGTCCATCCGTAACAGTCATGTAGTGATTTGGGAACCTAGTGCTTCTCAACTCCTGATAACTTGAGCTGGGCCCAGATGGGCTCCAGCCAGTCCTTGGCCTCTGCAGCTAAGACAGAGCCCAAGAGCATTCATGGGGCGGGGGTAGGGGCGGGGGACACCTTGGGTTGTGTCACTGGAAGCTCTGCCCCATATTAAGCCACTTAATCTCAGCAGGAACACAGAGCAGGAACACACAGCAACATCCCTTGCCTTGGTGGCCAAATACACAAGTCCCGAGCTCTTTAAGGAGCCCAGTAGCAAATCAAACAAACCAATTATTTATAATTCTATATCCCATTGCTGTCAGGCTAGAAAAGTGAATGAACCTCACAAGAATTCAATGTTAGGGGAGCTAGAGAAGCATCACAGCAATCACTACATCATGCTGTTTTGTGATGCTGGCTGCCAATTCAGGGCACTTTATTACTACTTTCCTGACACCAAAGAAATCTACAAATTAACCAGTATAGGGCCAAAGAGCATCACCAAAAAAAAAAAAAAAAAAAAGATTGACAAACTGTATATACAGCTCAGACTGAAAACAGTTTAACCTGATCCCAGCCAAAACCATGTCCGTCAGTGTGAACACCCTCACTCATAACCACTTGTGGCAGCCCAAGTGGCCTGCAGCACCAAAGACCCAGACTCCTAAGTAACACTGATGCAGGAGGAGAGTCTGAAGGATGTGCTGATGGGATCCATATTCACTGTTTCGTCCATTTGGGTAGGAAGTATTCAAAATCACAGACCTCTTTCAAAGAGGCTTCTAGACAACAGAAGAAAATCCCTCCCTTAGCTCCCAACACACAGAGGATGCCAGGCGGAGCAAGAATGGAGGAATAAATTAATACACAATTACAGAAAAAAGTCAGAGAGTACAGAAGAGTTTACACTGAAAAATAATCATCTGCTTCTTCCCTCCCCACCCCTTCCTACTACTCCCACCATCCCCCAACACAACAATTTATGGCAATTTCTGGTTTTAGTTCTAGTGGTTGTCACTAAAATCTAAATAATGTGTGTTTCTAATTTTTTATTTATCAACTTCAGACAATGTTCACCATTCTCTGCTCTGAATGAGGAAAAATTGGTTCATTCACACTATTCTGCCCCCTCCCATCTAAGTCTCACAGTTATAAGCCCCTAACTCCCACACTGTTTGAGGGTCAACTGTATTGATAAAATGCATTTGTTTTTTGAATAGGTAATACCTACACATGGTAAAACATTAAATTGATGGATAAACTTCCTCTTCTGCTTTCTCTACTTCTCCTTTTCCTTTCTGTTCCATCTCTGCAGAGTGATTTAGTCCAAAAGCCATTACGTGGGGCTGAGTGAAATAGGAGATCATGTATGGGGGCAGGGGGAGCCTTGGCAGCCTGGTGCAGGGTGCTGCAGCCAGAGTGGAGTGAGTAGACTTTCCAATGTTGGTGGCATGATGTGGTGGTGATGGCAGTGGTGGCACTGACCAGGAACAGGGTGTCAGAGTCGAGGGGGGTAAGTAAGCAAGGCCTCTGTATGGCAGGGAGGTTCCAAGCAGCTTGGAGCCTGGAGGGGATGAGGCAGGTATCTGCCAACGCAGACAGGCATGGAGTGTCACAGCCCGTAAGGGAAGAGGAGGGCTTCTATGCAGTGGGTGACAGTGGTGGCCTTGGAGACTTAGAGGAGGGTATCTCTACAGGAGAGTGACAGCAGCAGGTCAGCACAGGGTGCTGAAGCTCAGGTGAGGTGAGGATGGTGGCCATACAGGGGACAGGGGCAGCAGCCTGGTAGAGGTGTCAACGCCTGAGTAGGGTAAAAGCTGCCTGTCAGGGGGGCTGGGTGGAGGGGCAGTGGCACTGACAGGAGACTGGTCACATACAGAAGTACTGATTAAAGAAGTGGTTACATGATGAGCCAGGTGTTTTACTATCAAAGAAGGGAGGGACAAATATGGATAGGGTGAAAGCTAGAATAAACTCTGTGGTGGCTTCAATATATTTAGATAGACATCGAAATAAGTAGAATAGACACAGACATAGAATGTATGTATATACATTTACATATTCCCTACGTCTGTCCCCTGGGAGGGCCTGGGAATACTAATACCCCAACAGCAATGAGCACTCCTAATGCCCAGATCTTGGTTTCTTAATACCATTCTCCACTAAAAGGTGATTCCAAGTTGGGCTAGATAATGACAAAATGAACCGGTGCATCCTGCTATGCCAGAAAGTAAGGAAATGCTCAAAAAATGATGGGGACATGTCAAAGGAAACAGAGGCCAGCTTAAAGGGGCTGCTAATGGCCAAATCTGGGGAAATTTGAGCATCAAAATAAGGAATAATAACGATAAATTATAACCCACTGAATGAAACAGGAATCCATGAGTCCTTACATATATGAATGAATAGATAAATAAATTGCTTGATGAGAGATGGAATATTTTCATAGTCTCAAAGTACCTCACCACAAAACATTCATTATTTATCAAGGGAAAAACTGAAACTTTACAGTAGAGAAGGCTGGCAGACACCACCTCAATAAAGTAATTAAATTTAACATTACAAGCAGTAGGAAAAACTAAAATCATGTGCTGATAGGATGCAAGACAGTGAATAAAGCATCACTTCCACGGTTTCCCACCAAAGGTGCATAATCTGAGTCTATTCACGAGTAAATGTCAAACAAATGTTGAGGGACCTTCTTCAAAATAATTGGTCAACAATTTTCAGAAGTATCAAGGTCATGAAAGTCAAGGAAAACTGAGGAACCATTCTAGCTTGAAGGAGACATGACAGCTAAATACAATGCACAATTCTGGCCTGGACTGACTGACTGATGTCTGTCTGACTGACATGATTATGGCCTGGATTTATTTACTTGGTTGTTTGTTATAAAAAGGACATTATTGGGGAAATTAGTGAAACTTGAACTGGATCTGAGATTAGATAGAATGATATAGCAATGTTAAGTTCATGATTTTGATGGTTATACTGTAGAAGAATGTTGTATAATGGGGAATACATAATAAGGTATTTGGGAGTGATAGAGGAATCAATAATTAAGTTAGGAACTTACATAAAATTCTTTGGAAAAACAGTTCTTCAAACTTATTTATTAAGAATATTTCAAAATATATTTTTAAAGTAACCCAGCCTCCCACCCATCTCCCTCCACCACTCAGTTCTCCCCAGAGGCAACGCTGGGATTTTATTACGTCTCCTCCCAGGGACAGTCTAGGCACTTAAAAGCTTCTATCTCCCTCCCTCCCTTTTTCTTTTTATATAGATGATAGTATTCCTCACAAACTGGTCTGCTCCTTGCTTTTAGCTTACGCTCTATCACTCCATGGAGCTGCTTCACACTTTTATGGATGTGAATGTAACATAATTTATTCAAACAGCCTTCATTGGTGAATATTTTGTTTATAATCCTTTGATATTATAAACAGTGTTTCACTGACAATCCTCGAACACAAGACATTCAATGTACAAGTAAATCCACAGGAAAAAATCCTATAAGCAGAACTGCTGGGTCAGAAGATATGTGCATTTATATTCGGATGATACATTTTCATACTAACCACTGCAGAGATTTTACACATTATACTCGTACTCTCAATCAATGCATGAGAGTATCTTATGAAACTTTTCAGTTGTTTTGGTTGTTTCCAAATTATCAGAAAAAATAAAATTTCACTGCAGTTTTATTTTCTTTCCTCTTATTATGAGTGAGGTATAGCATCCTTTCATATATTTGACAACCACTGAGGACTTTAGCCATAATCATTGTAAAGTGCTGCTGCTTTTGGTTTGTTTTGCCCTAAATTCAACCTGCTTTCTTTCAATTTCCACTTTCTTGGCACGTTTTACCACCCTTTTATTTTTCGCTTTTCCAAGAGGTTGGATGAGGTGTGTCAGCTTTCCCTACAGGGACTTCTTGGTGTTGCCCCACTATCTTCCAATATTGAATGCTGATGCAAAGGAGGTGAGTTCACGCTGATCCTCCTCTCCTGTCTCCATGGAGGCCTTGATCATCTTGTCTAGATGCCAACGGATCATTTATAAAGTCCAATAGATTAAAACAAGGCATATCTCAGTGTTATTCTGTGACAATGTTCCCTGAGACAAGCCATTCCCTTCCCATTTTTAGATTTATTTGTTTGTTTTCAATGGAAAGCATTCTCAAACTAAAGCTATACAATTCTTTCCCAGTTCCATTGGTCTGGCTCCCCTCACCACTCCCTCCAGGAACTCTAGGTATTTCATTTGTCTTCCACGTCTGTAATTTTTCTAACATTTTAAAATTCTTTGTTCCTGGGAGTTCCCTGGTGGTCCAGTGGTTAAGACTCTGCGCTTTCACTGCCATGGCCCGGATTCAATCCCTGGTTGGGGAATTAAGATCCCACAAGCCACATGGTGCGGCCAAAAAAAAAATTCTTTGTTCCTTTCTACTTCTTTTTGCTCACTCTTCTCAATCCTCAGTGTGCTTACAGAAGTATTTAGTGTTCTCTGTGCTGTTTCCAATGTCACTACAATTACCAATAGCTTTATTTTTTCCCTTCAATTTCTTACCTGAGCTCTGACAGCTGCCATTTCATCTTCTTACATTATCTTACTCTATCTTCCCTGAACTTTTAAAAATCTCTGCTGTAATTCGTTTTACATGTTTTGAATTTGAAATATCACACTTTTGGTTTGCTCTATGTAAACATTTTTTTCTTTTTTTGGTTGAATATTCTCTGCCTGATATTGTTTTTCACTGTACCTTTCTCCTTTTCCCCTTACAGTATCTTTTTAGATTCATAGCTGGTTCCTTTTAATTACTCATCTTTGATTGAATTCTCTTTGTAAGCTCCCACTGCCAGCACACCTACGTATGGCTCCTATTGTTCTGGGTAATGAGTAAGCTACCTGCTGGCTCTGTCTATGATCTGAAGATGTATTTGCAGGTTTGTATAAAGGAAGATCCAGGGAACCACTAGAAGGGAGTAGAAATTATCTCTGGCTCACAAGGTTAAATATGATTAATGTAGAGTTCAGAGAGAGGGAGTTCTTTTAGACTTTATTTCTTTCCAACTAATTTAATTGGCTCCCTCCAATTTAACGTATCCACACTGCCTCAACACAGCTTTAGCAAAACTGACAGAGGTGAAGAGCAAATCTATACAGCCCTTTCTTTCCACCTGGTTTGCACAGGTGCTAGATGACATGACTGTATGTTTCTACTCTGCCTCTTCCATGGGGCCAAATGGGTCTGGAGAAGTTCCCACTACCAGTGCATTTACTGTTCCTGCTGTTCTGGATAATGAGTAGGCTACCTGTTGGCTCTGTCTATAATCTGAAGATGTAGAAGCAGAAGCCTTTCTTCGTGTCTTCCCTCTACCATTACCTTCACTGATTTGGCAACTCTTTCTCACTTCCTGGGGGATTTGTGGATTTGTTTTCCACTCTCCTAGTTGTTTCCTTAATAATTTCCAAGAAGAGAATGGGGAAGGGCCGTGTTTACCATTCTAAAACTGGAAGTCTTATGCTACTTTTTTCTTCTGTTAGTTCTGTTTATAACTTCAAATAATATACCTCTGTTTCTAGATCCACTATAAGATGCGAGTGTTAATGGCCTTACCCTTCCTTCTACATTTCAGACAATTAAATGTTGACATTGTTATGCTGGTAAGATTTATATTCTATTCTGGATAAGTCTCCCATAGTTTGTCTATAGGATGGCTCTAAAAGTTGAAAACAGTGTTTACATCATTCTGTCTAGACTTATACATGAGTGTGCAGGTATAGAGAGTGCCTTAAGCTTCATAAGATTGTTTTCAGTAGTGATAACATCTTATCACTAAATTGTTAAAAACAGCAAATAATAATTCAGATTATTTTTAGCACAGATCTGATGGTACTGAATTCTCTTAGCTTTCATTTACTAGGGATGTATACTGTTTTCAGTTTTAAAGGATATTTTCCTGGATACAGAATTCTAGGCTGACATATTTTTTATTTCAGCACTTTAAAGGTGTCATTTCATTGTAATCTGGTCTCCGCTGTTTCTGATAAGAAGTTAGTTAACATTTGTACCTTTGCTCCCATGCATGTGAGGTATAGTTTTTCTCCAGCTGCTTTCAAGATCTTATCATTATCTTTGGTTTTCAGCAGTTTGATTATGATGTGTCAAGATGTGATTTTTATTTGTATCCTGTGTGGCTCACTGAATTTTTAGATCTCTAAGTGGCTTTTCACCAAATATGGGGAAAATTTAGCCATTATTTCTTAAAATAGTTTTTCTGCCACATTCTCTCTCTCTTTTTTTGATACTCCAGTTACATGTATATTATTACTTGACACTGACTCATAGATCTGAGACTCTGCTTATTTTTCAAAAATAATTTTTCCCTCTTTTTTCTGATTGGATGATTTCTGTGGATCTGTATTCAGGTGGACCCATTTTTTTTTCACAACCTCGATCCTCTGTGTTTAGCCCCATATATTTTTCATATCAGATATTACTTTTTTTTTAAGATGTTGGGGGTAGGAGTTTATTAATTAATTTATTTATTTTTGCTGTGCGAGGGCTTTCTCCAGTTGGCAAGCGGGGGCCACTCTTCATCGCGGTGCGCAGGCCTCCCACTATCGCGGCCTCTCCCGCTGTGGAGCACAGGCTCCAGACGCTCAGTAGTTGTGGCTCACGGGCCCAGCTGCTCCACGACACGTGGGATCCTCCCAGACCAGGGCTCGAACCCGTGTCCCCTGCACTAGCAGGCAGACTCTCAACCGCTGCGCCACCAGGGAAGCCCCAGATATTACTTTTTAAAATTCTTAAAGTTCCATTTGGTTCTTTTTTAAGAATTTAAAATTAATTAATCTAGCCACTCATTATGACCATATTTTCCTTTAATTTCTTGAACACATTTATAATATCTGCTTTAAAGTCCTTGTCTGATAATTCCTACATCTGGGTCACCTTAAGATCTATTTCTATTGACTGCATAGAAGTCACATTTCTTTTCATTAAGGGTCACATTTTCTTGTGTCTTCACATGTGTATTAACGTTTGGTTGCATGCTGGACATTGTAATGTTACAGGTAAGGAGTCTGATTACATTGCAATCCAGTAAGCTCAACTTCAAAAAGTGCTGAGTTTTGTTCTGGTAGATTAATTTTATGGCAGCAAGCCAAAAATTAAAAACTGCATATGAGTACATCATGTCTAGCAACAGAAAAAAAATGGTGATTTATAAATCAGAAGGAAGGACATTATAAATGTGTTTTTGAGTAGAATAGGGAACTTACTTTAATGAAGCAAAATCGCACAAATTTCTCAAACTGTAATTTGGTCTCTGCATTACAGAATGCTGAAACTGGGATGGCTGACAATTTCTGAAAAACAAATAGGAATATAAAATAGGAAAAACAGGAAAACTACTTACACTTTAAATATTAATTTTTGGAGTATAAACATTAAAAACAAATAGATATTTCTAAATATTCACAATAATTTCCAAAAGAAAAATTTTTTAAAAATCCTCCAGGGAATTCCCTAGTGGTCCAGTGGTTAGGACTCCACACTTTCACTGCCAAGTGCCCAGGTTCAATCCCTAGTTAGGGAACTAAGATCCCGTAAGCCATGCAGCGCAGCCAAAAATAAAATAAAATAAAATAAAATCTTCCAAATAGCTATGAGTAGAATATCATGTAACAAAACTACAGTTAACAGTTTTCAAAGCATGTCAGCAGGTTTCCTTCATAAATTATAACATTTAGCACAATATTGCAAAGGCCAATAAACATTACCTTATTTTTAGTCATCCATTTTACAAATTTATAGTCATAAGGTTCATTGCTGTTCTTCATATCAGAAAGGTCTGTATCTAAAACAACAATAAAAATTGGATGGCCTATGTATTACATCTGAGGCAATGTGCATTTCATCTGTCTATCAAGATTCAAAATTTTCTCTCGAAATGTTCTCATGCTGGATTCATACTGCGTGGTGTGGTGGGAAGTAAGGAATTCACAGAGAAGCTTTACTGATACTCTAAGGCAGTACTCACATATACATCTGATTGATCATGCTTGTGTATATAGCTTTTAGCATTGGAAGAGAGTAGGAAAAGGGAAGGACAAAGAAGAGTGTTGCCTTTCCGTTTAAAAATAATATAAGCCTCTATGATCATTATTAAGGAAATAACACCTAAATTTAGAGTACTCATCTGTAATAATTATGTCTCCAAATGGTAATTCATTATTAAATTGTAAGCTCCACGGGGGTATTGCAATCTATCACTATCCCCATCTCCTAGGTCAGAGTCTAGCATATAAGTAATGAAAAGCATATTTGTAGAATGAATAAGTTAATATTATTCATTATTAATGAAGGGAAAATGCCTATGTAGTTCTCCCAAGTGATATCTTTATTGTTTCCTCTTCCAAACATTATGCTTAAAAATATTTTCTTTTAAATTTGGTGAAAAACTGCAAATATGTATTCTTATACTTATCTCTTGTTCCAATCTTGCTTTAAGGTCTGGGCAAGATATTTCTCTGGCATTCAGATTCAGCAATCTACATTTCATATTGTTTCGATTTTATTGACTTGTACTCAAGATCTGTTTGAATGCCCCAAAGCAACAAACATTGATGGCTACTGTAATCAATGAAAGTTTACAATTTATTACTCAAAATAAATTGAGGCAGTTACCTTTACCTTTTTTCTTTTATTCACTAAATACTCCTGGGTCCCTTCAAATTAACAGTGTAAAAACCTTGACATTGAAGAAAGTTTCACCTGTATTTTTTTTAAATGACTTAATATGGTTTTCCTTAATGATTGTATTTCAGTTTTCTCCTGTGCTTTAAGAATGTAAAATTTCCATATAATAATGCTAATAATACTCTACCATTTATTACTATTTGTTAAGCATGTTACATGATTCTCTCATTTATTTGTCCTACAATTCTGACAGAAGCAACAATCCTCATTTTACAAATGAAGAAGTTAAATTACTATTTCAAGTCATAAGTATGTATGTGTGTTTAACTCAGATTTGGCTCTAACAAAATGACAACTTAAAATAGAGTCTAACTGTAAATTATGTGAAAACTCCAAGTGACAAGTACACAATAGTAGCATACTCAAAGGTAACCTGGAGAAAGGAGTGATTACAGCAGTAGAAGAAAGAACAGGAGGGTACTTACTAACTGTAATTGACACAGGCTGTACTACTCATTTATTCTTTTTTTAAAAAAATTTTTATTGGGGTATAGTTGATTTACAATGTTGTATTACTTTCTGCTGTATAGCAAAGTGAATCAGTTATATGTATACATATATCCACTCTTTTTTAGGTTCTTTTCCCATATAGGTCATTATGGAATATTGAGAAGAGTTCCCTGTGCTATACAACAGGTCCTTATTAGTTATCTATTTTATATATAGTAGTGTGTATATGTCAATCCCAATTCTTCCAACTTATCCCCCCCACCTCCACGCCTGCTTTCCCCCTTGGTAACCGTACGTTTGTTTTATACATCTGTGACTCTATTTCTCTTTGTAAATAAGTTCATTTGTACCATTCTTTAGAATCCACATATGAGCGATATCATATATTTGTCTTTCTCTGTCTGACTTACTTCACTCAGTATGACAACTACTCATTCTTGTAACGCTTAGAAAAGAGAAATTTATTGCCATGGTGCTCAAAGAAAAATAAGGGAATAAATACAATTCTAAAGACTATAGTTAGGAGAAAGTTGGAATCTACTTCTTTTGAATGCTTGAGTCAGAGATTCTCAAAAAAACTAAATATTTCTTTATTGAAGGTAGGAATTTGAACCATATTATAATAGCACTAGCTTATTTAAGTAACCTATGAGAATCAAAATAGGTTGTTGCATTCACACTATCTCCTCCCTAATTTTGGACCTTATCTCACTAGAACTACTGTAATAATCTTCTTATTTGTAATCTTGTCTTCTAGTCAAATGTTTCCCTTTTTAGTTCTAGGATGATGCTCACCTGTCAGGAAAGTTGCCTAGTATAGCAGAAAAAAGATAAGTTCACTGGTTAGGACATGCATCTCTGGATTCAGAGCCCAGCTCTGCTACTTATTAGTTGATTAACTTCAGTAAATTTCTTGATTTTCTATCTCGTCTTTCTCAACTATCAATGGGGATATAATAGCACCAATCTCATAGGGCTTTTGTGAGAATTGTGATATTTGTAAAGCTCTTAGCATAATACCTACTAGATCATAAATGCTCAAAAAATATTAACCAGTTAGCCATTGCTATAGTTTTAAAGAGAGTTACTATGTCCATGAATTTTATGGCTCATTTTTATTTTTAAGCTACCATCAAGTGAAAGTGTTGTTTCTTGCTTCTGTCTTTAGCAAATTGTGGGACCAACCTCTAGTATATGGAAGAATTTCTACACTCAAATCAATCTGAGAAGATGAAAGAGTAAAATAAAATGAACTTCATCTTCATATGTAGAAGGGTCCTATAGATACTAACATTTTTCTCACACAGGTGAAGGAGGACCATAAATAACACACATCTTTTTTCCCCATCATCATTAAAGGTTTTATAGCCCAAATCCTTTCTGCTCCTATTACAACCACACTAGTTCAAGATCTAGGACCTAAATCAGTATTACATGCAGGCTGGATCAACTAAGGATAGAATGAGAAACTGTTTAAGAGCTTAATGCAAGCAAAGGTTGCATTACTGTCCTTTTGATGTTTAATGTCAAAATGTGCTAAGTGCCTTTTAGTTTGGTTCTAGAAAAGACTTATTCTTATCTAAAAGCTTATCTAAAAGCTGTTAAGTTTACTTTTATCCAAGAATTATGTAACTAATTCCATTTTTCTATTTGCCTTTGCTGCCATGAAGTTTGGACTCAAGTTAATGCTAATTACAATACAGCTGACCCTTGAACAACACAGGTTTGAACTGCATAAATCCACTTATACACAGATTTTTTTTTCAATAGTAAATATCATGGTACTATACAATCCAGAGTTGGTTCTACACTTATGTAGAACCTTGGATAAGGAGGGACTGCATGTACAGAGGGACCTCAGATACGGAAGACCAACTATAAGTTATACACGGATTTTCAACTGTACAGAGAGTTGGCACCACTAACCCTGCATTATTCTAGGGTCAACTACCATATGAACCTAGGTGACTAAACTATTTGCTTCTCCCACTCCATGTTACATTGATATATGAATATTTCTACTTACATATTATTGCATAGGAGACTTTAAATATGAATTAACTCAAATTCTTGTTGGAAGCAGATAAAATAATTTTCTCCTAAACAGACGAAAACTGCTATTTCTTTTTATCATTGCATGAAATGAGCTGCACATTTAGGCCCAGTACAGGGAAGGTGATTTCCAAATCTTAGAATATAGAACATTATAAAGGGTTTTATATAAGAATGGAGCTTGGGAGCCTGACAAATATAGCTCTCTGGTAACAGCAGAACAAGAACCTCTGGTCACCATGGCCTCTGCTTCTCTCATGACAAATGAGGAAATAACAATCACTGTTTTGTTATAAAATTGAAAGTTTCTAGCTTTATAAAATTTGGTATATTTAAAAGACTTTTCAAGTTTGGTGGCATATCACTTCATTATAATAAAACCTTAAAATATTTAAAACTGTTAAGAATGGCTGTAATTTATATAATTTCTGTCAAAATAAATTATGCCCTTAAATTTACTATGACTAACACTAGAATTTGGGGGAAGAAAGATGTTATACATAAAACATTATCATGCTTCTAACTTTAGATTTGTGTGGCATGTCAGAATTACATATAACAGCTTCAGGTAATATAAAGGCCATTGCTTTTTGGAGACAGAACTATTTGGAATCTAGCTGTCTGACTTCAGGCAAGTTATTTAATATTTTCTAAGTCTTCATGACCTTAAAAATGGAGCAAACAATGCTTTTTTCCAAAAGAGTGTCTGAAAGTGCTTGGCATGTAGTAGACCTTCAATAAATGTTACGTTCCTTCTTAACTTCATTTCAGTATACTCTAAAATGACAAGTATTCCTCAATAGCATCAATATTCCAGAAATCATATTTTTTTAAGTAAAAAGGAAACTAAAATTTTACTAAAAGGAACACAAGGAACATATATTATTTCATGTACCTGTGTTTTAAATTACATACCAGAACAAGATGACAGCAAATTCTATGCTTAATAGAATATCTAGAACAAACGACTCCAAACCATGTAACAACAGTCATATTTAAGGTTAAGAACCTAATCATCAAGATGACTGTAGATGACTGACACTGTGGAAATCCATTTTTCCATAAATGAAATGCTGATATGGCTTTGACACCAATCTTTTCTTCATAATTCTGATACAATTTCACTCTTAAGTTTCTGTATGTTTGAAATAATAAAAACCTTTACAAACCTAGCAAAGACACATCAGCAATGATGAAGTATCCCCCATCAGGAACTATGGGTTTTAGGCCAACACTTTCAAGTAAATGTACCATGCGATTTCTTTTCACTTCTAACTCTTTTGGCAAAGAATTAAAGTAGCATTCTGGGTCATCCATGCGCTTGATGTCAATCCAAAGAGCTTGAGCCAAAGCTTCCTGTATATTAAGATTGAAAAATGTGGAAAGGAAATATGGTAATGTTATTTACTGCAGAATTTATTGGTATAATAAATAAAGATTGTTGGCAAAAAGTCATTCAGGGAATTACAGTTGAATTCCTGTGAACCTATGTGAATTTCTACAGATTAATGGAGGAATCAGTTACATGGAAATGATTAAATCTAATGTGAAGAGCTGAGAATGAACCATGAATATCCAAACTGAAACAGAGGTACAGTTGTCCCTTCGTATTCACGGGGGATTGGTTCCAGGATTCCTGCAGATACCAAAATCCATGGTTGCTCAAGTATCCATAATACACTCAGCTCTCTGTATCCCTGGGTTCTGCGTCTGTGAATTTCAACCAACTGTGGATCCACAGTCTTTGGTTGAATCCATGGATATAGAACCCATGGATAGGGAGGGCTGACTGTAGTATATAAAGATGGCTTACTTGGCAATGAAAAGACATCGTTGTTTTCTATTGAGGTTAGCTTTAGAGTTACTTGCTAGATCTAAGTCTGAAAGATGACCAGAGAAATGATGAACAAGCCAGCATTTCCCCATTACCTTGCAGGACGAGGTAGCGTAAATGAAAGTTGACCCACTGTGTCATTCCTCGTAAGTGTGCACATCCCTGCTCTAATCATTCACATCCCAGGAAGGAGGTCTAAGTCCCACAGGGGTTAGAAATGAGTTTCTGGGGCATGTGGAGTTACTTCTCTACCATTCTTCAGGAAAGTCAGAAGAGAAAGGCCAAACAAAAAAGCCTGTGTTGTTTAGATCAGGCAGGTGTCTTAGAAGGCAACAGGTCAGGAACAGATAAAGAAGTCCAAATCAGGGCATGCATAGAAAACAAGGATGTGTACAAGAAGGAGGGCAGAAATTTGGTACGTGAACTTAGAAATACCAGTTCTCAGAGCAAACAAGGAGATCCAAACAAATAATCAAGAACCCGGGACAGTTAAGAGACAGAGGGGCAGAACAAAATTGCCAAATTTTAAGGAAATTGATCAGAACCAAGAGACAGCAAGAACTAAAGGATAAATTCATTCACTCAGTCAATATATGTTGAGTATCTATGTTAAACTTGGCATTGTGATAAATACTGGGAATATAATGATAAACAAGATAAACATGGTCCTTGCCTTTATGGAGATTCCAATTAGTGTGTATTGGCAGGGACATGTGAGAGGAATGAAAAAGAAAACAAACAGATGAAAAGATCAGGATATAATTTGTTCTGCTGGAAGAACTGAGAAGTCTGGTGTGGTTGAAGGGTAGCAAGAGAGATAGCATGGCAAGAGAAAACACTGAGACGGAGAAGGGCAAAATCACAGAGAAGACTGCATGTCAACAACATTCAACCGGAAAACAGCAATAATAATAACTCCCCAGAACTAAAAAAAAATCTTGGATAAATAAGGATCAGTTGCTTCAGCCTCAGAATCTGTGGTTCACCATTGGAATCTATGTTTCCAGTTTCCAAACATGGCTGTCTGAGGGCATGGGAAAGAAACAAGCACTTAGCTGAAATGGAGAATAAGATAGTTCAGAAAAACATGTTCTAGGTTCTTAGATGAATCTTTCTTTTCCTCAGTAACTTATTATTCCCTATAGTAAGAGATATTGCCTAGAAAATTCAAAGCCCAGGAGACATAAACATCTGTCCTCACCGTAAAATTATACTGGACTCCTCTTGTCTCACACCCCACATGTGATCCACTGGCCAATACTGTCAGCTCTACCTTCAAAGTATATGCAGAACCCAATCACTACCTACCACTCCTACCATCCCCATATGGGTTCAGTCCATTGCTGTCCCTCTCCTGGATCATTTCAATAGTCTGCTAACTCAACAAAGCGGCTAGAGTCCCTTTGATAACACAAGTTAGATCATGTTACTCCTGTGCTCAAAACTCTCCAGTGGCTTCCTATCTCACCCAGGCTTTACGGTGACAAACAGATCCCTACTCGATCTGGCTCCCAGCTACCTCTCTGATTTATTCCCTCCTATTCTTCTCCCTTGATCATCCCGTCCCAGCCTTTGTGCTTTTCACTGGTAGAAACTGCCTGCCCTAGGGCCTTGTACTGGTTTTCTCAGTCTGTAAGGCTCTTCTCTAGTTAACCATGTGACTACTTAACCTCCTTCGGTTCTCAGCTCAAATGTCACCTTCTCAGTGAGGCTTTCAAAGACTACTCCTTTTAACATTGTGTATTTTCCCCATTAGCACTTTATATTCTTCTTCATCTGTATTTTATTCTTCTCCATTGCTTCTATCAACATCCGACATATTATGTTATTAGGACATTTACTTGTTTTTGATCTGCACTCCCCCACAAGGCTGTCAGCTCCAGAAGGGCAGGAATTTTTGACTGCTGTATCTCTAATGCTCAGTAAATATTTACTGAATAGGTGAATGGATCTATTTTGAGAGGATGAAATATGTTTAAAATATAATAAAACCAATGTCTGACTAGGCTTTATCATCATATATCACTTCAGAGAGTCACTGGAAAAAGAATTTTAAATTAGGATTTCTTTTCTCCTTTAGTAGGTATTTTTGACGGGAGGAAAAAAGTTTATTGTAGCCAACATATTTTACTGTTTTGACCTTTTAACTGCCTTCCAAAAAAATAAATTTTTTCTCAGTGTTCTGATTATTCACAAAGTAATAGTACACAGATCCCTGTTTTACAGATATTAAAAAAATAGAAAATATAAAAAGTCTTGCAACCCACCCCTGACCCTATCTACTAATTTCATCTATTCCCCCCTTACCCCTACAAATAGCCACGTTTACTAGTTTCTTACGGATTCTTCCAGAGATCCTTTAAGAAAATAGAAGCAAATCGTTTCCCCCCTTTCTTATACAGAATATAGCATAAATATATACTGCTCTGTATCTTGCTTTTTTTACTTTATAATATATCCTGGAAATCTTTCCATGTCAGTAATTATAGAGCTTCCTCGTTCGTTTTTTTTTTCTTTCTTTCTTTCCCTTTCCTTTCTTTTCTTTTCACTTTTAAACAGCCATGGTGATACAGTAATGGTCCCCAAAGATGTCCATGTCTTAAAATCCAGAATCTGTAAATATGTCACCTTGCATGGTAAAATTAACTTTGCAAATGTGATTTAAGTTAAGATCTTGAGATGGAGAGGTTATCTTGGATTATCTGTGGGCCTAATGTAATCACAAGCATCCTTATAAGGGAAAGAAGGTGGCAAGAGAGTTAGTGTCACAGAGGGACATGTATTGACAGAGGCAGAGGTTGCAATGATGTAGCCACAAGCCAAGGAATGTGAGCAGCCCCAAGAAGCTGCAAAAGACAAGGAGCAGATTCTCCCTTAGAGCCTCTAGAGGGAATGCAGCAAGGCCAACACCTTGCTTTTAGCCCCATAAGACCCTTTTGGACTTCTGACCTCCAGAACTGTAAGATAAAAAATTTGTGTTGTTTTAAGCCACTAAGTTTGTGGTAATTCGGCACCAAGAAATAGGAAACTAATAACAGTCATATAACATTTAAACGTTTAGACAGACCATAGTTTATTTAACCAATTGTCTATAGATGGACTATCCCCTATCTTCCTCAATGAATGGTCATATACATAGAGCTTAAGTGTGCAGATAATACCTAAAGGTAAATTCCCAGAGGATACATTGCTGCTTCACAGAGCACATATATCTCTAATTTTGCTTGGGGCTGTCACTGTCCTCCAGAGAGTCTGCAGTACTTTGTAATCCCACCAGCAATGTATGAATGTTTAAAGTTAAAACATCATGTATTAAAAACAAAACTATTCTTGATAGCAATGAGTTTGTGTTTGCTCCTAAATTTCCAAAGTATACTAGAAGCCCTGCTCAAAAAGGACATGAAGGGAGGAATGAAGCCAATTCAAGTACACAACATAAAACTAACACCTCCACCCAAAGACCATGCATCAGCCCCAAATTACTATAAGGCCTACCTGTAAAGGAGTCGCACAAGTATAAACGGTATTTTGTTGAACTGTCTGTAAATGTTTTATCAAATGTTTAGGACCAATGGACCAGCCAAGCTGGAAAAGAAAATTAGATTTGAAAAATGAATCTAATTGTAAGTACCAAATTTGATAGAGTAGGTAAGCTTAATGTAATTATTAGATATATGCATTTCTAGAATGCTCACACTATGAAAGTAGTGTAGTCTTAGTAGTTAGAAACATTTCAACCCTGATCATTTTGTAGAATAGTTTCCAACTGGAGTCACTAAATTCTGCCTTCAGAAGGTAAACAGTGCCTGCAATCATTATTATCTTCCCCCCTCTTTGATTTGCTACTTCTAATATTCTGGAGGTCTAATAACCAGTAAAAAGCTTGTTTGACTTTGGGCTTCCCTGGTGGCGCAGTGGTTGAGGGTCCGCCTGCCGATGCAGGGGATGCGGGTTTGTGCCCCGGTCCGGGAAGATCCCACATGCCACAGAACGGCTGGGCCCGTGAGCCATGGCCACTGGGCCTGCGCGTCCGGAGCCTGTGCTCCGCAACAGGAGAGGCCATAACAGTGAGAGGCCCGCATACCACAAAAAAAAAAAAAAAAAAAAAAAAAAACTTGTTTGACTTCAATATAGGTAAAAGTAACTCTGAATGAGGGCCGTAAGGGAGTCTTCCATAATTTGGTTCTCCAGCCCTCATTTTTGATACTGTCTGCTTCTTAGCCAAGTTTAGAAGAGGTGAAGTTGGAAGATAACCAAGTTTCAATTGGATCAATTGTGATTGTACTACATAGTGCAGTGGTTAAGTGTGTGGATTCTGAACCTAGACTTCCTGTCCTGGCTTGAATTCGAATTCATTAGCAAGGTAACCTTAGGCAAGTTACTTAGCTTCTCTGTACTTTAGTTTTATTGTCTGTAAATGGGAATAATAAATTATACCCACCTCATAATGTGGTTATGAGAATGAAAGGAATCAGTATGTGGAAAGCTCTTAGAACCTGACACATAGTAAGTGCCAAAATGTTAGCTATTATTTTTTCTCCTTTTATATTAATATACAGTAATCTGAACATTCTTTGCAAAGAAAAGAGTACCATTAGTTGGTTACTTATAAAATTAAAAAATTACCTAATTTTTCTTACTTTTAAAGGAATGATTAAGTCTCAAAAAGGATAAAGGCCAATATGAAAACTGAATGAGTAAATAAGCAGATCAGTAAGTATAAAACCCTGGGTAAACTGAATATCTATGCATTTAAAACACAAAAAACTCTACAAGAAGTAAAATACAGGCCTGTTTTCAAACAGTTAAATTCTTCTTCATCTTACCTTCCAGCCAGTGACACTGAAAGTCTTTCCAGCACTTCCTATCGTTATTGTTCTCTCCCACATACCTGGAAAAGTGGCTGAACAGAAAAAAGAAAAAAAAAAAAAGGTTAGATAATTGCTTTACAGTCAGTCTACACTCAGTATAATCTAAAAACATAAATGCCTTATAGTCAGTATAGTTATTTCAATAGGTTTTTTTAGAGATAATTTAACTTTAACCCAAACACAGTTGAAAATGTTACCATGCTTGAAAACATTTAAGTGGCAAAATTATCTCCCAGGGCAGGAATGGCAGAGGTGCCAGCAGGCAGCGCTCCAGGCCGGTTCAGTGCTGTGGTCACAGGAGCAACAGCACTCAGTGCTCAGCGTTAGTAGTAACTGGGTGCCCAGCATAATCATTCTGTGGCACAGTTTTGCTTGTGGTTCTGGCTAGTGTTTAGCTCACCTCTACTCTGCCCATTTTCTGAGTCTATTTCTACAGGATTCCTAGGGCAATGGTTCTTAAAATACAGTCCCCACACAGCAATAGCAGTATCACTGGGGAACTTGTAAGAAAGGCAAATTCTTGGATCCTCAGAAACTCTGGGGAAGGGCCAACAATCTGCATGCATGTGTGTGAGTGTGTGTATGTGTTTTATAAATAACTTAGTGAGATATAAATCCCATGACATATAGTTCACTCGTTTAAATGTACCATATCCACAAAGTTAAGCAACAATTACTACAATCAATTTTAGAACATTTTTTTTCACCCCAAAAGAAGCCCTATACCTATTAGGTATCAAGCACTAATATTCCCATGGCCAGTAATTTTAGCACTTATGCCTGAATGGAGCTTGTCTAACACATGTATTTTCTCTGTAATGCACAACACAGCTTTCCTGCTCTTAGAAGCATTAGACAGCACTTCAGCACTATATTTGGGGGCCATTTAAAATAGCAAAATCACTGTGAAAAGAACACTTGCTTATAGAACAAGCTGTAATAAGAAGGCAGAGTGTTGCCTTGTTGACCTTAACTGGAAACATCCATGTCAGGCAACTCAAATTTTTCACCCCTCTGGACATGTCTGCAGATGAAGCACTCTAGTGATTTGGGGGTTACAAATGTATTTTAGTGAGTAGATGAATTCACAAATACAGATTCCATGAAAATGGCAAATGACTATATAAAAATTTTCAAGTTGATTGATACCTTTAGTAAAATCATTCATTCACTTATTCATACACTCATCAAACATTTATTAGCAATGATCAGGTGCCAGGTACTAAGCTAGGTCTAGAGGAAACAATGACAAGAAAGATGCAGTTCCTATCTTCAAGGAGCTTAATGTCTAGTGGGGGTTGGAGACAAGAAGAACAATTATATTACAGTGTGATAAGTGCTATAATAGCAACAGGCATGGAATATTCTGCAAGGATAGGAGATGGTGTTAGGGGTAGTTCTCTGCAGTCAGTAATGCTTGAGGTGAGACTTGGATGACCACATAGGGCTTTGCTGGGTAGAGAAGGGGAAAAAAAGGTGTTTTGGACAAAGGGGATGCAGGTATCAAAGTCATGGAGGTATAAAATACAAGAGTTGGTGAATTCCGTTGGACATCAGTAAATTATTCCTCTGTTAATCTGAGAATGCTACCTACAAAACTGTTTTTTGGATTCCTCAAGTAATTTAGTTGTGAAATTCTTCACGTGCAATTCCACAAGTTTTTCACCTTTTTTTTTTAGAGGTACAATAGATGCTCTTACATTGTTCTAAGAGTGTTGGTATGCACAAAGGGAAAATAAATACCCATTTTTGGGGGGCTAAGTTACTGTCTTCTTGAAGTAATCTTCTCATAAGCAAGTTAAGTGCCTACTAAAATGTAAGATAGCTAAAGAAAGTTCCAAAATGGATACATACGCAATTTTAGCCTATCACGAAATACCTGTCAACATTTGTAAAGGCAAGAAAACAATATAAATCAGAGAAGTTACCACTGTATTCTCTGTGAAGTATAAGAAAACCCAAAAAGACAAATGAAGAAAATATTTAGAGGGTCCATTCGAAGAAGGAATATTCTAACATTTGATGTAAATAACCATATCCTTTCAAGTTTTGAGACATTTCTAGTCTTCTATTTAGTCTTCTAAAATATTCCAAAGGACACGACAGATGTCGCACTTTCCTACTTGATCACAGAAAAATCCAAACTATGTATAATGCAGATTATCACTTCCTTTAAAATAATAATATATATCCAAAATCAGGAAGGCCTATTAGTAAAAACAATATTTAGAAATAAATTCTTTGAAAATAAAAATTACCCAAACTAATATAATACTAATATGTTTTAACAATAAGTTATACATGAAGGAAATAAAAACTATGCACACATCAAATGTAGGTTTCATTCACAAAATATCAAATCTGACTATAGCATAAATTTAAAAGGAGAGCTAAGTAATTTCTTGATGGCTATTTTGACCATATAAAAGAGGATGTCTTTTTTCAAGGAGTAAGCTGATCAGCTAAATAATTTACAAGGAATTTTATACTAATTTTCCAAATATCAATAGATTAGCATATAAATATCAGTGTATTAGTATAATCTCTTCCAGAAGAGAGGTTTCATTTGTCGACTGTAATGTCATTTTACTGAAACCTGCAGAAATCATTTGAGTCAAGAATCTGATTCAGTAAGAACAAGTTCTACTATTTCAATAAAAAGGGCCCTAAGTAATTTAAAACATCTGAATGTCCATGTCCTCTCCATCTCAGAGATCTGGGGAGCTACAGAAGTTAATGTAAACACATAAGCAGAGCAGATGACCACAGCACTGCATGTGAATATAGTAACCTAAAGAAATAAAAAAAATCTTTGCAGGTCTGATGATTTTAAGAAAACGTATCCAGTTCCAGTATTGGTAAGTTTAGCTTGCAGTTATACCTGAAAGGCAGCTGGTCTTTGTACTTCTCATTTATGATCCTTAAATCAGCCACAGCAGCTATAACAGTTATTCACAGGTGACTTAGGCTTCATTAGAAGTCAGATAAAGATGAGAGATATGATGAAGAGTGAAAACTACACCAGGAAAACTGCCTCTGTGACAACATGAAGATGATGCTAATTTCATGATGTATGGCCAGCAAGCCTTACTGTATTATATTAAAGAGCTACTATTGCACTCTGTAAATTGATGGAAGAGCCATTTAGCATCTTTCATGTAACAAAGGCCACTGTATTTAATAGAATAAGTTTTCACACATTTGTACTCTCTAAATAATGAAATAGTGAATTCATTTTTTTCTTGTTTTAACTTTATGAGTTGTTAAAACAACTAAAAAATCTGAGTTGAAAATATATATCTTTAGGAAATAACATCATCATTTACACTTTTACCATGAAGGGCTTATAATATAAGGTTTAAACAATAAATTTCAAGATCATTTAAAGTAATATTTTGGAAAGAATATTGCTAAACTGAGTTAACTAAATTTTTTAAAGCTTTGAGTCATTGCATAGGCATGAACATTTGTAAAACATGTAAAATGTTAAGTATAAAATTGTATTTATTCATTAGATAGATACCTCTTCCTCTCTCTGCTTAATCTAAAAAAATTACCAAAACATTAATTGTCCATGTTGGTCTGATTTTCAACTGGGAAGAAGTTAGTGACCTGAGACAGAGATCATCAACAAGATGTGAGAAGGTGAGCTGTGATGCAATTTTGACAAATAACAAAAGTCTGCTGCGCTAAGGCACCATATCTTGCAAATCTCTGACCCTCTTCTCTGTTTATACATTCTTCCTTAGAAGATTCATTCTCTTCCATGGGTTCCACTATCAACAACATTTTGATGACTGCCAAAAATAAATCCCTTCACAATTTGATCCTGACGATCAGGCCTATAATTCTACTTGTTTCTAGACATCTCCTCCTCTATGTCTCAAAGACACTGAAACTTAGCAAGACTAGAGTATGAGAAGCAGGAATTTCCTTTGCTCAGCTCTTCCCCATAGATCTGTTCCTCCTCCCACATCTCCGTCCCTGGGTAAGGGCCTCATCACTGCCTAGTGGTCCAGGCTAGAGATCTCAGAATCACACTTGCTTGCTTTCCCACCTTCAAAGGCTATATTCTGTGCCCTATAGTTTTTACTTCTAAGCAGCCCTCATGTATCATCTCCACCGCCAGGGCATCTGACTTAAGATCCTCACCTGTAGCTGGTTCTTACCTTTATAATACAAATCCAATATGGAACTAATTACCCTGCCTCGTCACTACCTGTTGCAGTAGTTCTCAAAGTATGCTCACTGGTACCCTGATGATCAAATTAATTATTGACTTTTTAAATAGAACTTAAAAAAATCAATATTAAGTTTTCCACAAAATTTTCTTAAGCCACAAAATTTTAAGCACTTAAGGTAAGTGCTACCACTTATCTGATAGTGAATGCTACCAACAGTGAAACAAATGAGCATTAGAAAATGAACATTAATGGCAAAAATCAGAAAAACTCAGATGTATTTGTTTCAATAGCACTTTGTTACAGGTAAATACACACAGACTTGTAGTTTTTACACTGACTTCTAATTACTGAATTTCTGTTAAGAAAATTGCCTCTAGTTTCATGATGAAATAAGTATGTATTGTCACTATTTCATGATGTGAACATCATGACTTTAAGATGCTCTATCACTAAAGTAAGTTTCAGAACCACTGACCCCCTCAATGAAGTTTAAACTCTTTATCCTCATATATAAAGTCCTTCAGAATCACCCTACTTTTCCACTCTCATCTGTGCCAGTTACTGCAACACACCCTTCTACCACTTAAGTATATCTTGATCTTTCATGCCTCCTTGCCTCAGTGCATAAAACTTTAACTGATAGGAATTTTCTTTCTATTTCTCTGCCTAACTAAGTCCCGTCTTTTGCCCACTCCTTTGTTGATCACCTGAAGCAGATGCTTTCTCCTCTGTGTCTCTACAACAATTTGTAATTTGCCGCGGATAATTATGATATGTGCAAAAACTATTTATATATAAGTGCACTCATTTTAAAATTTATTGGTTCCTGCCAGTGATTTTAGTTATCCTTCCCTCACCCTTTTCATACTTCCTATTCATTTTATTCAACAATTACTTTCTGACTGTCTACCATGCACAAGACACTTTCTGGGAACTAAGGAGTCAGAAGAGACCAAAACATTTAAAAATTCCTACCTTCTTGCAGGTTCGAAGTAAAATATATAGATGCTGATATTTGTTATAGAGGAAAAAACAAAAACAGAACGGAAAAAGGACAAAGAAAATGCTGGAAGGAGAGGTGTAACTATCTTAAATGTTGTGGTCATCAAATTTGACATCTGGGGCTTCCCTGGTGGTGCAGTGGTTGAGAGTCTGCCTGCCGATGCAGGGGACACAGGTTCGTGCCCCGGTCCGGGAAGATCCCACATGCCGCAGAGCGGCTGGGCCCGTGAGCCATGGCCGCTGAGCCTGCGTGTCGGAGCCTGTGCTCCGCAACAGGAGAGGCCCAACAGTGAGAGGCCCGCGTACCGCAAAAAAAAAAAAAAAAATTGACATCTGAACAAAGACCCCAGAGAGGTGACAGACTGAGCCATTTGGATATCTGGCAAAAAGTGTTTCCAGGTATAGGTAGGGAAAGTGCAAAGACCCAAAGGTTGCAGCCCAGTTTATAACCCTATAGTTGATATAAGTTTGGATTACCTCAGAAGACACTGTGGCTTTTGTGAGATGGCCCAGTAGTAATGGTGAAATTCCAGGCAAGGGCCACGCAGCAATACCTTACTGTCATGACAATTTTTTCCTGTTGACCTGGCATTTTGGCAACCTGCTCAGCAGGGACAGACCAGTTCAGGAACAATTAAGTTCCCTATGTCTTATATGCCAAGTAATAGCTAGATTCTTGAAAAAAGCTAAAACTAAAGGCAAAAGTACTACTTCTCTGGTTTCATAGTTTTATAGTGTGATCCAAAATCTCGTCTCCTAAGTTTGTACTGCTTGTCCTTCAATCTGCTCCTAAATTCACTCAAGCATCATTCATTCAAGGCCCATTTTTAAGCACTCACAGACATTTACCCATTACAAAGACTATTTTAAAGCTCTTCTGGGATCCTTTCCAATCAGATGTTCCACACGTGCCCAAACACATTTAGATTTGTGATTCTATGTAATAATTGGTACCTATTTTAAAATGCTTATTTCCAGTATACACAAGCCATTCATAAACCTCATCACTGATGCAGAGTGTGTCATATTTGATGCAAAGGTCAGCAATTACTTGGAGTTCCTCTTTGGTATACACCTACACATATGAAAGGAAACAAAGGAGCAGAGCCAATTATTCAACATGTGAGAAAATGATGGACCAGAAGACTGTATAAAGATATCAAAGACTCACCTTGCCAAGGGGGTTATGCGGAGTATTTAGTATTATAGCTTTAGTTTTGGAATTAAATTTGCTTGCCAGTTCTTGAGGATCTAATGTCCAGTCAGAACTAGACCATTTTTTCCCATCAACAAGTTTCTAAGCATGAAGAATGAAGATGTGATTTAATTCAGTTAATTTATGTTTGCTGTCCTACAAAAAAGTAACCTAACAAGGAAAAAAAAGTAGAGAAAGGCATGGCAAAGGTAACTGAATAGATGACAAACAAAGAAAAGAAACAGAAATAACTAAGCTTTACTCTGCCTTAAGGGCCCAACAGGATGTGAGTTCCATGCTCATACCTGTTAATTGGAAACATGAACTCTGTCAACATTAACGGCTGTGAAAGTGCCTATATTCCTTCAAAGGAGCCAGCTCTAACTATGGTTAACACATCTGATACTATAAGACTAATAGAAGATTCTGTAATTCACCTTGTATCACTTACTTTGATGAAAATTTTAAAAAGACAATGGATCTATACTGTATTCCTAAAGATAAAAGCAGAATTAAAAAAAAATTACTTCATTCAGAATTCAATAAGCATTTATTGAGCACCCAGCATATACCCTACACTGTTAGTCACTGGGGACCAGAGCTATAAAAGTGAGTCAGAAATGGTTTCTGACCTGGTGGTGCTCAGTCAGTAGGGGAGACACATAACCACAAAAAATAGTATTACACACAATGTAGACGCTGATACAACAGACAGACGTGCAAACACAAGATAAAGTAATAAAAGATCCCCCTTTAAAGTTGTTACCTTCAGTCATAGTAGAGATATATAGTAAATCCCAAAATGTAATCAAAGTAGGAACTTTACTGGCAACAAAGTCATGGTATTTACAAAACTTCTTAAAACATGTGAATCATAGGGGCAAACTTACAGATCTCAGGGGAATAAAAACAGGTATTGCTCCAGCCATTCTCACCATGGGCTCATAGCAGTCATAGAAAGGCACTATCACTATGACCTGGAATAAAACCAAATAACACAACATATTAATCATTAATCCATTTAACAAATATTGTGTACATACTATGTGCAAGGCACTATACTACACGCTGAGATGCAGCAGTGTAGAAAGCAGGCTTTGTCTTCTCATATCTGAGTGAAAAAGACCTTGGGGATAAACTTGTCGGGATCCTTAATTGGAGCCCTTGATCTCTTAGGGAGATCTGTGGATAGGCTTGCAGTGGCACCCTTGGAATTGTATGTAAAATTTTTTACATGCATAGGTATATTTTTCTGGGGAAAGGGGTCATAGCTCTCATCACATTCTCAAAGGGATGTTCCAGCCAAAAACATTGAGTTTAAATTTCAAATTAGAAAATAAATGATCAGTGACAGAGCAAGACCATAAGGAAAGAGAGCACTGCAACTGACGCTCTCCGCTGTGGAGTACTAATTTATAAGTATTATCCTGAGAGTAAAGACGTTTGTCGTTTCTCAAAAGCATCCCTAAACAAAAAGCGTATGCAGGTAGACAGGATGCTACTGCTAATGTCTGATAACCACAATTTCCCTCCAGATGACTTATATCTGGATCCTTTTTTCCTAGCCCCTTGAGATATACTTCCTGTTCCTTTTCTCCTACAGGCTCTCTCTCAATCACTCATGGCCTGGCTTTCAGGTCAGTGAGCCAGACTAACCTGTCCAGTTGGTATTCCTTCTGCAGTATGCCAGCCTGGACCTAGCATCCCTAACTTTTTGCTTTTCTATAAGGAGGGTTTGAACACATAATTTATATCCATTGTACACATTTGATTTTTCTATCTTTTTTAAACTTAGAAGTATTTCACAAAAATTTTAATATTATTTAGTTTTAGCACTTATTATTTTAAAGGCTATTTGAGAGTCTATTGAATTCTAGAATAATTTTGTTATAGTTTTCTTGTATAAATAACAGTGCAATGTTCACTTGTGACATGCACAGTATCTTTTTAAAATCATTTGCTGAATAAATTCACATGATTGCTACTGCTAGACTAAAGGGTATAAACATGTTTTATGGTACTTTATATATACAGTCAAACTGCCTGTGAAAAATCTGGCAACAATTTATAATTTTACAAGTCTACACTAAACTGCCGCATTTAAGTTTGTGTTGGTTAAATTCATGGTACCTAATTATCAGCCTAAATTTGCACTTTTTACTGCTTGTACTTCTTTTTCAAGGCCTTTCTCATTGGAGTCATAGGAGGCCCTTATATTCTAAAGCCCCTTTGTTTGTACTAGTCATCCAACTCACACTGAGTAGTTCCTATACAATGTGCTATGTGTTGGGTACTGTGGAGGACAAAGAAATGAGCCAGGAATGAATCTTTTCCTCAAGTTCTTAATTAGACTATGAAATTCTTGGGGACTAAGATGACCCATCTTTGTAGCCCTGGTGAGAAACAGTGCCTGGTACGAAGTGAGAGCTCAATGAAGGAAAGTAAATTGGGAAGGCAGCGAGGTGGAACTGAAGAATATACTTAACATGCTTCCCTGAAATTTCCTTATTTTTACAATGGAAATAATTCCCCTCTCTTTTTGAAGAATATTTACTGAGCACTCACTATTTCAGGTGCTAGCTCTATAGCGATCAACTAGTTTTCCTGGAACTTACATTCTCCTGCAAGACATTTATAATAAATAAGAAAACAAGGAAGTAAATCAGCTAATTTCACATAGTAATAAATACTATAAGGAAAATAATAGGTCAGTATGATGGGAAGTGGTGTGTGTGGTTTCAAAATATTAGATAAGATGATCAGGGAAGAAAGAATAGAGGAAAGAAGGCCAAGGGCTGAGCCCTAGGACACACCAATAAAGTGCAGAGTAGGAAGAAGCAACAAAGGAGTAACAACACCAAAGTCTCAGATAAAACTTTCAACTACTTTATAGGAATAAAGGAGATTACGTATATGAAAGTATGACTGTACTTCCTTACCATGTCTCCTTAAGTAGCTTACTGTTTGGCTGTAGTAGAGTGAATTGAGATGTAAAAGGATAATGTAACACAAAGTAACAGGTATCTTTCATAAAGAAGGTACAGATAAAGTGCGGGGAGAATTCAAAGAAAGGAATTAACAATACAGATCATGGCAAATATTCATTCTTCACACCCAGCTTAACCAACACCTCTCTAGAGCTTTCCAGACCTATATTAGCAGAGTTGATCACTTCTTCCTCTTGTCACCATGGTAACTTATACATTCCCCACGACCGCCTATAGCATTGCATTCCTCCTCATCTGTTTACAAGTCTATCTCCTCTACTAAACAGGGAACCCCTTCCACGCAGAAACCGTCTTTTAAAAATCTCTCCCACAATGTCTAGCGTATCCTCAATAAATTCTGAATAAATGAAACAGGTGAGGAAATACTGAAGCAGGGGTATTGGAATGATAATGGGGAATTAGGGGCAGAGCTGACTGAGGTCAGTGCCAAAGTGGGTTTTATATCACGTCACTAAATAAAGAAATCACTCAGCCTTCTTGTTATACATCCCTCACACAGTGCTGCTAACAATACAGGGTACAAAAAGACAGGGACCAAATACTTGTTGATTGAGTTCGGATTAAAGGTTATTTTAGCAGTGAAAACTAAGATTCATTTTCCCGCATCACTGCTAGCCCCTTTTACCTTCTCTTATCTAAATAGGCTGTAAATATAAGAATAAATGACATGCAACAAAATGGATGAATCTCACAGACAAAATGATAAATGAGAGAAGCCAGACTCAAGAGTACATACTGTATGATTCTATTATATCAAGTTAAAGAGCTGGCAAAATGAACCTATGGTGACAGAACACAGAAGAGCGGTTACCTCTGGAAGAATATAGGCTACGGAGGGGCAAAAGGGAACCTTCTGGGTTGCTGGAAATGTACTATATCTTCATCTGGTTTGTGGTTACATGGAGACATACAGACTCATATACATGTAAACATTTACTAAGCTGTACTTAACATTTGTGAACTTGACTGCACATAAATTATACTTCAAAAATGATTCAAATAAAAAAGAGTATAAAATAAGTAAAAATAAAAGCAGGACAAATGATAGTGATTAATATAGGCAACATGATAATGTTAATATACTTACTTCATCTCCCTCATCAATTAATCCTTGAATGGCATTAAAAAGAGATCCATATGCTCCTACTGTCACAAGGATTTCTTTATTTGGATTTATTTGATTTTGATAAAACTTTTCATAGAGGCAGGACAGAGCTTTCACAAGTGATGGATGACCCTGTTGAGTAAAAGGAAGAACAAAACCTTAAATTTAATTATGGGACCTACTTCTTTGAGATAGTTTGGCTCTAAAATGTAAGAATTTTTAACACCTGGGTTTTATAATTTTCCAATTTGTATTTTTAAATGGCAATAAATTAAAATATCTTTTTTCCTATTTTCAGAGGGTTCCTGCATGAATGGTCATGAAGACTTGTGGTAATTGTTTTTTAGTAGAATCTATGAAATCTCTGGATATCCTAGGCATTCCACCACAGAAAGATGGAGGTTGTGCTGAGGTAGAAAGAAAGTAACTAGTTGGAAATAGAGAATATTAAGTAAGAAGCCAGTGCTGAGGCTGCGTAAGTTTGAAAGGGAGAGAAAATATGTCTAAAGTGAATATTCTTCTTCCCTGCTTGTCGTAGGACCTCATCCTGGAACAATGGTAAACGAAGGGCCAAGACAGGACTGTGGAGAAGCTGGAAGTAGGGGACAGCTCATCCTAGGAGATAAGGGTAAGGGTGAGTGTTCCTCTGGTTATCAAGTTGGGACAGTTGGTTCCAGAAAGCCAATTACGGAGAAGTGGTAGAAGTACATTCACGCACAATACAATATAAAATACAAGCTCACACCCCACGTAGTCCTCATATACTTACAAAGCCCCGTGTGTACTGATTCAGACTATCAATTGCTGCAATCCTTGATAATTCTTCCTTTACATATACAGGAGGGGATATATCTGGAAGGCCTTGGCCAAGATTCACAACAGAGGGGTCTGCAGCCAACTTGGTAAATTCAATCCTAAGGTAAAAAATACTAATATTAGTAAGTACTAAAATTACAAAGTTAGCTGTTTATACCTCATAGTCTTTAGAAACTGAAAAATAAAACTTAGTTTAGTCTTACAGATCAAACAAAATGAATGAGTTCACGACAAAAATTTTACCGTCTACAAAATGACTTTACCCGGAAAAATTATGGCTGAACTGATGAACTTAATGTTTCTTACAAATCTCAGTTCCACGATGCCCATATTTTAATCATATAAATATTTTTCTCAACCATCTGCTGCTAGGTTCTCTTATCAACCATTAGAAAGGAGGGCTAATAGGAAAAGTTGATGGATTAGAAGGTAAGTTCCACAAGGGCATCCACCCAATCTGTCATTTTCTCTGTCCATTTCCAGTGCCTAGCTCAGGACCTGGCACATTTGCTAAGTGAATAAATCAGTGTATGAATCATTATTTCCTTCCATTTCCACTGAATGGATGAATTAAAATAAGTGGTTTTATTTATAGACTATAGATAAAGCTAAAAATTCCCAAATAAGGATATAAACATGTGGAGGAAAAAAACTTCACCCAATGATTATTGTTTATTCTAATGTACTCACCACACATTGCTATCAAGGCCTTCAATTCGTTTTGCATTTTTGAATTTCAAAGACATTTTCTGAAAGATATAAATATTGAAAGGTTTTAAAATTTCTTTAATCAAAACAAAAATGCCAGAAAATCATGGGTAACTCTTGCTTTTCCCTATTGGCACCATGGAAAAAGCAGTACTGTAGAGATAAATTCTAGACGCCAATACAAAGTTCCGAAGAGGAATTCATCTCCCACCTACTGCTCTAAGGAGTGCTTTTCCTTATGAACCTTAGATGTTTATCTTCTCACCTAAGAACAAAAATATCACCCTAGCCTAAAAAATAAATCAATTTAAAGGCCTGAACTATACTGAAGAGAACAATAATGATACTAAAAAAAGTCAGTTTAAAGAAATATCTTGAGGGGACTTCCCTGGTGGTGCAGTGGATAAGACTCCGCACTCCCAATGCAGGGGGCCCAGGTTTGATCCCTGGTCAGGGAAGTAGATCCCACATGCATGCTGCAACTAAAAATCCCGCATACCGCAGCTAAGAGTTCACATGCCACAACTAAGGAGCCAGCGAGCTGCAACTAAGGAGGCTGTGAGCCACAACCAAGACCTGGTGCAACAAAACATATAAATAAATAAATAAATACTTGAGTCATGCTGTGAAGATCATTTTAGGCCAGGTGTACTAACAGTTTCACAATTAAGTTCCTTGTATGGCATACAGGAGGCACCAAAACAAATGGTTTTAAAACTACTTAATAAGGAGTTCTAAATAATAATAATAGTAGGTAACATTATTGGGTACTAAGTATGTATGAGGCACTGCTCTAAGTGTCTTAAATAATTAACTCATTTAATATTTACAACAACTCTATGTAGTGGTTCTATTATGAGCCATAATTTACACATGAGGAAAGTGAGGTACACAGAGGATAAGATCATGTAACTTTACATCTGCCCAATTCACGAAACCTAGTAGCATTTAAACCCAAACAGATTCAACTCAGGATGTGAACCCAGGTAGTGTGACTTCAGAACACATATTCAGTACTGTTTCCGCATACTGTCTTTTACTTAACAAGACCTTTGATTACTAGAATGCTGTCTCTTAAAAAAGTATATTAGAGGGCTTCCCTGGTGGCGAAGTGGTTGAGAGTCCGCCTGACGATGCAGGGGACACAGGTTCGTGCCCCGGTCTGGGAAGATCCCACATGCCGTGGAGCGGCTAGGCCCGTGAGCCATGGCCGCTGAGCCTGCGCGTCCGGAGCCTGCGCGTCCGGAGCCTGTGCTCCGCAACGGAAGAGGCCACAACAGTGAGAGGCCCGCGTACCGCAAAAAAAAATATATATATATACATATTAGACATTTAGGTCAGGTCTACTCACATCAAGCAAGTTAGGGCTGGGGTATAAAAATATTAAAAGCTAAAATTATGGAAGAGCATGCAATTTTTTAGTCCTTTAGAGTCTAAAATTAAGTTTATATTATCTCTCAAAAGCACTGAATTAGTTTTGAGTTCATTGTTGCCAAGCTGCTGGAAATTAAAAAAAAAAAAAAGATTGGCAGCATTTTTGCAAAGATTTTCCTAATAGAATATTAAAGTAATTTTAATTCCATCTGGGAGGGAGATAATGATAATGGTTATTAAACAGACCATTGTTCTCATCTATTCCCAATAATGGAACCAAGAAAAATATCTTTTTACTCTCATATTTTTAATCTTTGAAACTCCAGTGAAGTAAATCACACGCAAATTCTCCAGAGGTTAATGTGTCTTCCAGAACAGCCTAATGATTAAATGCCCACCTGAACATGATGCTGTTATAGAGACTACAATTATAAAACTAAAACTCTGAGAAAGATAGAAAAGGTATTCTAACAGTTGTTCTTTGTCATCTCTAAAACATGTTTAAAGTTAATGATTCATTTAATCTATGACTACAAACACAAAGTAGAAATTCATATATAAAAGTGAGCATAGTCTACAGTAGATAATTTAGACAAAGTTCAATTTCACCTAAAATATTTGGATAATTGCAGTCAAAATGCATTTTTCAGATTTAATTTTCTTTAACATTTGTATCTAGATGAGCCTCTTCTCCCACAACTCTCTGTGCCTCTGTTCCTTCCCACTGTATACCTCAACCATTCTGACCTGTTAAATATGCTATAGTCTTCTCTCACAAGCTCCGTATGTGATCCTTCCCTTACCCAAAAGGTCTTTCTACACCAATGTTTCTCAGCCTTTTCTTTTTGTCACCACCGTGCACCCCCCTCCCCCAACCATGGAGACTTTTTAGACATTTTTTCTAATCATGTCTCCCCCGCTCCCTCATTAAATATTAAGGAATAAGATTTTGTCAGATAGAATTGAGCTTTGGATGATCACAAAACATTGTAATAACCAAGATTTATTTCACCTGCCAAGCACCAGTTTCTCCCTCTTGGGGGCAATAATGCCCCTGTTAAGAATGCATGTTCTGCATTCGATCTAAGCCCTGCTCTCCACAACCTCGTCCCTTCACTTGGCTAACTCCTATTCCACCTGCCACCTTCAGTTCTCAAGTTAGACTTCATTTCCTCCAGAGAGCCTTCTCTGATTCCTCAAGTCATGGTTAGATGCTCCTGCTATGTGTTCCTATGACATGAAGCATTCCCAGCATTTACTACATAACATTGTCTTTTTTTCTGTTTATTTGTCTGTATTCTTCCTTAGACTATAAGCTCTATGAGGACTATTTCTAGGTTGTTCACTGTTCACTGACTGTGTATTAATCGGATTTCTCCAGAGAAACTGAACCAATAGGATGTGTGTGTATATATATATAGCGATTTATTTCTAGGAATTGGCTCATGAGATTTGTGGGAGCTAGCAAGTTCAAAATCTGCAGAGCTCCAGCAGGCTGGAGACCCAAGGAAGAGCTCATGTTGCAGCTTGAGTCTGAAGGCAGTGTGGAGGCAGAATTCCCTCTTCCTGGGGGAACCTCAGTCTTTTTTTTCTCTTACAGCCTTTAGCTGACTGAATCAAGGCCAAATTACATTATGGAGGGTAATTTGCTTTACTTAAAGTCTACTGATTGAAACGTTATCTTACCTGAAAAATATCTTCACAGAACAATCTAGACTGGTGTTTGACCAAATATCTGGGTAGTGTGGCCTAGGCAAGTTGACAGATAAAATTAACCATCAGAGTGTCCAACACACAGTGCTATGCCTAGCACATAGCAAGCTTTTAATAAATATCTGATGAATGAATGAAAAAAACCCACACATTAGGAGTGAACTTATGGTGTCAGCTACCTTAAGTTAATGCTTCAGTAACACATGACCCCAAAGTCTTGGTTGCTTAAAATCATAAGGGGTTATTTCCTTCTTGTGCTACATATTCACTGTTAGCTGTTGCTCTGTTCCATGTCACTCTAACTCTTGAGACACAGGCTGATGAAATAGCCTCTATCTGGAATATGGCTAGTTTCATGGCAGAAGGAAAAAATTCTTAACAAGTTTCTGCTTAGATGCAGACACATCACTTCTACTCACATTTTATTGGCCAAAGCAATTTCATGGCTAAGCCTGACACCAACATGGCAGAAATGAAGTCTGGAGTTATAATGAGATACGTAGTTATTATGAGTTGAATTGTGCTCCCCCCCACCGCCCATTCTTACATTGAAGTTTTAACATCCAGTACTTCAGAATGTGATGTTATTTGGTAATAGGTTCATTGCAGATGTAATTAGTTAAGTTGAGGTCATTAGGGTGGGCCCTAATCCAATGTGAATGGTGTTCATATAAAAAGGGGAAGTTTGGAGATAGACTGGCATACAGGGAGAGTGCCATATGAAGATGAAGGCTGAAATCAGGGTGATGCTTTTAGAAGTCAAGAAACACCAAAGTTTGTCAGCTAATCACCAGAAGCTGGGAGACAAACATGGGACAGATTCCTCCTCACAGCCATCAGAAGGAACCAATCCTGCCAACACCTTGATCCTGGACTTCCAGCCTCCTAAACTGTGTGGTAATACATTTTTGTTGTTGAAACCACTCAGTTTGTGCTACTTTGTTAAGGCAGCCCAAGGAAACGAAGATAGCAGTGAAATGTATAAGACATGCTACAATGCCCAAAGACATCAAGATTCAGCAGTAGGTGCAAATGTTCACTGTCTAAGAACTATTGTCCAGAGTAGATCCGGTATTAGGAAAAGAAAATAAACCTAAAATCCTATGGGGAATTAAACATGAGCCCCAAGTGTACAATGGAACATCTATAGGGCCTGTATAATTTCTGGGCAGCTAACTCCATGAGGTGGCTTCTGTTCCCAGGTAGATTAATACCTGGCACACATATACTGACCTGCTATGTTATAAATGCAAAACTGCTAGGGTACTAATAAGCAGCATCTTTTGTTGTTAATGTGAAGCTGAAAAAATGCAGTTCTACAGAATCACCATTAAGTTCCACTCTTGGCAGAGATAAGAAAAAGCTTATTGTTATTGTCTTTAAAATGTTTACTGTACCTGTCAGAATAGCTATCATCAGGAACCTTCGTGCACTACTGGTGGGATTGTAAATTGGTGCAGCCACTACGGAAAATAGTATGGAGGTTCTTTAAAAAAATTAAAAATAGAACCACCATATGATCCAGTAATTTCATCTGAGTATTTACCCGAAGAAAACAAAGACGCTAATTTGAAAAGATATATACACTCCAATGTTCACTGCCTCATTATTTACAAACAGCCAAGATAAGTGCCCATGGATAGACAAATGGATAAAGAAGATGTGGAGTGTGTGTGTGTGTGTGTGTGTGTGTGTATATATATATGTATATATTAAACATGGTGTGTGTGTATATATATATATATATATATATACACACACACATACACATACACACATAGAATATACTCAGCCATAAAAAAATAAATAAAATCTTACCATTTTTAGAAACATGGATGGATCTAGAGGGCCTTATGCTAAATGAAATAAGTCAGACAGAAAAAGACAAATACTGTATGATCTCACTTATATGTGGACTCCAAAAAACAAAACAAACAGAAAAAACAAATGAAAACAGATTCACAGATACAGAGAACAAATGAGTGGTTGCCAGAAGGGAGGGGGCGTGAAATAGGTGAACGGGGATTAAGAGGAACAAACCTCCAGTTATGTAAAATATAAAACATAAGGATGTAATGTACAGCATAAGGAATATGGTCGATAATATTGTAATAACTTTGTATGGGGACAGATGGTTACTAGACTTATTGTTGTGATCATTTCATAATGTATACAAATGTCAAATCATTATGTAATACACTTGAAACTAACATAATATTGTATGTCAAATACATTTCGACTTAAAAAAAATGTTTACTGCAATGGTACTAGAACAGGAAAGTCTGGAAAGAAGAAAAAAATATTACCCATTATCCTAAGACTCAAACATACTCAAGTTTCAGTTGTATGTAATTTGAGGGCCCTACCTGTTTGACCTGATGCATTTAGATGGGATAGGACAAGTGTAGAAAAAACCCAAATGGTGAGCTCAAGCTGGGGAAATCAAGGCTGTCAATATCTGTGAATCACAGGGTATGAGTCAAGTATAAAAAAGATAAAGAATGCAAGAGGGCTTCCCTGGTGGCGCAGTGATTGAGAGTCTGCCTGCCGATGCAGGGGACACGGGTTCGTGCCCCGGTCCGGGAAGATCCCACCTGCCGTGGAGCAGCTGGGCCCGTGAGCCATGGCCACTGAGCCTGCGCGTCCGGAGCCTGTGCTCCGCAACGGGAGAGGCCCGCGTGCCGAAAAAAATTATTTAGAAAAAAAGAATGCAAGAAAAGGCCAGAAACAGAAATTACAAAGCTAATTTTTTGAGAGGTGAAGACAATAACCAGGCATGAGAAGCAGATGGACTGAAGTACTTCAAGACTAGGCTGGAGCAGAAAGGGAGCACCCGTATAATGGGCATGACTTTAATGTGGTGCCAGGCTGCCGGGGTAGCCTAAACATATATTATCTTTTAGATCTATGAATTAGGCATTTATAGTTGTAATCACATGTGAGTTTTAAAAATTTTTTTGCCTTTTCTCTTGACGGAGTATCTTAAACATTTTATGAATTTTCTTAGTCATCATAAAATTTTCAATTTTAATTAGTAGGTAATATTTCAGGTTATGAATCACACCTTACTCCTTCATTCCCCTAGTTTGTGCATGTATTATTCAAGTGTTTGGCAATTTTAGGTAGTATGTTTCTTCTGTATAGTATGTGGTCCCTGCTTTGTTTCCTTCAGTTTTAGTTTGATGTGGAAAGTGAATGTTTAAACAGATCTGTTTCAAAAAGAAACGTTGTGCCTCTTTCCCTTTGGAAAGATGATGTATTGACACATTACCAGTTTGAGAGTCTGCTAGAAATTTGATAGTTCCCCAAAATGACTAAAAAGAAACTTTGTTATACACTTTCCTAGCTTGGAGAGTGAGAAACAGACCAGTGCATAGATGCCTTTGAAGCTCCAAAACTATATGAATCAGATCTCTTAGTTGCACAGGCAGAAACTCAATCCCAACAGCTTAGGGAAAAAAGGAATTTATTTTTACCATGAGAAGGTAAAAGGTGCAGCCAGCAACAAGGTAACAGTGAAACCAGAAACGCAAACCTCATCAGGGCTCTGCTTCATCTACTTTTCTGTGCAATCTCTGTCTGCTTTTCTCCACATGAGACAAAACACAGTTATACCTCCCGATTTCACCACCACAGAGGGCCTGAGAGCTGCCTTCTCTGGTGCCAATTTCAAAAATTCTAGGGAAGGGTTCTGAATGGCTCCTCCCCCCCTCCCCAATTTAAAAAGTACTATATTAATATGCCTGTTAAGACTATAATGAAAAGATATCAGAGCAGTGTGAAGCAAGATCATGAGAGAAATAGAGATGTAGTCAACCAAGGATGCCATTTTTTTGGATGCTTTTTTTTTTTTCAAATGTACTTACTACCCAATCAAAAAACGGTATAGACCTGACTCCCCATCTCCAGCCCCTCTGGATGTGCTCCCTAAGCTAGAACCTGTCACTGCCCCTGGTAGTATCTTTACAAATATACCAGCGCCTAACAAAACATATGTTTGGAATGGGGAAAAGAGCATTTTCCAGAAAGATAGGAGGAACTGCTGTCCTTAGAGAATGGGAGGGGGTCCCAGGTCACAGCAGTCTATGAAAGTCCATCTAGAAGGGAAGGCTGATAGGGAGAGGGGTACAGACACCCTACTTCTATGGCAGAGCTGAAGGTATGCGGTGTAAATGTCTATGTCTGGAACAGAGAGCCGGGGAAGAGGTGAATGGAGAACCAAATTCTAAGGCAGGGGTGAAATTAAGTTTCCTCCTATATACCAATGCATTGATTGCAATCTCGTATCTCCCTTATATTCGAACTACATTGGCTTTCATTCACTCATGGAACAAATATTTCTTGAATACTTATTTTATACAAGGCACTTTTCTTCTTGGGATATATCAGTGAGCAAAACAGACTAAAATTCTCTATTCTCACTGAGGCTTTCTTCTTTCTATGCCTTAAACACTCCAGGTTTGTTCCCATCTGTCACGGATTATATTACTCTGTATAATTATTCACCCCTCCTTTTCGGAAGGAGTGACTTTGAGATTGGACATGTGATTTGCTCTGGTCAATGGAATGTGAGTGAATGTGACATATACTAGGTCCAGGAGAAACTTTAAAAGCTGTTGCATGGTTTGGCGCAGCCTCTGGTTCTTCTCTCCTCTACTGTGCGAAGACCATGACTCAGGTAGGGGTTACATTTTTACCTTAGATCCTGAAATTTAAAAAAACACACAGAGCGCAGCTGCAACCTGCAGCAAAGCTACAGCTGACTTATAGCCTACATAAAACCTGAGTGAGAATGGGACGGCTACTGTTATAAGAAGGTAAGATTTGGTGGCTTTTGTTACAGCAGCAGAGCTGACTGATATAAAAGCTTTTGCAATTGCTGTGTCCTCTGCCTAGAATGCCCTCTCTTAGGTCTTCATGTGCCTGGTTCCTTATGTCCTTCTATTCGATATGCTCTCTATTCAAATAGAACCTCCTCAGAGAGGGCTGCCAAAACTATATGCCCTAACGTTACTCACCCCCTCTCTCCCACTAGTACCACCAATGGTTCTAGCAGTTTTCTCTATTTCATTTTCTTATGACATTCACAACGACCTAAAATTATTTTAACTTGTAAATGATCTGTCTCTCACAAAAATGAAAAATTCAGAAAACAAGACTTGTGTTGCTCATTGCTGTATCTCCAGTATCTAAAATCGTGTATGAAAGGTAATGTGTTCTAAAGTATTTTTTGAACATATGAATGAAATCCTACCTCTTCAATTATCCTCACATTGAATTATTTAAATGGCATTCTGCCTCTAATCCATCATTTGCAGTGCTCCAGAGCTAAACACTTAAAACACAGACTGGGTGATGCTACTAGCCTGCTCTAAACTCTCCAAAGACTCTCCTCAGTCCATGAAACGTAACTCAAATTCGAACCTGGCACTCAAGGCTCTTAATCTCCTTTCAGCCTTCTCTCACTCTGTGCTGCTGCCTCATATACAGTGACTCAACAGCATAGGACCACTTGCCACTCTCTAATTACCTTCAGTGCGTTTCTGTTTCCGATGCTTCTATTCAAGTTCTTCCCTCTGTTTGAGATCATCTTCTCCATAATCCCCACTGTGGTTGGCTCAGAAATGACCTCCCCAAAAACATCTGCATCTTATCCCTGAAACCTGTGAATGTTACCTTACAGGGCAATATATATCCTTATATCCTTGCAGATGTGATTAAATTAAGGATCTTGAGATGAGGAGATAATTTTGGATTATCCAGGTGGGCCCTAAATTTAATCACAGGTATCCATATAAGAGGGAGGCAGAGAGAGATTATACACACACAGAGAAGGCCATGTGAAGATGGAGCAGAGAGTGATTGGAAGATGCTGGCAATGAAGATTAGAGTGATGTGGCCGTAAGCCAAAGAATACCAGCAGCCATCAGAAGCTGGAAGAGGCTGGACTGGATTCTCTCTAGAGCCTCTGGGGGGGACTCTGGGTGACAATGATGTATCGAGGTAGGTTCAATGTTTGTAATAGTTACACCACTCAGGTGAGGAATGTTGATAATGAGAGAGGCTATGCATGTGAGGGCCAGGGGATACATGGGAACTCTGTAGGTTCTGCTCAGTTTTGCTCTGAAGCTATAATGCTCTTTTAAAAAAAAAGTTTATTAAAATTTTAAAAACTTAAAAAAAAAGAGAGCTTCCGGGGTATTGTGAAATCATGTTCTCTTTCTCCCTTTGGACAAAATGCTGTTCAAGCAAGCAGACGCTAACAGAATTATCTCACAGGTAATAGATGTTAGTTCTAAGGTATGGCTCTCCATTCAAAAAAGCAGACAAATTACATTCTTTTGCCACTAGATGGCACGGGAAAATAACAGAATGTTCCTGTAATGAAAAAACTGAAAGTGGAAATGCAAAGTAGGGATGTAGACTTAAAAGACTCAACAAAATATAAAACACTCACATACATGTTACCCAGATTCAGTAATGATATCAAGATTTTGCCTCATTTGCTTCATCTCTTCTGCTTTTCCTTTTCTTTCTTTCTTTTTTTAATTGCTGAGTAATTTTAAAGCAAATCCTAGACCTTAAGTCATTTGCCACTATACACTTGGTATATATCTCTAAAAAACATTGATATTCTCTTATATAACTTCAATGTCATCATCACAGCTCACTAACAATGATTCCTTGATATCGTCTAATACCCAATCTACAGTCATATTTCTCTAAGTGTCTTTAAAAATATCTCTTTACATTTCTGTTGATTGGGTCAAGTTCCTAAACAAGGTCCATATATCATACTGGTGGTTAAGCCTCTTTCCACCCCAGAGCAGTCCCTCTGAAACACTACCCACCACCACTTTTCCCCTGTGCTGACTTGTTGAAGAAACCAAGTCAGGAATCTATCCTGTGGTTATGACCCACATCCTGGATTTGTTTGCTTTTCTAATTCGTTACATAACTTAGTCCTCAATCTGCCATATCTCCTATAACTGGTCTGCACTTAGAGTCACTATATAATATCCTTTCTTGAGTAGACAGAGCCAGACTTAGAATACCAGAGCTAGATACAGGTGAGAATGGTATTTTAGTTATGCCACTTATAAGCTGTGTGACCTTGGGCAAGTTACTAAACCTATTTAAGCCTCCACTGTTTCATTTGTAAAACAGGATTATAACAGATCATAACTTGAAGAATTTTGTAAATATAAAGTGACATAATAAGGGGATTAGATCAATATGGCAGAGTAGGAGGACATGGAGATCACCTCCCCTAACAAACACATCAGAAATACATCTACAGGGGGCTTCCCTGGTGGCACGGTGGTTAAGAATCCACCTGCCAATGCAGGCACACGACTTCGAGCCTTGGTCCGGGAAGATCCCACATCCCGCGGAGCAACTAAGCCTGCATGCCATGACTACTGAGCCTGAGCCCTAGAGCCCGTGAGCCACAACTACTGAGCCCACGTGCCACAACTACTGAATCCCGTGCGCCTAGAGCCCGTGCTCCACAACAAGAGAAGCCACCGCAATGAGAAGCCTGTGCACCACAACAAAGAGTAGCCCCCACTCACCGCAGCTAGAGAAAGCCCATGCGCAACAACAAAGACCCAACACAGCCAAAAAAACAGATAAATAAAAATAAATAAATTTGCAAAAAAAAAAAAAGAATGCACAGACTGAATATAGCATAGTAAGATGTTTAAAAAAAAATACATCTACATGTGGAACAATTCGCATGGAAGGCTAACTGGAAACTGACAGAACGCCTCTACAACCAAAGCTGCAAGAAAGATTTCCACTAACTGGGCAGAATGGAAAAAAGGCTTAGGGTAGGGAGCTCCGCCACAGTGAGGGAGCTGAAAGGTCTGAGAGAACCCTCCCCCTGGGGAGTAAGCGGGTTGAGCCACAGACGGGGTGTCCTAGTCCCAGGGTCCTACATGGAGGAGACAAGCCCTCTGGCTGCTGGGAGAATTGTTGGAACAGAGAGAACTGGAGAAGCCTAGACTTTACCTGTGAAGAGTACATGGGGTCTGGCCTGCCAATAAACAGGGCAGAGAGAGCTCTGCACTGGTGGCTGCTGGCTTGCTACATTTCCCAATCCAAGCAGAAAGAATACCCCAGCCTCACCCACTCCACATCACAGCTTGGCACTAGATCTGGGGCAGACACGTCCTGGGAGAAGACTCGATCTAGGGACACAGAGATGGCCTAGTGGCCTGGGTTGTGGTCCAGCTGGAGTGGTGGCCATTGTTAGCGCTTACTCCTGCAATGCCTGGGAACCACTGCGACCAACACGATGAGGTCCCTTTCACAGACACATGAGTGTACCAGCTCCACCCACTCCACGCCAGAACTTGGCACTGGATCTTGGGCAGACAGGTCCTAGGAGAAGACTGCCACAGAGGCAGCCCAGATCTCTGGCGGCAGCATAGTCGCCTCATTTCCTACAGCCACAATGTCCCGGCCCCAGCCCCAGCCTAGTGAGTGCTTGGCCTGCCTACTCCACACCACAGCCTTGCACTAGATCAGGGATAACCACAACAGGGTTAGGGATGTGACTTTAGGTTGTGTCTGAGTGGAGCCACAGACACCTACTCAGGCGGTGCATCAGACCTCTGTGAGTTCACAAGCCAAACACTCAAGGGGAATGAAGCCTGAACAATCCAGAGCCTCAGTGCTTCTGCTCCAAAAACTGGTGAGCAGACCCTACCACTGACAGGGTGGCGACAGCCACAGAGCAGACAGGAAGTCCTGCTTCATACCCTGCACAGGCTCTAGATCCTCCAACACCAACCACAACCCCTAACAAGGTGATAGCAGTCAGCACACCCTAAGGGAAGAGCTGGCTGGCATCCATATCAAAACCAGCCTTCGCACCAAAGACACTGGTTTGTGTCTTTGAAGGATATGCACAGTCTGCACAGGGATGCTCCAACATGAAAGCACCCCTACAAGACCACAATAGATAACCATTTCTCCCTAGTTCACAGAGAAAGAGAAAGTTAAGTCAAATGAAAAGGCAGAGGAAATTCTCCCAATTAAAAGAGCAAGAGAAAGCCCCTGAAAAAACTAAATAATGAAACATAAAATCAGTCTACCAGACACTGAGTTCAAAGAATTATTAATAAAAATGCTGACTGGATTAAGAAAGAGAACTGATCTAAACACAGATTATTTCAACAAGGAACTAGAAACTATAAAGACCCAGCTGAAAACAGATAATTGAATTTCTGAGACAAAAAGCACTCTAGGAATAATGAATAGCCATCTTAATGACACAAGAAATAATCTGGAAGATAAAATAAATCACCCAATCAGAACAACAGACAGAAAAACAAATAAAAAAAGAAAAAGAAAGCAACATATGAGATCAATGGGATAATATAAAGTGTGCCAATCTATGTATAATAGGGGTTCCAGAAGGTGAAGAGAGAGAGGGGATTGAAAATGTATTTAAAGAAATTATGGCTGAAAAATCCCCAAACCTAAAGAAGGAAACAGGTATCTAGGTATAGGAATCACAGAGAGTCCCCAACAAGAGGAACTCAAACAGACCTACAGTAAGACATAATTAAAATAGCAAAAGTAAAAGAGAGAATTCAAAAGGCAGCAAGGGAAAATCAAAGAATCATTTACAAGGGAACACCCATGAAACTATCAACTGATAGAGGACCCAGAAAAACAAAACACAAAATGAAAGAGGGGAATTGCACTACCACAGAGATTAATTATGTGCCAACAAACTGGACAACCTAGCAAAAATGGACAAATTTCTACACATACAGCTTGCCAAGAATGAGTCAAGAAGAAACAATTTAGGGGCTTCCCTGGTGGCGCAGTGGTTGAGAGTTCGCCTGCCGATGCGGGGGACACGGGTTTGTGCCCCGGTCCGGGAAGATCCCACATGCCGCGGAGCGGCAGTGCCCGTGAGCCATGGACGCTGAGCCTGCGCGTCGGGAGCCTGCGCGTCGGGAGCCTGCGTGTCCGGAGCCTGTGCTCCACGATGGGAAAGGCCGCAGCAGTGAGAGGCCCACGTACCACAAAGAAAAAAAAAAAAAAAAAGAAGAAACAATTTAAACAGACCAATCACTAGAAGCAAAATAGAATCTGTAATTAAAAAAATTCCTCGCAGGCTTCCCTGATGGCACAGTGGTTGAGAGTCTGCCTGCCGATGCAGGAGACATGGGTTCGTGCCCCGTCCGGGAAGATCCCGCATGCCGCGGAGTGGCTGGGCCCGTGAGCCATGGCTGCTAAGCCTGCACGTCCGGAGCCTGTGCTCCGCAACGGGAGAGGCCACAACAGTGAGGCCCGCGTACCGCAAAAAATAAATAAATAAATAAAAATTCCTCGCAAACAAAAGATCAGGACTCAATGGCTTCAATGGGGAATTCTACCAAACAAACAAAAAAAGAACTTATTCTTCTCAAAGTATTCCAAAAAACTGAAGAAGAGGGAAAACTCCCAAATTCACTCTACAAGGCCACCATTACCCTGATACAAAACCAGACAAAGACACTACAAAAAAAGAAAATTATTACAGGCCAATATCTTTGATGAATATAGAGGCAAAAATCCTCAACCAAAGATTAGCAAACTGAATCCAACAATACTTAAAGAGGATCATATACCATGATCAAGTTGGATTTATTCCAGTGTCACATGCATGGTTCAACATACACAAATCAATCAATGTGATACACCATAACAACAAAAGGAAACACAAAAACTACATGTATTCTCAATAGATGCAGAAAAAGCATTTGACAGAATTCAACAACCATTCATGGTAAAAACTCTTGTCAAAGTGGGTATACAGGGAACATATTTCAACATAATAAAGACCATTTATGACAAACCCACAGGTAACATAATATTCAATGGTTAAAAGCTGAAAGCCTTCCCACTAAATTCAGGAACAAGACAAGGATGCCTTGTCTTTCGCTGCTTTTATTTAACATAGTATTGGAAGTCCTAGACACAGCAATAGGACAAGAAGAAGAAATAAAAGGTATCCAAATTGAAAGGGAAGAGGTCAAACTGTCACTATTTGCAGATGACATGATACTCTATGTAGAGAACCAGAAAGTCTCACACAAAACCCATTAGAACCAATAAATGAATTCAGCAAAGTTGTAGAATACAAGATTAAGATACAGAAATCTATTGCTTTTCTATTCCCAAGTAATAAAATATCAGAAAGTGAATGTAAAAAAAAAACATCCTATTTAAAATCACATAAAAACAAAACAAAACAAAAAACTTAGGAAGAAACTTAACGAAGGAGGTGAAAGATTTATACACTGAAAACTATAAAACACTGATACAGGAAATTGAAGATGATTCAATGAAATGAAAAGATAACCTGTGCTCTTGAGTTGGAAGAATTAATATTGTTAAAATGGCCATACTACCCAAAGCAACCTACAAATTTAATGTGATCCCTATCAAATTGCCCATGAAATTTTTCACAGAACTAGAATAAATAATCCTAAAATTTATAGGGATAGGGAGGGTGGGAGGGAGACACAAAAGGGAGGGCATATGGGGATATATGTATACATATAGCTGATTCACTTTGTTATACAGCAGAAGCTAACACACCATTGTAAAGCAATTATACTCCAATAAAGATGTTAAAAAAAATTTATAGGAACCATAAGAGATCCAGAATTGCCAAAGCAATCCTGACAAAAAAGAACAAAGCAGTAGGCATAACACTCCCAGACTTCGGACAATACTACAAAGCTACAGTAATCAAAATAGCATGGTTTTGGCACAAAAACAGACACCCACATTAATGGAACAGACTAGAGAGACCAGGAATAAACCCACCCAGCTATGGTCAACTAATCTATGACAAAGTAAGCAAGAATATACATGGAGAAAAGATAATCTCCTCAATAAGTGGTGCTGGGAGAACTGGACAGACACATGTAAAACAATAAGGTTAGAACATTCCCTCACACCATATACAAAAATAAACTCAAAATAGCTTGAAGATCTAAATGTAAGATATAACATCATAAAACACCTAGAAGAGAACATATGTAAAACAGTCTTTGACATAAATTGTAGCAATATTTTCTTAATTAGCCTCCCAAGGCAAAAGAAATAAAGGAAAAAATAAACAAATGGGACCTAATTAAACTTAAGTTTTTGCACAGCAAAGGAAACCATCAATGAAACAAAAAGACAACCTACAGAATGGGAGAAAATTCCATTTACAATGGAAGGAACCCAAGCATCAACAGATGACTGGCATAAGAAGATGCGGTATATATACAATGGAATATTACTCAGCCATAAAAAAGAATGAAATATTGCCATTTGCAGCAATGTGGATGGACCTAGAGAATATTATGCTTAGTAAAGTAAGTCATACAGAGAAAAACAAATACTATATGACAGCACTTATATGTGGAATCTAAAAATACAAATGAATGTATATACAAAACAGAAACAGGCTTACAGACATAGAAAACAAACTTATGATTATCAAAGAGTGTGCAGGGGGAGGGAATTAGGAGTATGTGATTAACAGATACAAACTACTATACATAAAATAGATAAGCAACAAAGATTTACTGTGTAACACAAGGAATTATACCCAATATCTTATAATAACCTATGATGAAATATAATCTGCAAAAAAATGGATTCACTAAGCTGTACACCTGAAACTAACATAATATTATAAACTAACTATACTTCAATTAAAAAAAATAAAATAAAGTGAGATATTGAATAAAATGCCCAGCAATATGCCTGATACATAGACAGGCAAGCAGCTGCCCAGTGAAGGTCAGGTCTAGCTGATGACAAGAGATAATTTCAGTTTATATAACAGAAATACCCATTCTAATAAAATAATTATAAAGTATCTAAAAAATTATGTTTTTTGGACATTGCAGAATATGTGCACTATTATTTCTGTAAGTGATTAAGCAATACTTACAGCAGAAGTAGAGAGTCCAAGGATTTTTGAAGCACAAATTGTCTTCAGGAATTTAGGTCTACTGCCAAGGGTGCACAGTCTCCCCCGGGCCAAAAACATGCTACAGGACAAAAGAAAAAATTTTAAAGGGAGTAAATATATACTTATATCACTATTAAACATTTATAGCTAGGTGATAGACCATAAACTTGTATAAAATAAAAATAAAATTTATTGATAGCTGAGTTTTCTTTCTATGATATAATCTCTCATCACTAGAATCATTCTAATAGAATCCTCCTTATACAAATTTATGCATGTGTCGTTTTAAAGTAGAGATCTGTAAGGATATGGTGAATTTAAAAAACAAAGTTCTAATTTAGTCAAGAGCATTAAACTACAGGAAGTAAAAGTTCCATTCCTAGTAGGCATAAAATCCAGAATATTTCAGTCTAAGAACTACTTAAATTTCAGAATCGTCTGGAGAAGTCACTAGTAAAAATGCAATTTGTAACAGTAAATTAAAGTTGTTAGAAACAGGTTATTTAGAAAGTTGTTTGAAAAGGATTATAGTAGGTCCTTGATAAATACGAAGAATATACGAATGAATCTTCCCTTATTTTCTCAGGTGGTACTACCTTCAACAATTCCAGTAGGTAGCTGGAAATCTATTGAAATGGCTTGCTAAGAGGCATGAATCTAGATTACTTCTCTACTTGTAAGGAAATCATTATCAATCATGGGTCAAAGTAGGGAGATCAAAGCAAAATGGAATTCTTATTATACTGCCATTTAGAAGTGAAAGCATTCAGGAAAGCAGAAACTTCCCATAAGGTTTTACTCTGACAATGTTCTATCAGTGGATGGCATTTCCTTCATCTCTAATAATCAAACTTTTAGAAAAAAAGACACACTTTATTGATTCAAAGGGACCACTGAAACTATCAATAGCTATGAATCTCTTTAAGTTACCAAAATGTGAAGGCTACAGATGTGAAAAATAATATATTGGATGTTTCTTAAAAAGTGAAATAGAAATTCCTTACCTTGTCAATAAAATTCAGCTTAAATGACAGCCTCTTAGCCATTCTACATCACATCAGCTTAGGTTAATTCTCTGCAAAGCACTTTCTGTTTGTTTGGCTGACCACTCACTCATTCATTTGATAATTTAATGTAAGCGCCATGAACAGGGGGTCCTGGTGCATTTAGTTCACCACTGTCTTCTCTGGCACATAGGAGGCACGTGATAAATAAATGTGTCAAATGACTGAATGAATACATAAAATCACATTATAAATTAATGATTTAAGTGAACTATTTATGATGAGTCCTTTTACGAAATATTGATTCCTTTGTAAAGTAAATAATTACCTCTTATGTTTTACGTCTTTCAAGTCAAAGAGCGGGTTTTCTTAAATCAAGAAATGCCTATTCTTTGGTCATTAATAGTTCTGTTCAGGAATAAAATATTAATTGGATTAGGCAGTAGGGCTAGTTCTGAGGAAAGGTATTACCAAACAACAGTGACTATGTTGAACAATCTTCATTCAGTATCATAGAGTTATTTGATTTAGGACAATATATTTTTCAGAAAAAAAATGCCCATTTATTTAAATTCAACCTAATTTATTTGTTATTAAGGAAAGTATAAGTAAAATTCTTCCTTGCAAGTAGAAAAGTGAGAGAAACCTCTTCTACCTTCTTCAGATAAATGGGGTTGGGGAGCTGGGAGGGGAGCAAACAGGACTAGGAGTCAGGATACCTGGATTCTAACCCTTATTTTTGATATTAAAAAAAGGTTTCTATCCTGGGACAATTCCCTGACCTTTGGTGAGCCTTAGTTTCCCCATACTCCAAAACAGATGAATAAATGAATCCTTGGTTTCAAGGTAATCTCAGAAAGTACTGTACGTCAGTGGCTGGTTGTGTGTAACCTCAGGCTGCAGGTCTTGGGAGATTCCCCCCAGGTTGGGTGAGCCACACCCTCTGGCCACCACACCTCAATACCCATTCCCCTTTAGAAGTTGACACTAAATCTACCTGTTTTCATCTGGAAATCCCAAAGCTTAATTCCCACCTCTTCTTCCCTGTTTTCTGCAGCACATTACCACCATAATGCAAAGTATTGCCTGGAAACTGACCCAGCCCTTCATTTCTCTTCCACTTTCCAAACTTTCTACTGTGTCTTTCGGAACGGCTGCACCATTCTCAGCGAATCCCATTACATCTTTATGTTTTCAGAGTGTTCCTTGTACCTCCTAGCTTGAACTGAAACCTTATTGCTCCCTGAAGATACCACTCCTATATGCCTCAGTGTCAGCTTTTGCTTGTATATGCCTCACTTATCTCTTTCTTACCATCTATTTTACCATTACCAGACTACTACTTCCGTCATCTGCTTCAATGATATTATCTTCTGGCCTGCTGATAACTCCTTGTCATTCATTAGAGATTTTGTCATTAGGCACACAGTTTTCTTCTCAACTCTAAGTACTGTGATCATCCCAGGTAATTCCCATGTCTTCAGAGATGGTCCATCCAACAACTGACATCCCTGTGCCCATCACTATTCTCTTCCACCCCACCCTAGGCACTCTCTCCTATAGTCACACCCTGCACCTTGCCATTACCTCAATCTGGTCTAATTCCAAAACAATTAATTGAAGTATTCTGATCTTTGACCATAAACTACCTATCCTTCCAATTTGCTTACTTATTCCAATGATTACTATTCTTAAATATCATCAAGATCTCTAGGAGGCTGCCTCTCCTTTTCTCAATCAGACCTCACCTTCCTTTATTTTCCAATTTAGACGCCAGTTCCACTGCTTCAATAATGTTCTTTACAATGCCCTAGCTCTCCGTCTGTCTTTTATAGATAGGTATCTATAAAACCCTGGCCCTGGATGAACTCAATTACAGTGTCTGTTTTTCCTATGGCCCATGAAGCTGTGGACTGCTGGAGAAAATCACAAAGGATAGGATCGGTTTCACCACAAATTATGGTCATTGATCTCAAATTGACCCCCAACACTCTCCAGCATTTCTACTATATTTTATAGGTACAGGATGGCAGAATATACTCCCCCAAAAATTGCCACTTTGGCCTAAGGATTATTGTGAGCTAAAGGCACTGGAAAAACAGCCGAGGCAAGAAGAGTGATCTGATCTCCCCCTTTCTTCCTGAAAACAGGAGATAAAATTCCCATGTGAAAGATACCTGCCCTATACTGGGAAAAAAGAAACACTCTTAGACAGGGAGTTAAAGCTGAGAGAATTCTGTACAAACAGACCTTGTTAAAATAATTCTTATCTTCCTTTAGTCTCCCTATATTTTTTGGTTACTTTTCCACAATGGCCTCTCTTTGTTCAATCTAGCATAAAAGCACTTGGTTTTGCTACTTCTTTGGGTCTTCATTTCCTTGTGAAAGTTCCTGTGTCACACAGAACTTTTATTAAATGTGTGCTTTTCTCCTGTTAATCTGTATTATGTCAGTTTAATTCTTGGGCCCACCCAAAAGCCATAAGAGAATAGGCAATATTTCTCTCCCATAGTACAAAATGATTAAATTTTTCCCACACTCCTCTAACATAAAACCCTCCTTAGTCTAAGCAGATGACCTTGCTCTCTATCACAGAGAAAACAGAAGCCATCAGACGCGAATTCTTTCAACCTACCCACGTGTAAAAAAACAAACCTAAAAATATTCCTTTTTTCTTCCTACTATAATAAAGGAAGTGACCCTGCTACAAAAGGACAGTCCCTCCTCCCATGACTTAGATGTCATTCCTCTCCCCTCCACAGAGACTTTGCTCCATTGATTATTACCCCTCTCCTCGGCATATTCAGCTTTCCTTGCTCAAGTTTCCTCTAGTTATTGGGTTGGCCAAAAAGTTTAAGGTAAAAATAAAAGACACATTATTCATTTTCACCAAGAACTTCATTGAACAACGAATTCACTGTTTTGTTCCACGACCTTCTGCCATTTTTCAGGCAACTTCATAATTCCATCTTCCCAAAACTTTTTATCTTTTTGAGCAAAGAATTGTTCCAGGTGCCTTTTACAGTCTTCGAGGGAATTAAAATTTTTTCCATTAAGAGAATTTTATAAAGACCGAAATAAATGGAAATCCAAAGGTACAATGTCTGGTAAATATGGCAGATGAATCAGAACTTCCCAGCCAAGCTGTTTTTGTCTGGTCATCAAAGAAACATGTGGTCCTGCATTATGCTGATGGAAGATCATGCGTTTTCTGTTGACTAATTCCAGATGCTTTTTGTCAACTGTTGCTTTCAGTTGGTCTAATTGGGAGCAGTACTTGTTGGAATTAATCGTTTGGTTTTCTGGAAGGACCTCATAATAGAGGACTCCCTTCCAATCCCACCATATACACAAGATCACCTTCTTTAGGCGAAGACCGGCCTTTGATGTGGTTGCTGGTGGTTCATTTCCCTTGCCCCATGATCTCCTCCATTCCACATTATTGTACAGTATCCACTTTTCATCGCCTGTCCCAATTTGTTTTAAAAACGTAACGGGGCTTCCCTGGTGGCGCAGTGGTTGAGAGTCCGCCTGCCGATGCAGGGGACGCAGGTTCGTGCCCCGGTCCGGGAAGATCCCACATGCCGCGGAGCCTGCGCGTCTGGAGCCTGTGCTCCGCATACGGGGAGGCCAAAACAGTGAGAGGCCCGCGTACCACAAAAAAAATAAAAATAAAAAAAAATAAATAAATAAAAACGTAACGTTTTCATTACGTTTAAGTAGAGAATTGCATGCGGAAGTACAGTCAAGAAGGTTTTCTTCGCTTAACTTATGTGGAACCCAAACATCAAAGTGATTCACATAACCAAGCTGATGCAAATGATTTTCAATGCTTGATTTGGATATTTTGAGTATGTCAGCTATCTCCCAAGTGGTATAACGTTGATTGTTGTCAATCAATATCTCGATTTGATCACTATCAACTTCAACTGGTCTACCCAACCATGGAGCGTCACCCAGCGAGAAATCTCCAGCACAAAACTTCACAGAACACTTTTGACACATTCAGTCACTCACAGCACCTTCTCCATACACTGCAGAAATCTTTTTTTGCGCTTAGGTTGCGTTTTTACCTTTCTTGAAATAATAAAGCATAATATGCCGAAAATATTGCTATTTTCTTCCATCGTCAATATTAAAATGGCTATACAAAAATTCACCAATTTTGATAAGTTTTTAAAAAATGCACGCTGATTTGAAAGCTGTCACAATACAATCTAATAAAATTGTTTCGAATGAAGTTAAAGACAACCAAGTGCTACTAGAGCCATCTTATTGAAAAAAACTGAACTTTTTGGCCAACCCAATGAAAACATATCATTTTATTAACTGTCCCCTTTCCTCAATTTATACTCCCTAACCCAGTGCAATCTGATTTTTGTACCCATCATTCCATAGAGGCAGCTCTTGCGCAAGTCAATTTTGACATTCATATTGTTAAATTCACTGGACATTTTGCAATTCTCACTTTCCTTGAGCTCTCTGCAGCTTTAGATCAGCTGGTCAAGCCCTGTCTCCTCCCAGAAACACCATTTTCCCTTGGCTTTTGACCTATGACAATCTCTCATTTTCCCAAACTTAAATGACAGAATTCCTCAATGCCCAGATCTTTTTTCTTCTCACTCATTACTCTCTCACTAGGTAATTTCATTGCAAAAGGAAACTGCGAGGGCTCCAGTGAATTATCGGCTCCAAAGAAATCTAAGCAGGCTGATAGATACAAATTCAGAACCCCTGAAGCTTTTTTTCTTCTGTACTTTAAATAAACATTTTTTGAGCAGCACTTTTCTAAAGCAATTAACATTTCATATGCATATTCACCGAGAAGCTAAATGAATAGATTGGGATGTCATTGAAAAGTTGGACAAAATCAAAAGGTATATGGCTTTTCATTTTAAACAATATTTTCACTGTTTCATTTATACTTAAAAACAGTGTTCTGTGAAGAAAATCAGGAAATTGTGAATCAGGGTATCTAGTAAACCTGATTATGGCATATTATACATAAGATAAACTCCACAGTCCTATACACATGATCAATAGAAAATTAAACTATTTATTATCATTGGTGTAGGCTGTTTAAAATGAAGATACAGAAGATATGTGTGGCACAGCTTGAGGGGACCTGAAGCTGAGAAGGCTGATGGATTGTTGGAGAATCCAGAGCTAAAAGATGAATAAAGCAGTCAAGATGAACTGTAAAAAGTTTGAAACTCTGGACTTAAAACCCAGATAATCAATTCATAACCACTTTGCATATGTGGAGGAGAGGTAGGAAAAGATTTAGTGAATTTCACAAAGTACAGATGTTCAGGTTAACAGCAAGCTCAAGGAAGATTAATGTGAGGTGACTGCAAAAAGGCCTAGTGCTAATGAATGCACAACCCAGGTTAAGAGTCTGACCCAAGGAAAGTTTATTTCCACCTCACGCTGTACCTGTTGGTCCACTTCTAGAATGTTTATAAGGCTTACTGATACAACATAGGGCATATAGGAGGTGAACAAGGTACTGGCGCGGGAAGTACAGTGGGAATAAGCCTCAAAGCCATGTCACTGAAGCAAGAATGGGAAAAATCAGCCATACTGAGCCGGCACAAGACTTAAGTTAGGAGACATGATCCTGAAATTGCTGAAAAGCTGCTTTGTGAAAATGGGATTCGTGTAATTAATTACAAATTTCTGCAGAGGGAAGGAATCTGGCTGTCCGGTTTAAGTTGTCACGAGTTTGGTTTCAGCCCCACGTGAGTTAACTTTGTAATGGTGGGTGTGCAGCCCAGTGTGGAAGGAGCCAGCTGCCCGGCTGCGCCCTCAGGTAGCAGCGGAGGAGCCGCGCGCCAGCAAGACGGAAGAATGTCCGTACTGGCTGGGGGCTCCAAAAGCAACAGATTGGGCCTCTTTTCTGTTTTATCTTAAAAACTATGGGTTCCACTAAGAGTCACTTACGTGGCAAGTGAGCAGCCTTGTTCCTTTTTTTAAATTGATTATACCGATTACGGATGAACTGGAAGAATACTGATTACGGATGAACTGGAGTCGGTGTCAGCTTCCCACACCGTTTACAAAATGCCCAAATTGCAAAAATGAAGCGCAAAAGGAGGAGACAAGGACCGGGGTCCAAGGGACCCCACCCTATAAGACCAGTCACCTCAGGGCCATTCCCTCTCTAGAGCAAGCAAACTCGGAAATTCCAGCGCTGACCCTCTGCTACCAGCCCCGTGGGCCGCCAGGGCCGGGGGTCAGCGGCCCAGGCCCGCGCTCCCGCCTCCGGTCCGGGAGGCGAGTCCGAATGCTGAAGGAAATCCAGCCCCGGCTCTTCCTCCCAGCCCGCCAGGCGCGCGGCCGGGCGAGCGCACCCCAGCTAGGCCTCCCTCCCTCCCAACCTCCCTCCGCGCGTCTCCGCACCCGAGACCACTGCCCTCAGCCCCACCAAGTGACCACCTTGCGCCCCACTCACACCCGTCACGCGAACACCTCGTCTCCCTGAGTTCCAGTCCCGCGAAGCCTCAAGAGCCTGATGGGCCGGGACTCGGACGTGGGGGCGGAGCCTGGAAGGGATTGACTGTGGGGTCGGGATTCCAAACGCCGATTGGCTGAGGGACAGGCCGGGGTAGCGGACTGGACGCAACTGGGCGGGCGTGGAGAAGGGGGAGGTGAAAGGCGCCGGGCACAGGAGAGTAAGGGGGCGGGAGGGAGGTGCGCGGGGATGTGGCCGGGGATTGGCTGTGGTGTCTAGACTCGGGCGTGATGTGCTGTGAGGACAGCCGGGAACCGGGACTGGACTTGGCAGGTGGAGGTGCGGAGCCGGATCAGGGCCTTGCAATAGACGCGGGTCTAGGTGAGGGGTGGAATGGGGCGGAGGCTTGTATATAGCCGGGACTGGGTATGAAGTTGAGGTCTAATTGGATGTATGTGACCTATTGATTTGGGGCGGGTTATAGGACAAAGGATTGATTTGGAAGAAAAAGCAAGCTATGGGGTCACAGGGCTTAGGTGAGGGGAAGCATGTAGTTTGAACGATGTTAGAAGGTGCCAGAGAGGGCAAGGCTAAAGAGAGTGTGCGAAAAGTTTTGTAGATGTATTTATCACCTATGATGGTGGTAAGGGGGGAAAAAAAGGAACTTTACTTTCCTGAACAGTAAAACGAATTCGATCAGAGAACCGGGAATGGAATAGGGTATGAAACTGAGAAGGAAAATAAGTGACACTTTAAACGTGAAGAAGAAAAATCGGCTAAGAGAAAAAGGAACATCAGAAATTACTCCTTTATTGAGGGCAGTGTTAGCCAAAGGAGAGGTTCTGGTAAGAATTAGGTTTCATAAGTAGATTTTCCTTATCTCCTAATTTAAGACAATGAGAGGATAGAAGGAGTTGGGGAACAGTAGCTTGTTATTCAACTGCAGAAGAAAGAATAAAGATAATCTCTGGTTGAAGGAATCTACTCTGCACCTAGGTACTGCGAGATTCAGAAGATTATCAGGTGAATGGAGAGATGCTTGTGTACAATAGGGACAAGTATTTGAGCATGTATTGGGTGATTTGGAGGGGAGGGTTCAAGGAAATGGAGATTCATGCTGTTTTGGGTGCTGTCTGGAAGTGGGGGTGATTATTAGATTGGGCATCATAATACATCTTATGTAGAAGAAGGGAGGAAAATTGCAAGGCTAAGTCTGTAGTTGGTAAAGAAGCAATGATTTTGCTAACCGGGAGAAGAGGAGGTTTGCTATTTTTGTAGTTTGCAGTGACCTTGTTTTTATTGGAGTTTAGGCAAGTTTATTGAGTGATCTTATCTGTTGTCTCATTTCATCATAGCCAGAGAGTGACTGATGTTAGTGTTCTGTCCGATTTTTATATTTTACAGGGGAACACCAGGGCTAGTTCCTAACAATACCGAAGCCTTAAGGGGAAGTGTCAGTTCAGTTCCTGATAGCAAGTACTGCTTATCTTTTTCTCATATTTAACAAATACGTGAATTGGAAACATAGGTGTGGAGGCTTCTGGGGGAAATGAGGCAGAGAAAGTGAGTGTCTCAAACCTTAAAGAGGAAGAAACAGGCAATAGACAAGTAAGTATATACAATGACTTCAGATGGTGATAAGTGCTATGAAAGAAGCAATGAGGGGTGGAGACTGCAGAGAGTTTAAATACGGATAGTCAGGATAGGCTTTTTTTGAGAAGGTAACATTTGAACCAGAATTGAATGATAAAGACACAACTTTGCAAAAAATTATTCTGGATAGGAAAATAGCAGTTGAAAAGGCTCTGATATGAGAATAAACTTGGCATGCAAGGAATAAGAAAGAGGCCAGTGTGTCTAATGCACTGTAATCCAGGGGAAAGTGCTTCCAGATTAGGGTGGAGAGAAAGGCAGGGACCAGATCACGCAGAGCCTTGAAGACCACAGAAAGTTTCAATTTTATATTGATGTAGCCATTGGAAGATCTTAAGCAGAGGAATAATATAATCTTAATTACATTTTTAAAAGTCACTCACTCTAGTTACTTTGGAGAAGAGACTTGCAGGTAGGCGAGAGTAGAAGCAGGAAGGAGGAGGTTAGGAGGTTGTTAGTGGGAGATATGATGTTGTCTGGGCTATGGTGGTGGCAGAGGAAGAAAAGAGGGCTAGGGTCACAACGTTCATTCTGCCGACATTCACTTATTCCTCTTTTTCAGCTCTACCACTCCACAGTCACCTCTGCCTAATTTGTCCTAATTCATACACTCTCTGTTTACCCTCTTCAGAGTATAAACTTCCAATCTCTTGCTGAAGTGAAGGAGGAAATTTGGTGGGGATGTGCAAACTTGCAGTGGGGATCTGAGGATCTAGTTGTTTCTTAGAAAGGCCTTTAAATGACCCTCGTGTTTTTAGTCCTGAACCTTTGCAGAGTTCTGTGGGGGTAGATCTAGTTGCTTTTTTGGCTTTCTTTATGACTAGTCTGGGATTAACCGTTTTTGAATCTGCTGTCAATTTCTACCTGCCTGTTTGCTTTCTAAGGTCTATAAATTTGTTGTCACTGTCTTTCCCCTTGTTCATTTTCTCATACGGTTATGGCTTAAAAGAACCTCCTCACTGTTATTTCAGTGTGGTTTAAGTAGAGAGAGAGAGTATAAATATGTTTGATTTGCCATCTCTTATTGTTGTTATTGGTTTACATGCACGTTCATTCAATGATTGGAAGACCAAATGCTGGGCATTCAAATACTTTGTTCATATGCCAAGGTTTGTGTTACTGTTTTTTTTTTTTTTTTGCGGTACGCGGGCCTCTCACTGTTGTGGCCTCTCCAGTTGCAGAGCACAGGCTCCAGACGCGCAGGCGCAGCGGCCATGGCTCACAGGCCCAGCCGCTCCGCGGCATGTCGGATCTTCCCGGACCGGGGCACGAACCTGTGTTCCCTGCATCAGCAGGCGGACTCTCAAACACTGCGCCACCATGGAAGCCCTGTGTTATTCTTTATACTCATGTTGGCTTTTAAAACAGAAATGTAAGTGACTCCTCGGAATTAATAACTAAAGGCTGTGCTTTTCTTATATCTTGTGCTCATTTGTTTTCTGAATAAAAAGATAGTATCTCCCTTTTAAAGTCTTTTCCACTTTCTCATACAGAGGGCTAAAAATATTCTGAAATACAGCAGAGAGAAGGCAGTACAGCTTAGTTGGCAAGCCAACCTGTCTGGTTCAGTTCTCAACTCTGCAATTTTCTAGCGGTGTAAACTTGGGCAAGTTACTTCATTTCTCTGTATTTCAATTTCCTTATCGGTAAAATGTGTGTAATAGAACATTACTTATAGTGCTATTTTAAGGATTAAATGACTTCATAGACTGAAAAAAAAACCCTTAGAATTGTGCTTGGTTCTTACTAAGTACTATACAATTTTTCCTTAAGAAAAAGGGAAAGAGAATCTTTAGGATAGGGCTGCTAGTTATACCCCAATATTTAGTATTCTTTTCTTCTATAGTAATACAACCCCCAAATTTCAGCAGAGTATATGAGTGCTTGGTATAAAGACTGGATTTCCAGTCTTTGTTTTAGCTGGGTGGGGGCCATATGACTAAATTCTAGCCAACCGGATATAAGTGGAAGCTATATGTGCTGCTTCCAGGAAATGTCTTGAAGGATCATACGCCCTTATTGCTCCCTCTGTTTGTGGTTTCCCTGACAGTTTGAGTACAGACATGTTGGCTACCACCCTCTTGCACAACCAGGTAGAATCTTCAAGTTGAAGATGGTAGAACAATAGTATGGAAGACAAGGAGCCTGAGACCTGATATCATGAAGCTACCACTCTAGCTCCAGACCTACTGTATTGACATAAGAGAGAAATCAACCTCAATTTTGTTTAAATCTTTTGTATAGGTTTCCTGATATGCAGTCATAGTACTGCTGTGATGGTTTACTGACTCCTCTCATTTGCTCACCAAAGACATCTCACTTTACATGGACCTTGCAGGCGACAATAGAATGGCAGAGAGGAGAACAAAGTGGAAGATACAAGCAATGCCTTATTATCTGGAGTAATAAGGCCACTTCTCAAGCAGCATCTGTCCCTTGTAGGTATTAAGGGTCAGGCAGGCAGAACTACATTCTTCCTTTACTCATAATACTCAAGCAGTACTAGGAAGGACCTGCTCCAGGAAAAAATGACAATTAAGTGTGGGTTTGTAAGTTCCTAAAGTGTTTTCCATCTTACACTCTTGCTATAAAGAGTTATGTTCTTGAAAGTTGCTGAGAGTAAATCTTAAGTGTTTTCAACATACGCACACACACACACACACACAGAAAAGAGTTAACTATGTTAATTGTGTGAGGGGATGTATGTGTTAATTATCTTGATCTTTGTAATCATTCTATGGTGTATATATATATATGGAATCACCATGTTGTCTACTTCAAATATATACGATTATATCTGTCAAAAGAGTTATGTTTAGAGGACAGACAGCAGAAACAAGAAGAACTACAATTCTGCAGCCTGTGGAATGAAAATCGCATTCACAAAAAGATAGACAAAATGAAAAGGCAGAGGGCTATACATCAGATGAAGGAACAAGATAAAATCCCAGAAAAACAACTAAATGAAGTGGAGATAGGAAACCTACCAGAAAAAGAATTCAGAATAATGATAATGAAGATGACCCAGGACCTCAGAAAAAGAATGGAGGTAAAGATTGAGAAGATGCAAGAAATGTTTAACAAAGACATAGAAGAATTAAAGAACAAACACATAGAAACACATAGAAAAATTAAACAACAAACACACAGAAATGAACAATACAATAACTGAAATGAAAAATACGCTAGAAGGAATCAGTAGCAGAATAACTGAGGCAGAAGAACGGATAAGTGACCTGGAAGACTGAATGGTGGAATTCACCGCTGTGGAACAGAATAAAGAGAAAAGAAATGAAGACAGCCTAAGAGACCTCTGGGACAACATGAAATGCAACAACATTCACATTATAGGGATCCAGAAGGACAGGAGAGAGAGAAAGGACCCAAGAAAATATTTGAAGTGGTTATAGTTGAAAACTTCTCTAACATGGGAAAAGAAATAACCACCCAAGTCCAGGAAGCACAGAGTCCCAGGCAGGATAAACCCAAGGAGAAACACACCAAGACACATAGTAATCAAACTGACAAAAAATTAAAGACAAAGAAAAAGTATTGAAAGCAACAAGGGAAAAAGGACAAATAACATACAAAGGAACTCCCATAAGGTTAACAGATGATTTCTCAGCAGAAACTCTACAAACCAGAAGGGAGTGGCATGATATATATAAAATGATGAAAGGGAAGAACCTACAACCAAGATTACTCTACCCAGCAAGTATCTCATTCAAATTCAATGGAGAAATCAAAAGCTTTACAGACAAGCAAAAGCTAAGAGAATTCAGCACCACCAAACCAGCTCTAAAACAAATGCTAAAAAAATTTCTCGAGGGGGAAACACAAGAGAAGAAAAGGACCTAAAAAAACAAACACATAACAATTAAGAAAATGGTAACAGGAACATACATCTCGATAATTACCTTAAAAGTGAATGGATTAAATGCTCCAACCAAAAGACACAGGCTTGCTGAATGGATACAAAAACAAGACCCATATATATGCTGTCTACAAGAGACCCACTTCAGATCTAGGGACACATACAGACTGAAAGTGAGGGGATGGAAAACCATATTCAATGCAAATGGGAATCAAAAGAAAGCTGGAGTAGCAATACTCATATCAGATAAAATAGACTTTAGAATAAAGAATGTTACAAGAGACAAGGAAGGATACTACATAATGATCAAGGGATCAATCCAAGAAGAAGATATAACAATTATAAATATAGATGCACACAACATAGCACCTTAATACATAAGGCAGCTGCTAACAGATATAAAAGAAGAGATTGACAGTAACACCATAATAGTGGGAGACTTTAACACCTCAATTACACCAATGGACAGATCATCCAGACAGAAAATTAATGAGGAAACACAAGATTTAAATGACATAATACACCAGATAGATTTAATTGATATTTATAGGACATTCCATCCGAAAACAGCAGATTACACTTTCTTCTCAAGTGCAAACAGAACACTCTCCAAGATAGGTCACATCTTGGGTCACAAATCAAGCCTTGGTAAATTTAAGAAAATTTAATCATATCAAGTGTCTTTTCCAACCACAACGCTATGAGATTAGAAATCAATTACTGGGAAGAAAAATTTAAAAAAACACAAACAAATGGAGGCTAAACAATAAGTAACTAAATAACCAAGAGATCACTGAAGAAATCAAAGAGGAAATCAAAAAATACCTAGAGAGAAATGACAACGAAAAAAGATGATCCAAAACCTATGGGATGCAGCAAAAGCAGTTCTAAGAGCGAAGTTTATAGCTATACAATCCTACCTCAAGAAACAAGAAAAATCTCAAACAATCTAACCTTACACGTAAAGGAACTAGAGAAAGAAGAACAAACAAAGCCCAAGTTAGTAGAAGGAAAGAAATCATAAAGATCAGAGCAGAAATAAATGAAATAGAAACGAGGAGAACAATAGCAAAGATCAATAAAACTAAAAGCTGATTCTTTGAGAAAATTTAAAAAATTGATAAAACTTTAGCCAGACTCATTAAGAAAAAGAGGGAGAGGACTCAAATCAATAAAATTAGAAATGAAAAAGGAGAAGTTACAACGGACACTGCAGAAATACAAAGCATCATAAAGACTACTACGAGCAACTCTATGCCAATAAAATGGACAACCTGGAAGAAATGGACAAATCCTTACAAACATATAAACTTCCAAGACTGAACCAGGAAGAAATAGAAAATATTAACAGACAAATCGCAAGTAATGAAATTGAAACTGTGATTAAAAATCTTCCAACAAACAAAAATCCAGGACCAGATGGATTCACAGGTGAATTCTATCAAACATTTAGAGAAGAGTTAACACCCATCCTTCTCAAACTCTTCCAAAATACAGCAGAGGGAGGAACACTCCCAAACTCATTCTACGAGGCCACCATCACCCTGATACCAAAAGAAGACAAAGATACTACAAAAAAAGGAAATTACACACCAATATCACTGATGAATATGGATACAAAAATCCTCAACAAAATACTAGCAAACAGAATCCAACAACACATTAAAAGGGTCATACACCATGATCAAGTGAGATTTATCCCAGGGATTCAAAGATTCTTCAATATACACAAATCAATCAGTGTGATACACCATATTAACAAATTGAAGAATAAAAACCATATGATCATCTCAATAGAGGCAGAAAATGCTTTTGACAAAATTCAACACTCATTTATGATAAAAACTCTCCAGAGGCATAGAGGGAACATACCTCAACATAATAAAGGCCATATATGACAAACCCACAGGGAACATCATTCTCAATAGTGAAAAACTGAAAGCATTTCCTCTAAGATCAGGAAGAAGACAAGTCCACTCTAGCCACTATTATTCAACATAGTTTTGGAAGTCCTAGCCACAACAATCAGAGAAGAAAAAGAAATAAAAGGAATTCAAATGGGAAAAGAAGTAAAAACGTCACTGTTTGCAGATGATATGATACTATACATAGATAATCCTAAAGAAGCCACCAGAAAACTACTAGGGCTTATCTATGCATTTGGTAAAGTTGCAGGATACAGAATTAATGCCCAGAAATCTCTTGCATTCCTATAAACTAACAATGAAAGATCAGAAAGAGAAATTAAGGAAACAATCCCATTCACCATTGCAAAAAAAAAAAAGAATGAAATACCTAGAAATAAAGCTAAGGAGGTAAAAGACCTGTACACAGAAAACTATAAGACACTGAAGAAAGAAATCAAAGACAACACAAACAGATGGAGAGATATAACATGTTCTTGGATTGGAAGAATGAATATTGTGAAAATGACTATACTACCCAAAGCAATCTACAGATTCAGTGCAATCCCTATCAAATTACCAATGGCATTTTTTTACAGAACTAGAACAAAAAATCTTAAAATTTGTATGGAGACACAAAAGACCCCAAATAGCCAAAGCAGTCTTGAGGGAAAAAAATGGAGCTGGAGGAATCAGATTCCCTGACTTCAGATTATACTACAAAGCTACAGTAATCAAGACAACATGGTACTTGCACAAAAACAGAAATATAGATCAATGGAACAGGATAGAAAGCCCAGAGATAAACCCACACACCTATGGTCAACTAATCTATGACAAAGAAGCAAGGATATACGATGGAGAAAAGACAGTCTCTTCAATAAGTGGTGCTGGGAAAACTGGACAGCTACATGTAAAAGAATGAAATTAGAACACTCCCTAGCACCCTACACAAAAATAAACTCAAAATGGATTAAAGACCTAATTATAGACCGGTCACTATAAAACTCTTAGAGGAAAACTTAGGAAGAACACTCTTTGGCATAAATCACAGCAAGATCTTTTTTTGACCCACCTCCTAGAGTAATGGAAATAAAAACAAAAATAAACAAATGAGACCTAATGAAACTTCAAAGCTTTTGCACAGCAAAGGAAACTATAAACAAATGAAAAGACAACCCTCAGAATGGGAGAAAATATTTGCAAATGAATCAATGGACAAAGGATTAATCTCCCAAATATATAAACAGCTCATGCAGCTCAATATTAAAAAAACAAACAACCAATCAAGAAATGGGCAGAAGACCTAAATAGACATTTCTCCAAAGAAGATGTACAGATGGCCAAGAAGCACATGAAAAGCTGCTCAACATCACTAATTATTAGAGAAATGCAAATCAAAACTACAGTGAGGGGCTTCCCTGGTGGAACAGTGGTTGAGAGTCTGCCTGCCAATGCAGGGGACACGGGTTCGTGCCCCAGTCCAGGGAGATCCCACATGCCACGGAGCAGCTGGGCCCGTGAGCCATGGCCTCTGAGCCTTTGCATCCGGAGCCTGTGCTCCGCAATGGGAGAGGCCACAACAGTGAGAGGCCCGCGTTCCGCAAATTAAAAAAAAGAAAAAAGAAGAAAAAAATAACTACAATGAGGTATTGCCTCACACCAGTTAGAATGGTCATCATCAGAAAATCTACAAACAACAAATGCTGGAGAGGGTGTGGAGGAAGGGGAACCCTCTTGCACTGCTGGTGGCAATGTCAATTGATACAGCCACTATGGAGAACAATATGGAGCTTCCTTAAAAAACTAAAAATAGAACTACCATATGACCCAGCAATCCCACTACTGGACATATACCCTGAGCAAACCATAATTCAAAAAGACACATGCACCCCAATGTTCATTGCAGCACTGTTTACAATAGCCAGGTCATGGAATCAACCAAAATCCCCATCAACAGACGAATGGATAAAGAAGATGTGGTACATATATACAATGGCATATTACTCAGCCATAAAAAGGAACAAAACTGAGTCTTTTGTAGAGACGTGGATGGGCCTAGAGACTGTCATACAGAGTGAAGTAGGTCAGAAAGAGAAAAACAAATATCATATAGTAACACATATATGTGGAATGTAGAAAAATGGTACAGATGAACCGGTTTGCAAGGTGGAAATAGAGACATAGATGTAGAGAACAAACATGTGGACACCAAGGGGGAAAGTGGGGCTGGGGTTGGTTGTGGTGGGATGAATTGGGAGGTTGGGATTGACATATATGCACTAATATGTATAAAATAGGTACCTAATAAGAACCTGCTGTATAAAAGAAAAAGTTATGTTTAGTTTTCAGCCTCATGTAGCTATTTAAAATGGAATATTTTGAGTACGGATATGTATTATTACTGTAAATTAATGCTTTTCAGCCAGGTAATAATAGCTGTACAAACATTAGCTTAAATATTTCAAAAACTGTAGTAGAAATTGTTCATTTGCCCACAGAAATGTTGCGCAGCATAACTGTGTATCTATTTACCTATCTGTTCGCCTGCCTGTGTATATTTTCACATACACATTTGGCTGGATTTATAGCAATTCAATTGTTAGTACTGGGTACTCAATACGAGAAAGTCTTCACAATCTTTGAACAATTTTTTAAAAGAGAAAATGAATTTTGACTTTACATTTCAGTTGGTTAAAAAAAATTCATTCAAAACATGGGTTCCATATGTAACATATAACAATAAAAATTGTGCTGTGGAGACACTGTCAAGTACTGTGCCCTCCAAAACATGGATTAGGTTGTGGCTTCTGGCTAATGTGTGTTTAAAAATGCTGCTACACAAGTAAGTATCACTGCCTTAGAACCTGGTAGAAATTGCTCTTCTTGGGGAAGTGTTGTGTTCCTTTCTCATTCTGACTTTGCCTCTGGAATTCGTGGCTCACACTGGAGCTTTTCAGCTTTCAGAGCCCTCTAGGCACGTTCTCAGCTCCTGGAGGATGTTTATGGCTACTGACCTTTGCTCCCTCAATTTGTTGTGCTGTGCAGTGTCCTTTTGGCACTGCTGCTGGTTCAAAGTCAGTACTGCATGCTTTATGCCAGGTAGATCCCCAAAGCAGTGGCAGGAACATAAATTGACACCAGGTTCTCTAGGTCTCTAAAGAAGGGATAATGATGAAATCCTTTGGGGGGAGAAAGAAGGAGAAGATTCCTTTCTAAATAGTACAAGAATACAAATAACTATCAAATTCTAGAAACATTCAATATGACTTTAGATAAATGGTAAACTTTCAGGGAAAAGCATCAGGAATGCGGTTGGGGTGATAAATGTTGTATATAAGATAGTCATTCGTGTGTTTAAAATGGAGGGTTTACTATGTGCCTGACGGCCTTCTAGATCCTGCTGATTCCATGACGAACAAAATAGAGAAAGTTTCTGCCCACATGGAGCTTATGTTCTATTGAGGGAGACAGGCAATAAATATGAACAAACAAATTTAGGTGATATCAGGTAGTGATAAAATACTGTGAAGAAAAATTAAAATACTTGTATTGGCCACTAGATGGAGCTCATTGCTCTCTTCATTTCTTTCACCAATCGCCTGAAAAAGAAGCTGAGTGCATGATACACTATTATCATGTTATATTTTGGGGCCAGGTGATAGACCTTTTGTTTCCTCAGTTTGTCTCTCTTCCTATTTCTCCCTCCCAATTTGGATTTTTTTTTCTACTAATTGATTGATAAGGGGAAACATGGTTAAGACATATTAAGGCATCATCTCAGATATCTTGGTATAGGTGGATTAGATCAACTCCTTCCTAAATCATAGAAATCCTCTCCCCTCAGTTTCCTGGGTATTTAACTTCCTGCATTTATTTGTTTAATATCTGTATTCACCATTAGACTGTTAGCTCCTTAAGAGAGAGACTTCAACTGTGTTTCTCAGTCCTTGGCAGAGTACAAATCTTTTGAATGGATGAATTCCTTTAGTCTGAACAATTCCTGATTTCCAGGTAGTCTCATTTAACTTTATAGGGGGATCGTTTTGGAGTTAGGTTGGAAAAAAATCTCCACAATAAAAACTGGGTGAGTTTGCCTGTCTTGTGTTCTATGACTGACCCTCTGTCAAGGACCTCCCAGTAGATGGGAAGGGTGGGATATGTGTGTTTGTATATGATAGGCAAATTATTTGGCATTCTGAGTTCCTGCCCATATTTTTTCCTCTTTCTATTTGGATAAAAGCCCAATGCAACAATGGATGTATTTCTAGTCCATTGGTTAAGCTCATTTGAACTTAACCAATGTTAGGCACATGCTTTTGTCAGGGTTAACTCTAGAAAAAGGGTCTTAAAACTTCTACTCTTCAGAGAGTGGAAGGGTCATTGTGAAAACTACTAGGGAGATGGAATCTATCCTATAATCTCTTGGTCTTAGATTGGTTTTCAACACCTATACATGTTTTGTTAGATTTACACCGTAAGTATTCATTTTTGGTAGCTATTGTAAATGGTATTCATTTTTCAGTTTTGGTCTACTGTGGTTCATTGCTTGTATATAGAAATATAATTGAAGGTAGATTTTTGTGTGTTGATCTTGTGGGTTACAACCTTGTTAAACTCACTTATTAGTTCTAAGAGGTAGATTTCCTGGGACCTTCTATATGGATGATCTTGTTGTTGGAGAATAAGGACATTCTATTTTATCCTTTCTGATCTATGTGCCTTTTGTTTCTTTTTCTTCCTATATTATGCTAAGACTTTCAGTATAACGTTGAACTGGCCTGGTGAATGCAGACATCCTTGCTTTTCCCTTTAGTAGGGGCGAGGCACTCAGTTTTTGATCATTAAATATGATGTCACCTATAGGTTTTCTGTAGATGCCTTTTATCAGCTTGTAGAAGTTCATTTTTACTCTAGTTTGCTGGGAGTTTTATCATGATACGTGTTTTGTCAAGGTTTTTCTGAATCTATTTATATAACTAAGTGGTTTTCTTTCTTCAGACTTTTAGTAGGGTGAATTGCATTAATTGATTTTTTAACTACTCTTGCATTCACAGAAGGAACCCCACTTGGTCGAGGTGCATTATGTTTATGTATTTCTGCATTTGACTTGCTAATATTTTGTTGAGGATTTTTGCATATATTTTCATAAGGATAATAGTCTTTAGTTTTCTTTTCTTTTTTTTTTCTTACATCTTTATTGGAGTATAATTTACAATGTTGTGTTAGTTTCTGCTTTATAACAAAGTGAATCAGTTATACATATACCTATGTTCCCATATCTCTTCCCTCTTGCGTCTCCCTCCCTCCCACCCTTCCTATCCCACCCCTCTAGGTGGTCACAAACCACCTAGCAGATCTCCCTGTGCTATGCGACTACTTCCCACTAGCTATCTATTTTACATTTAGTAGTGTATATATATACATATGTCCATGCCACTCTCTCGCTTTGTCACAGCTTACCCTTCCCCCTCCCCATATCCTCAAGTCCATTCTCTAGTAGGTCTGTGTCCTTATTCCTGTCTTACCCCTAGGTTCTTCATGACATTTTTTTCTTTCTTAGATTCCATATATATGTGTTAGCATACGGTATTTGTCTTTCTCTTTCTGACTTACTTCACTCTGTATGACAGACTCTAGGTCCATCCACCTCACTACAAATAACTCAATTTCGTTTCTTTTCATGGCTGAGTAATATTCCATTGTATATATGTGCCACATCTTCTTTATCCATTCATCCGATGATGGACACTTAGGTAGTTTCCATCTCCTGGCTATTGTAAATAGAGCTGTAATGAACATTTTGGTACATGACTCTTTTTGAATTATGGTTTTCTCAGGATATATGCCCAGTAGTGGGATTGCTGGGTCATATGGTAGTTCTATTTGTAGATTTTTAAGGAACCTCCATACTGTTCTCCATAGTGGCTGTACCAATTCACATTCCCACCAGCAGTGCAAGAGTGTTCCCTTTTCTCCACACCCTCTCCAGCATTTATTGTTTCTAGATTTTTTGATGATGGCCATTCTGACTGGTGTGAGATGATATCTCATTGTAGTTTTGATTTGCATTTCTCTAATGATTAATGATGTTGAGCAATCTTTCATGTGTTTGTTGGCAGTCTGTATATCTTCTTTGGAGAAATGTCTATTTAGGACTTCTGCCCATTTTTGGATTGGGCTGTTTGATTTTTTATTATTCAGCTGCATGAGCTGCTTGTAAATATTGGAGATTCATCCTTTGTCAGTTGCTTCATTTGCAAATATTTTCTCCCATTCTGAGGTTGTCTTTTGGTCTTGTTTATGGTTTCCTTTGCTGTGCAAAATCTTTGAAGTTTCATTAGGTCCCATTTGTTTATTTTTGTCTTTATTTCCATTTCTCCAGGAGGCGTGTCAAAAAGGATCTTGCTGTGATTTATGTCATAGAGTGTTCTGCCTATGTTTTCCTCTAAGAGTTTGATAGTTTCTGGCCTTACATTTAAGTCTTTAATCCATTTTGAGCCTATTTTTGTGTATGGTGTTAGGGAGTGTTCTAATCTAATGCTTTTACTTCTACCTGTCCAGTTTTCCCAGCACCACTTATTGAAGAGGCTGTCCTTTCTCCGCTGTACATTCCTGCCTCCTTTATAAAAGATAAGGTGACCATATGTGCGTGGGTTTACCTCTGGGCTTTCTATCCTGTTCCATTGATCTATATTTCTGTTTTTGTCCCAGTACCATACAATCTTGATTACTGTAGCTTTGTAGTATAGTCTGAGGTCAGGGAACCTGATTCCTCCAGCTCCATTTTAGGTTCTCAAGATTGCTTTTTCTATTCAGGGTCTTTGGTGTTTCCATACAAATTGTGAAATTTTTTGTTCTAGTTCTGTGAAAAATGCCAGTGGTAGTTTGATAGGGATTGCATTGAATCTGTAGATTGCTTTGGGTAGTGGAGTCATTTTCACAATGTTGATTCTTCCAATCCAAGAACATGGTATATCTCTCCATCTCTTTGTATCATCTTTAATTTCTTTCATCAGTGTCTTATAATTTTCTGCATACAGATCCTTTGTCTCCTTAGGTAGGTTTATTCCTAGATATTTTATTCTTTTTGTTGCAATGGTAAATGGGAGTGTTTTCTTGATTCCACTTTCAGATTTTTAATCATTAGTGTATAGGAATGCCAGAGATTTCTGTGCATTAATTTTGTATCCTGCTACTTTACCAAATTCATTGATTAGCTCTAGTAGTTTTCTGGTAGCATCTTTAGGATTCTCTATGTATAGTATCATGTCATCTGCAAACAGTGACAGCTTTACTTCTTCTTTTCCAATTTGGATTCCTTTTATTTCCTTTTCTTCTCTGATTGCTGTGGCTAAAACTTCCAAAACTATGTTGAATAAGAGTGGTGAGAGTGGGCAACCTTGTCTTATTCCTGATCTTAGTGGAAATGCTTTCAGTTTTTCACCATTGAGGACAATGTTGGCTGTGGGTTTATCATATATGGCCTTTATTATGTTGAGGAAAGTTCCCTCTATGCCTACTTTCTGCAGGGTTTTTATCATAGATGGGTGTTGAATTTTGTTGACAGCTTTCTCTGCATCTATTGAGATGACCATATGGTTTTTCTCCTTCAATTTGTTAATATGGTGTATCACATTGACTGATTTGCATATATTGAAGATCCTTGCATTCCTGGAATAAACCCCACTTGATCATGGTGTATGATCCTTTTAATGTGCTGTTGGATTCTGTTTGCTAGTATTTTGTTGAGGATTTTTGCATCTATGTTTATCAGTGATATTGGCCTGTAGCTTTCTTTCTTTGTGACATCCTTGTCTGGTTTTGGTGTCAGGGTGATGGTGGCCTCGTAGAATGAGTTTGGGAGTGTTCCTGCCTTTACTATATTTTGGAGGAGTTTGAGAAGGATAGGTATTAGCTCTTCTCTAAATGTTTGATAGAATACGCCTGTGAAGCCATCTGGTCCTGGGCTTTTCTTTGCTGGAAGATTTTTAATCACTGCTTCAATTTCAGTGCTTGTGATTGGTCCATTCATATTTTCTATTTCTTCCTGATTCGGTCTTGGCAGGTTGTGCATTTTTAAGAATTTGTCCATTTTCTCCAGGTTGTCCATTTTATTGGCATAGAGTTGCTTGTAGTAATCTCTCATGATCTTTTGTATTTCTGCAGTGTCAGGTTTTACTTCTGCTTTTTCATTTCTAATTCTATTGATTTGAGTCTTCTCCCTTTTTTCCTTGGTGAGTCTAGCTAATGGTTTATCAATTTATGTATCTTCTCAAAGAACCAGCTTTTAGTTTTATTGATCTTTGCTATTGTTTCCTTCATTTCTTTTTCATTTATTTCTGATCTGATCTTTATGATTTCTTTCCTTCTGCTACCTTTGGGGGTTTTTTTGTTCTTCTTTCTCTAATTGCTTTAGGAGCAAAGTTAGGTTGTTTATTCGAGATGTTTCCTATTTCTTAAGGTAGGATTGTATTGCTATAAACTTCCCTCTTAGAACTGCTTTTGCTGCATCCCATAGGTTTTGGGTCATCGGTTTGGGTCTCCATTGTCATTTGTTTCTAGGTATTTTTTTATTTCCTCTTTGATTTCTTCAGTGATCACTTTGTTATTAAGTAGTGTATTGTTTAGCCTCCATGTGTTTTTATTTTTTATAGATCTTTTCCTGTAATTGATATCTAGTCTCATAGCATTGTGGTTGGAAAAGATACTTGATACAATTTCAATTTTCTTAAATTTACCTAGGCTTGATTTGTGACCCACGATATGATCTATCCTGGAGAATGTTCCATGAGCACTTGAGAAAAATGTGTATTCTGTTGTTTTTGGATGGAATGTCCTATAAATATCAATTAAGTCCATCTTTTTTAATGTATCATTTAAAGCTTGTGTTTCCTTATTTATTTTCTTTTTGGATGATCTGTCCATTGGTGAAAGTGGGTTGTTAAAGTCCCCTATTATGAATGTGTTACTGTCGATTCCCCTTTTATGGCTGTTAGTATTTGCCTTATGTATTGAGGTGTCCTATGTTGGGTGCAGAAATATTTACCATTGTTATATCTTCTTCTTGGATTGATCCCTTGATCATTATGTAGTGTTCTTCTTTGTCTCTTCTAATAGTCTTTATTTTAAAGTCTATTTTGTCTGATATGAGAATTGCTACTCCAGCTTTCTTCTGATTTCCACTTGCATGGAATATATTTTTCCATCTCCTCACTTTCAGTCTGTATGTGTCTCTAGGTCTGAAGTGGGTCTCTTGTAGACAGCATATATACGGGTCTTGTTTTTGTATCCATTCAGCCAGTCTGTCTTTTGGTGGGAGCATTTAGTCCATTTGCATTTAAGGTAATTATCGATATGTATATTCCTTTCCCCATTTTCTTAATTGTTTTGAGTTTGTTATTGTAGGTCTTTTCCTTCTCTTGTGTTTCTTGCCTGAGAAGATCCTTTAGCATTTGTTGTAAAGCTGGTTTGGTGGTGCTGAAGTCTCTCAGCTTTTGCTTGTCTGTAAAGGTTTTAATTTCTCCATCAAATCTGAATGATATCCTTGCTGGGTAGAGTAATCTTGGTTGCCGGTTTTTCTCCTTCATCACTTTAAATATGTGCTGCCACTCCCTTCTGGCTTGCAGAGTTTCTGCTGAAAGATCAGCTGTTAAGCTTATGGGGATTCCCTTTTGTGTTGTTTGTTGCTTTTCCCTTGCTTCTTTTAATATTTTTTCTTTGTATTTAATCTTTGATAGTTTGATTAATATGTGTCTTGGCATGTTTCTCCTTGGATTTATCCTGTATGGGACTCTCTGTGCTTCCTGGACTTGATTAACTATTTCCTTTCGCATATTAGGGAAGTTTTCAACTATAATCTCTTCAAATATTTTCTCAGTCCCTTTCTTTTTCTCTTCTTCTTCTGGATCCCCTATAATTCGAATGTTGGTGCATTTAATGTTGTCCCACAGGTCTCTGAGACTGTCCTCAGTTCTTTTCATTCTTTTTTCTTAATTCTGCTCTGCAGTATTACTTCCACTATTTTATCTTCCAGGTCACTTATCCGTTCTTCTGCCTCAGTTATTGTGCTATTGATCCCTTCTAGAGTATTTTTAATTTAATTTATTGTGTTGTTCATCGTTTCTTGTTTCATCTTAAGTTCTTCTAGGTCCTTTGTAAATGTTTCTTGCATTTTCTCTATTCTATTTCCAAGATTTTGGATCATCTTTACTATCATTATTCTGAATTCTTTTTCTGGTAGACTGCCTATTTCCTCCTCATTTGTTAGGTCTGGTGGGTTTTTATCTTGCTCCTTCATCTGTTTTGTGTTTTCCTGTCTTCTCATTTTGCTTATCTTACTGTGTTTGGGGTCTCCTTTTTGCAGGCTGCAGGTTCGTAGTTCCCGTTGTTTTCGGTGTCTGTCCCCAGTGCTGAAAGTTGGTTCAGTGGGTTGTGTAGGCTTCCTGGTGGAGGGGACTAGTGCCTGTGTTCTGGTGGATGAGGCTGGATCTTGTCTTTCTGGTGGGCAGGTCCACATCTGGTGATGTGTTTTGGGGTGTCTGTGGACTTATTGTGATTTTAGGCAGGCTCTCTGCTAATGGGTGGGGTTGTGTTCCTGTCTTGCTAGTTGTTTGGCACAGGGTGTCCCACACTGTAGCTTGCTGGTCGTTGAGTGAAGCTGGGTGTTGGTCTTGAGATGGAGATCTCTGGGAGATTTTCGCCATTTGATATTACGTGGAGCTGGGAAGTCTCTTGTGGACCAGTGTCCTGAAGTTGGCTCTCCCACCTCAGAGGCACAGCACTGACTGCTGGCTGCAGCACCAAGAGCCTTTCATCCACACGGCTCAGAATAAAAGGGAGAAAAAGTAGAAAGAAAGAAAGAAAGAGGATAAAAGAAAAGAAAATAAAGTAAGGTAAAATAAAGTTTTTAAAATTAAAAAAAATTATTAAGAAAAAAAATTTTTAAGTAAAAAAAAAAAAAAGAAAATTGACAGATAGAACCCTAGGATAAATGGTGAAAGCAAAGCTATACAGACAAAGTCTCACACAGAAGCATACACATACACACTCAGAAAAAGAGGAAAAGGGGAAAAAATCATAAATGTTGCTCTCAAAGTCCACCTCCTCAATTTGGGATTCGTTGTCTATTCAGGTATTCCACAGATGCAGGGTACATCAATTTGATTGTGGAGTTTTAATCCGCTGCTCCTGAGGCTGCTGGGAGAGATTTCCCTTTCTCTTCTCTGTTCGCACAGCTCCCAGGGTTCAGCTTTGGATTTGGCCCTGCCTCTGCGTGTAGGTCTCCTGAGGGCGTCTGTTCTTCCCTCAGACAGGACGGGGTTAAAGGAGCCGCTGATTCGGGGGCTCTGGCTCACTCAGGCCGGGGGGAGGGATGGGTACGGAGTGTGGGGCGAACCTGCGGCAGCAGAGGCCGACGTGACGTTGCACCAGCCTGAGGCGCGCCGTGCGTTCCCCCAGGGAAGTTGTCCCTGGACCCCGGGAACCTGGCAGTGGCGGGCTGCACAGGCTCCTGGGAAGAGGGGTGTGGACAGTGACCTGTGCTCGCACACAGGCTTCTTGGTGGCAGCAGCAGCAGCCTTAGCGTCTCATGCCCGTTTATGGGGTCCGCGCTGTTAGCCACGGCTTGCGCCTGTCTCTGGAGCTCCTTTAAGCAGCACTCTTAATCCCCTCTCCTCACGCACCAGGAAACAAAGAGGTAAGAAAGAGTCTCTTGCCTCTTCGGCAGTTCCAGACTTTTCCCCGGACTTCCTCCTGGCTAGCCGTGGTGCACTAACCCCCTGCAGGCTGTGTTCAAGCCGCCAACTCCAGTCCTCTCCCGGCGCTCCGACCAAAGCCGGAGCCTCAGCTTCCAGCCCCGCCCGCCCCGGCAGGTGAGCAGACAAGCCTCTCGGCCTGGTGAGTGCCGGTCGCACCGATCCTCTGTGTGGGAATCTCTCCGCACCCCTGTGGCTGCGCTCTCCTCCGAGGCTCCGAAGCTTCCCCCGCCACCACCCGCAGTCTCCGCCCGCGAAGGAGCTTCTAGTTTGTGGAAACCTTTCCTCCTTCACAGCCCCCTCCCACTAGTGCACATCCCGTCTCCATTCTTTTGTCTCTGTTTATTCTTTTTTCTTTTGCTCTCCCCAGGTACGTGGGGGAGTTTCTTGCCTTTTGGGAGGTCTGAGGTCTTCTGCCAGCGTTCAGTAGGTGTTCTGTAGGAGTTGTTCCACGTGTAGATGTATTTCTGATGTATCTGTGGGGAGGAAGGTGATTTCCGCATCTTACTCTTCTGCCATTTTCCCCCTCTCTCAGTTTTCTTTTTTTTGTAGTGTTTTTGTCTGATTGTGGTATCAGAATAATGTTTCTCTTGTAGAATGAGTCAGGAAATCTTTCCTCTTCCATTTTGAATTGGTGTCATTTTTTTCTTTAAATGCTTGATAAAATTCCCAATTCATAAGGGACCATTTGGATTTGTAGAATTGTTTTCCAAAAGTTTTTAAATGGTTTTATTGAGTTATAATGTACATACAAAGAGCTACATACATTTAATGTAAAATTTGATGTGTTTGCACATATGCAAACACACGCGATACAATCAAGGTAGTTGACATTTCCAACACCTCCCATAACCTCTCCCCACCTCCCTTTTTGTTTGCCGTAAGAACACTAAAAATGTGTTCTACTCTCTTAACACATTTAAAATGCACAAAAGCTTATTTTTAACTATAGGCATTATGTTTCACAGCAGATCTCAAGAACTTATTCATCTAGCATAACTGAAACTTTATACCCTTTGGACAATAAGTTCCCATTCTCACCCCTTCCCCAACTCCCTGCTTACCACTATTATATTCTCTGTTTCTATGAGTTTGATGATTTTAGATACCTCATATATGTGAAGTCATAAAGTACTTGTCTTTTTGTAACTGGTTTATTTCACTTAGCATAATGTCCTCCAGGTTTACCCACGTTGCAAATGGCAAACTTTCTTTCTTAATTAAGGCTGAATAATATTCCTTGTATGTATCTATCACATTTTCTTTATCCAATAATCTGTTGATGGACACTTAGGTTTCTATATCTTGGCTGTTGTGAATAATGCTACAATGAAAGTGAGAATGCAGATATCTCTTTGAGATCCTGATTTAAATTCTTTTGCATATATACCCAGAAGTGGGATTGTTGGAGCATACAGTAGTTCTATTTTTAATTTTTTGTGAGGAACACCCACACTATCTCCATAGCTGATGCACCATTTTACATTCCTACTAACAGTGTTTGAAGGTTAAAATTTCACCACATCCTCGCCAACACTTGTAATCTTTCAGGTTTTTAAAAAATAGTAACCATCTAATAGGTAAGAAATGATATCTCATTGTACTTTTAAAATCTTATTTATTTACATCTTTATTAGATTATAATTCCTTTAAAATGTTGTGTTATTTTCTGCTGTATAACAAAGTGAATCAGCTATATGTATACATATATCCCCTCCTTCCCACCCTCCCCATCCCACCCATCTAGGTCATCACAAAGCACTGAGCTGATCTCCCTGTGCTATGCAGCAGCTTCCCACTAGCTATCTATTTTACACATGGTAGTGTATACATGTCAATGCTACTCTCTCACTTCTTCCAGCCTCCCCTTCCCCCTATGTGTCCTCAAGTCCATTACCTACATCTGTATCTCTATTCCTGCCCTGCCACTAGGTTCATCAGTACCACTTTCCTAGATTCCATATACATGCATTAATATATGGTATTTGTTTTTCTCTTTCTGACTAACTTCACTCTGTATGACAGACTCTAGGTCCATCCACCTCACTACAACTGATACAGTTTCATTCCTTTTTATGGCTGAGTAATATTCCATTGTATATATATAGCAAATTTTCTTTATCCATTCATCTGTCGATGGACATTTAGGTTGCTTCCATGTCCTGGCTATTGTAAATAGTGCCTTGAACTATTTATAATGAACTATTAATAATGAACATTGTAGCACACGTCTTTTTTGAATTATGGTTTTCTCAGGGTATAATGCCCAGTAGTGGGATTGCTGGGTCATATGGTAGTTCTATTTTTAGTTTTTTAAGGAACCTCCATACTGTTCTCCATAGTGGCTATATCGATTTACATTCCCACCAACAGTGCAGGAGGGTTCCCTTTTCTCCACACCCTCTCCAGCATTTATTGTTTCTAGATTTTTTGATGATGGCCATTCTAACTGGTGTGTGTGAGATGATATCTCATTGTAGTTTTGATTTGCATTTCTCTAATGATTAGTGATGTTGAGCATCCTTTCATGTGTTTGTTGGCAATCTGTATACCTTCTTTGGAGAAATGTCTATTTAGGTCTTCTGCCCATTTTTGGATTGGGTAGTTTGTTCTTTTGATATTGAGCTGCATGAGCTGCTTGTATATTTTGGAGATTAATCTTTTGTCAGTTGCTGCATTTGCAAATATTTTCTTCCATTCTGAGAGTTGTTTCTGTTATATAAAGCAAGGGTCTGCAAACTATGGCTTCTGAGTGCCACCTGTTTTTGAAAACAATGTATTCTGGGAACACAGCCATGCCCACCCATTTGTGTATCATTAATGGCTGCTTTATGGCAGAGTTGAGTAGTTGAGTCAGAGACCATATGGCTCACAAAGCCATGAATAGTTACTATCCCATCTTTTACAGAAAAGTTAGCCAACCTTTGCTATATAAATTAGAACCTTATTTTTTTGGTGAAAAACTTAAAAAAATCAGAAATGTAAAGTTCAGTGAAGCATAATTTATTTCCAGATTGAAAATAATTCTTAATTGCTTTAAGAAACTTCAACCACATACCTAGGGCTTTTGACAATTGTGATAAAGTCTATACTAAGTAATATCAAGAGCATTATTTTACTGGTCAAAAAAAGTAAAAAACAATGCATATTCTCTTGGGGGAAAATAAGCAGGCTTTCAAGTATGCTTCTTAAGAATTGGGAAAAGATAGCCTAAGCTCTAGGGTTATAAATGATCTAATAATTAATTTAGCTCAGTTTTCTAACATATTATCAGTCATCATTTCAAGTTCATCTTTGCAAATTATAAATTGCTACAAACACACAATGTATACTTGTCATAATGTTACTATGTTTAGTCCAGGGTCACTTACCTAAAGTTCTAAAGTGTCCCATTACAGTTATAATCTGGGTGAACTGAGCAAGAAGGGAAAGTTTCCTTCTTTAGCCCATTTATTTATGATCCAACTCATACTCATGCTAATGGCTTCTTCCATCTTCCTACAGACATTCTGTAGAGCTTCTAGATCGCTATATAAGGTGATTTGCTTTAGCTTGGAATTCACCAGTAAGTGTTGCCCATTCCCAGTGTCCAGGAATCACATCATTGCTGACAGACTGTGCAGTCTTGAAACAATGGGACACTGTATACTGTCTTCACTAAGAAGCTAGAATGGTTGTCCCTGATATTGGAACTTGTGGTGCACTTGGCCAAACTCATGACCAACTATGTTCCAAGACTTTAACCTAAGACTTTGCTCAGTATCCACTTGTCTAACTTGTAGTCATCTGGAAGAAGCAGCTCCTGGGTGGTACAAGGTTATGATACCTCCTGGGTTGGCACAGAGGTAAAATGCATCTTGTTACACAGTTTACAGTATTGTGAGGAAGATGGACATGATTTCAACTATAGTACTGCATGCCTTTGCAAATACTTAGTATAATAAAACTGTGAAATCTAAATATTATCAAGGTGGTGACATTTTTCTTAATTTTAAACTGCTTGAGTAATGCCTCTGATAAGAGTGACCAGGAAAGCTCTAATTTTTAGTTCTTTAGCTTAGGCAACATTGCGTCCTTGGTTTTTGCATCTTCTTCTGGAGATTCTGTATTTCTTTATGAAGTCGTCTGTTCTCTTCTTGGAATCCTTCCTGCAGTAGTCGGCGCTGTTCCTAAAAAAGTACAAATGGAGACTGAATAACATGTCACATTAAGTAAATCTCTAACTTCTATCTAGTTTCCACATTCATAGATTTAAAAAAAAATATTTAATTTCTTCTTGAAATTTTCTCTACCATTAATTTCATTATACTTTCTCTTGGTCCTTCTAGCTCTGTGATTACTTTTTCTGAGTCTCCTTGAGTCAAGAAGGATTTTGGGCTTATATATCCCAATATGTTGATAAACCTAATTACCAGTATTAATTTTTTTGGTCCCATTAATTGTATATAATCTTTGTCGGCAATCTTAATGAAATGTTTGGCTTCAGATCTTATCTATGCATTGTGATTTTTTTATGTACACACACACAACACAGAAATAAGTGAAGAATTTGCAAAATCTGATACAGTGTCTGAATCTTAGATCAGGGAATTTGATCTAAGCTTCCACAATTTGGTGGCAGGGGGGCAAAGTGCAGGTAAGGGAATCAGGGCCCCAGACAGACCATACTGGCTTTCTGCACTTAATTCCCAGCTCAAAACATACTAGGAGCAGGACAAAGAAAACAGGTAGGAGTGATAGACTGACACAATGGTGTGAGAGTTGAGTCCTTCTGCTTATGAAGGTTCTCTTAGAGCTAAAATCTGTGACAGAAGAAAAATTCGCGGATTCCTCTAACTGGTGAAGACTGTTCAGATATCTTCCCAAGCATTGTGGCCCTATAAAAATTATTTAGTCTTGTCTGAACCTCTGTTTCATCTCCTAAGTAATATGGACGTAGCAGCTCTTGCTTCGTATAGTACTAAGCAAGAAATATGGATAAGACTTTTTTATAATATCTAGGAGATAATAGCTACCATGATTGGCAGATATAGTGGTAATGGACTGGGTGTGACATAACTGCAAATAAAATCTTTTAACAACCAGACATTGTAGGGGCCAGTTCAGGCTGGTAGATAGGGATTGAAAAGTACAAGTGGGCAAGCAAGGTCCTTCTTCTGGGCTTCATGTTCTCACTGCCATGCCAAGTTTGTGAACAGGGAGTGTGGAGAGAAAACAGAATAACAGGAACCTCAAGGTGATACAATTAAATACCTGAAGTTTGAGAGATAGAGTTCTCTCTTGCTCTTGCAGCAACTGGGCCCTATCCCTCTCCATCTTCTCAGTCAGTTGTTTCACATGTTCCTGATAACTCTTTTCTTTCTGTTCCATCATCTGCTGATTCTTTATTTGCACTTCCTCCAGCATTTTTGCAGCAGTCTGTGCAGATTCAGCTTTCACACGTTCCACTGTTAGGAGGAAAAGGAAAAAGAAAAATGAATGTGGGTGACCATGTTGCTTCTTTCTTCCATGTACACTTAACCTGTCACTGTTGCTACTGACTGTGTATGCCCTACTCAAAAATGACTTTAGCGAGTAAGAGGCATCTTTTCTCATCTTGCTATAGTTTAAGGATCCTAGGCTCACCCAGCCAAATTAATTAGAACTTTTAAGCGCTTTCAAGGCTGTCTAGTCTCTTGACTCGCTGCTCACCTTCAATCAACTTTTCCTTCTCTGAGAGAGTCTGGTCTGTCTGTAGAATTGCAGCAGTCACAGACTCCTTGGACTTCAAATATTCCTGAAGAATTTCTTCAGCCTAGGACCCAGAAAAGAATGGGGTTAGTAATAGGAAATAGCTGTAAGCACTTATTCCTGTTTGCCCACCATCTTGCCCTCTAGGAATTGCTCCTCTTGGTCTTGGCATGCTGGTGGTCAAGATTCCCTGTCACTGGGGTGAGCACATGCTCCAGGCTGGCCAAGCATGACAGCTTCCTGAGCAGAATCTTTATAAGAGATTGATATAGATATAAATAGTGATTCTCTGTTCTTTTAGACTGAGGGCTCTAATTTTGGAGCTGTTGGCACTGTGGTCTCATTTGGGGTGAACTTGTTGGAGAATGAAGCCATCATTGAGAAAGCAGATCAGAAAAAGGTATGGAGGGAGAATGGGAGGGAGGGAAGTGTGAGGTTGAGGGGAGGAACATGCAGAGAGATAAATGATGACATTATTTGAAATTTTGGATACCTCTGATAATCCAATTTGTAACTCAGTTGTTAATTGAGTGCACTCTTTTGGATGAGCACGTAGGATATATCTGGTATAACAGGCTCCCTGTATGTGTTTATTAAATGAGAGCATGAATGCTGTCGGTCCTGTAATTGCACATCTGTGTGCAATTCTCTTGGTCATGTTGTTTCAAGGAACACGTCAGCAACTTCCCAGAATCAATTTTGGTTACCTGTATTCCCTTCCTGGGCTCCTGAAGATACTTTTTCTTCAGCTCTTGTATCTTTTCAATGAAGAGGCGATAGCCTCCTCGTTTAGAATAAATCCCCTCTTTCAGACCTTCTTCTAGAGGACTGAAAATATCCTTAAGTAAAGCTGAGCAACGATCTGATGATGCTTTAAGATTCTTGTTACAAAAGTCATCTCGCTTTTCGTCTAGCTGGGCCTTTAATGTAAAAAATAGGAAGTAAAAAGAATAGTGAAAAGATGTTAACTTGACCTCAGAATTTCTGGAAAGTCTTCTCAAAAAAATAAAAATATAAAAGGTCTGTGACCCCCTAGAAGAACTTACAGGCACTCAGCAACACCATATCCTTCCTGCTGATCCTGACTTTCTACAAAGGTCCCTTTCACCATGGAGGTGACCTTCAGAGCAGAGATTACTAGCTATATACTACACCTTTGGAGATAAACTCCTGCTTTTCAAACTGGACCAGTGATTGCATATGCACTAAATGGGGCTCAACATAAGCCTGCTCATGATAACTAAGGCTAAAATTTTCTTTGTTTTTGGCCAAAATATCCAATCAGCCTGATAACAATGAGCATGTAATTTGATTAGAAGCTCTGATTGTTACTTATATGTATGTAATGAAATAATAGGGAAGAATATTAGTTTATTCATGAAAGAAAAAAGTTTCAATGCACCATAATAAAGTATATCATAGGGCTTCCCTGGTGGCACAGTGGTTGAGAGTCTGCCTGCCGATGCAGGGGACATGGGTTCGTGCCCCAGTGCGGGAAGATCCCACATTCCACGGAGCAGCTGGGCCCGTGAGCCATGGCTGCTGAGCCTGCGCGTCTGGAGCCTGAGCTCCGCAACGGGAGAGGCTGCAACAGTGAGAGGCCCGCGTACCGCAAAAAAAAGAAAAAAAGTATATCATAATAAAATTGGTTCCTCTTATGATAATAACAAATAGTGTTTGTCACCATTTAAAAGTCTAGTAAAAATTGCTTTTCTCAAAATAAGCACCCATTTCATTTTCTAGTAGTATTTTACTTTCCAAGAGCCTAATCTGTATAAACTTAAGGAAAAAATTACTGCTAAATCCTTTTGAAATAAATGGTCTATATCTTTCCAGGACATCCTCATGAAGACTTCAATGGCCTCCTTCTCAATAGTCCTGTGCAGGTCCAGCAGCTCCTGGAGGGTTTCCGTGGGCAGCTGCAGCTTCTGAGCCATCTGCTGGTCATAGTGGGCAATGGCCTTTTTCACTGCAGCTGTGTTCTCGATCTCAGACAAGGCCAGGACTGCATTCTCCACGCAGGGCAGATCCCCACTACTGATGGCACTGACATAGGTCTGCACCAGGGTTTCTAGACCTACAAACAGAGAACAAATGATGATGTTTATTGTAGGAGGAGTGAGGAAACTTTCTATTCTGTGCAATTCTTATGATGTCTATTACCAACCATTTGCCTTACAGCATCAATGTCCTCAGTATCACCTGAAAACTGGCTAAAAATGCAGACTCTCAGCCTCTGCCCCAGTTCAACTGACTTAGACCCTCGTCTTTGGCAAGATCCTCAGGTGGTACATATGCACATCAAAGGTTGAGAACCTCTGTTCTAGATAGCCTAGGCCTGTGTTTATTGAGTACATTTACTTCACCCCCAAGCATTGTTAGGACAGAAACCATATCTCTCTCATTTATGTCTGTATCATCAGCCCTGGTAGGTCCATGGGAAACATTCGATTAATATTTGTGGAACAAATCAAAAGGAGTCCTGCATTTTGTTTATTCTAGCAGAGCATTGTCCAGAAGAACTTTCTGTGATGATGGAAGTATTCTATATGTGCTGTCCAGTGTGGTAGCCACTACACATGTGTAGTGTGAGCCCTTGAGACACAGCTGTGTGATCAGAATGTTAAATTTCTTTAATTTTAATTAGTTTACATTTAAATTTAGATAGCTGCACTTATCTAGTGACAACCATATTGCACAGGGAAGGTCCAGTTTACTAGGACAGTTTTAAGCTTTTAGAGCTATTTTCCTTTGGCCTTTTCTACCTTTCCTCACCTAAGAATTGTGACTAATAAAACCTGTTAGAAGTGTTGGTGACATCTAGAATTTAACACAATAATAGCAGTAGATGTGCATTTTTCAAAGCGGAAGCTAGGTGGATGTTATTACACCATCTTTTCGTGTTAACCGTGAGAGTAAAGACTGGGAAGAGGACTCACGAGGTCCATTGACCTTGATGCCTCCTGAAAGGGTTTTAGTTTTGGAATTTATAAAGATGTAGGAACAGAAGACTGCAGTTTGTTGCACAAATTCGGGGTCCAACTTATCATCACACAGTTCCTCAAGCTGGCCCAGTTTCTTCCTATCAGTGGGCCGATCGAAGATAAAGCATTTCTTCTTTGGGAAGAACTTCCGGATACAGAGTCGAGGCAGATTAAAATTTTTATCTTTTTGACTGGTACCTGGAAGAAGATAAAAAGAATTTGCCTAATATAGGGGCTTGCAAACTTTTTCTGTAAAGGGCCAAACAGTAAATATTTTAGGCTTTGCAAGCCAGATGGTCTCTTTTCCAAGTACTCAATTCTACTACTGTAAGCATGAAATCAGCCATAGACAGTCTATAAATGAATGGGCATAGCATGATTCCAATAAAACCTTATTTACAAAATCAGCTGGCAGGCTGGATTGGACATTATTTGCCTGTGAGCCATCCTTTGCCAACCCCTAGATTAGTGCATGGTTCATGCTTTTATTTATTTTCTTCAAATAAATAACCTATTCTACTCCATATTCTTTGGTTAATTACAGCACCACAAGCCCTAAGCAGGGATATAATGTAAGTCTAATCACAGCACAGGGAAAGGTGAAAGAAATGAAACCTATTCTTAAAACAGGGAGAAAATCAAATCAAATCTGTTCATTCAGATAGTACACAAGTGTTAATTCTTAGTAATCGCCCCCTGAGAAGAAATAGAAACTATAAATATAAGAAAACTCTTGATAGAAAACTAAAGAACGATTGTTTTTTAGTGTTTTGTCATCCCATTTACCGATTCTAAGTTCCCTTTACCTTTCCTAAGCCTGAGTGAATTCTCCAGGTACTCGTCTGCTGTGATGGATTGTCCATCTGCCTCCAAGTCTAGGGAGAAATCCCTCAGTGTCCATACAAAGTCTGGAAAGAAGCTCACAAAGTCAGCTGAATCCTCAAACCCATCCACATCAGGTGAAGCTCTTGCCCTGATTCTCTCTGTGAGCTCCGTCACATAGCTGAGCAGCAAATTAAGGAAAACTGGCCTAAAAGGACAGCGCCCGCCACCCTATATTAGTTACATATACAAAACCCTTGTTTCGCCTTTGTTCTTAACCCAAGTATCAATTCTTCAGTAGGTATTGATACGTAGGATTTTCCCCCTGCCCTTGAATTATTTTTTATGTTTCTCTTTTTGTGCTTGATTCACAAGGACTCACAGTTAGGCAGCTGTTTTTATTAATACTGGTCTCCCCTCTGACTCTGATGCTGGTTTGAACCCAAAAAAGATACTGAAGTTGGTCCATGGCCTGCTGGTTGATGGTTCCCATACTATTGTACACAAAAGTGCTGCTCAGGAGTATTGCTAGGGCAAATATCCAGGAGTCATTCTGGTTGTCACCCTGGAAATCAGAGTACATTTGGACCAGGATTATTTTTCATTCTCATGGCACTTTTCAGATCAGCAGTAGTAAAAGGATGCTCATTTAATTAGAGTTTTTTTTAGACTAACGCCCTATACGAGGAAACCAAATCCAAGCAAAAATGATAGTTAGTAGGACTTGAACTTTGAATAGTTTTCTGATTAGTGTTTTTGGTTTACCCTGATTCTCACTAGACCCTCTTATAATCATTGGTAGATAATTGCAAACAAATAGTCATTGCTTGTGGGCATTCTAACACCTTAAATATAATTTAAATGTAAACTTTTCTCTTTATTTTTACAGAACAATTGTCTTAATATAAGGGTAATAATACATGTATCTATCTCACTGAGCAATTGTTGTGCACCTAACACTTTCCATTACTTATCTTTTAAGTATTCAAAACAATACTATGAGGCAAATGTAGATCTATTACATCTGTTTTACAGATAAGAAAGCTGAGGTTAAAAGAGATCAAATAATGTGCTAAGATCATTGAATTACTGACAGACTTTAAATTTAAAGCCAAGGGTATGGGACTTCAGAACCTAAATCCTTAACTAAAGTTCTTTGCAGGATAAGATTCATTATGTTGAATTTATTTGTATTCCCTTTATGCATCTGGGTTAACTGGCTTAGCTTACAGCCTTTTAATAATTAGAATAGTGTCGACTGACCACTATGCTCTTCTCCTAGGATTCTGCCTTATGAATATTTTCCTGACCCCTCATTGCTAAACTGGGTCTCATGGCATGTAAACAGAAATGAAAAAACGTGGTTAAGTGCAAGTTCTTATTTAAAGAAAAATTAAATAGTGTAGAGAATATTCAGACATGAGGGGCTTAGTCCAAATTTGAATCCTCAGTCCTTACCTTCTCCACATCCCCCAGGCCCTCAGTATCAAGCAGAACTAGAGTATGTTCTGGCTTCTTGGGATGAGGCACACACCACATCCAGATGCCCTTCGTGTGAGATTGCACCGTGGAGCCCAGAGAAAAACCTGCAAGGGGGCATGGGGTTAAGAAAGGGTGGAGTTTTAATAGCAGATGGATCTTGAAATTGAGATAATAGTTAACAACATCAAGGTTTAAAGAGACCAATGAAAACATAATCAATATTGATCTTAACTGCAACCAGAAGAAGAGAGAAATTAGAACATTCAGTACAAACTGCAATATTTATTTTACCTTAAAGATCAGTATAAGCTTGATGTTAATCCACATACATTTTAGTAAATGTTTTATTGTTTATTATTATCTGTATTAATTTTCTTTATTACTACCTTACTCCTTCCAGAAAGGCATATTTATACTTTAAAGAGAAAATTAAGGCAAAGTGGTGAGAAAGAGTTGACTCTTATCGTCCAGCACAGAGTAAATAAGAAACCCATCACTGTATTGAAAGTTAGCTTTCAATATTCCTCCCAGGTCTCTAACTTCCTCTCCTCACATCACTGTTCTGCACGCTGGGAGTGTGGTTGGCAGAAGGGACTCGGCTGGGCTTTGCTGGTGCCACTCACCCTTGTTCTTCCCAGCCAGCTTGTTCATCAGGTAGGATTTGCCGGTGCGGTAGAGGCCCACGATAGCCACCACCACAACGGGCTGCTGAATGGCAGACAGGGTCTTCAGAGCTTTCGGATTAACCAATAGTCGCCCATTAATGTTCTCGATGAGGCACTCTGGGCCTGACATGTGGGTCTCTGAGGCCATGTTCCCTTGTCTGCAGGGGAAGAGATGGGATGAATTAGAATTTCTGGTCTAAGCAGATCAAGAGTTTTCACAAGGTTATTTTGCATTCAGAAGGAGGAATCATAAAATCCCCCAACATGACCTAGTTTTGTGTCAACAGTGACATAGATGAGGGAAAGACATTTTAGAAAGTTATGGAAGTATTATCAAAGTAGTCCACTAAAAAAATATTGGTATGACAGTGATTTATCAATATTCAACCACCCTCATGAACAAAATCTTATATTTAGTTTACCATGGAAAACTTTTATTTTGGACTTTCATTTAAAAATTTATACTAGACATTAAATGTAAAATAGAATAAGATTCAGAGAGATTCATTGTACACCCTGGCTATGTGTGAGAAATACAATATTTATTTATTCACTAATTCTTACTATGAATAAAGAATTTCATGAATAAATGTTCATCACTTGATATATGTCTCTGAACAATTTCTGGTGATTTGAAATGTGTTTTTTCTCACTAGTTAGCCTTATTTTTACTGGGATAAGGGTCCACAGAACTTCTCACACTGCTATTCTAGAAGTGGAACTTACTTTAGCAAATTTTATAAAAATATGTGACCTTGTGAAACACGTGGCTAGGGACCCTTCCAAAACCTTGGTATGGGCTTGTGGAAGCAAGGGGCTCTGAAACTTAAAATTTATTAGCTTCAGAATAAATTAGCCTCAAACTAAGTGGGGGTAAAGTGCACATCTGCGAATACTGCATGTTGCTAAAAATCGTATTTGTACGTGTGTGTGTGTGTGTGTGTGTGTGTGTGTGTGTATGTGTAAGGGAACAAAAGATAATGAAATAAATATTAAAAGATCAGGAGACAGATCAGGAGAACTAAAGAAGAAAGTTATTGAAAGAAAATATCTATATTTCCAACCATGCACTTCCAAGTTTTCTGTTTTCTTCTTTTTTTCCATTTTGTAGAGGAGAAGTAGAAACAGGAAGAGGTGTAGAGGTAAAGAGGGGGGATGGGGATGGAAAAGGGGAGGGGAAGCTGAAAAGAAGAGAGAGGTGTCAGACAAGGTAGGTGATGAATAAGCTAATGCCAAGTCAAGGAATTCAGAGGAAGAGTTTGCAAAAGGCAAGATCCAAACTTCTTGAGAGCACAGAGAGGGCAAAGTAAACAAAGATGCTGCCTTCAGTGCTGCACCACAGTAGATTCTTTAAAGAGGAAGCTTTTTAGTGAAGTAGTGGGGCTGAATTCTGCTCCTAAGGGGTAAGGAGTGAGTTGACCACAAGAAATTGGATCTAGTGAACTTGTGCTATTTCTAAAAGAAGAAGTCCACTTTGAAACAAAGTTCAAATGTAGGACTGAAGAGTATGATATTTTCATGAATCTACACCTTTCACTTTGGGTTTCAGGATTTTTCTTTTGTCTTTAACAGTGTCATGTAGCTGTTTCCACTGCATCTCATTTACTATTCTTTCCTTCTCATGAAAATAACCTATTTGTTGCCCTTTCAGTTTCTTAGCTGCAGGTACATCAGTATTGAACAAGTTGTGTCAAAGACAATGGTAATTTTGGGGCTTCCCTGGTGGAGCAGTGGTTGAGAGTCGGCCTGCCGATGCAGGGCACATGGGTTCGTGCCCCGGTCTGGGAAGATCCCACATGCCGCAGAGGGGCTGGGCCCGTGAGCCACGGCTGCTGAGCCTGCGTGTCCGGAGCCTGTGCTCCGCAGTGGGAGAGGCCACAACAGTGAGAGGCCCGCGTACGGTAAAAAAAAAAAAAAAAAAGACAATGGTAATTTAATTGTGTCCCCAGTCAACACAGACAACATCAGCAAAGAGAAAGACAATCCTAATGCATTTCAAGATCTTAGTTTAGCTCCATGTCCCTGGTGCCTAATTCTACACAAGCACAGTAATGACCCAGGGATGTGCTGCCACCTGATAACACCAGGATTTCATCTGACCTCGTGCCCCACATTAGGCTCAGCTGAAACCTATTTTGATGCTGGTCATTTTTTAGAAAACTAACTAACCCTTAAAAATCCCTTCCCATCCCTGCACTAATCTTAACATGGGCTCCTTTTCCCAGAGCAAGGCTGCTTTAGCACTGGAGACAGAGCTGCTTTGAGGAAAAAGTAGAGTTCTTACCTGTTTTCTTCTCAGTTTAGGTGGAGTGGTTCTGTAACTTCTCTGTCTCTCACTAGATGGTTAGACTTTTATTTCACCCACCCAATGTCATTGGACTCGTGTGATTTCCTGTAAAGACCAGACCGAAGAAGTGAAGCAACCTCTGTAAAAGATTTACAGTAATATGAAACTGAAAGCACTGAAAACAGAACAATGACTCAGTAAGCATAAAAGGAATTTTTGGAAGCTATCCTCTTTGGAGGGAACACGGGTTTGACACTACTTCTCAACTAGAACCTTCACATTAATTTTTTTTGAAAGACATCTTAGAAACAATTTGGTGTTTAAAAAAGTGTCTATTAGATACTTAAATGTAATGGAATGTATCCGGGATTGGGGGTCAGTTTGGGAAACCTAGAAGGAGGAAGCATATTTTTAGTTTTAATTTCTTTAAATAATGGACACACTTACAGTGGACCTGGTTCCTCATTTGTGCATGCTGTAAGTGAGGAAAAGGACACACATTCGTGAACACGCAGCCCCTGGAACTTAATACCCAGTGCACAGGCTGGAAGGGGCTCCATGTGTTACACATGTGTTCCAGGCTCAGTGCTGTCCGTTCTACATGGGTTAAATAACTGATATCTCATAACAAACATTTCCCCACCATTTTATAGAAACTGAGGCACAGAAAGATTTAATGTCTTGTCCCAAATCACAGCACTGTAAATAATCTGAACCGAATCATTCTTGATTCCAAACCCTCTTGTTAAGCCAACTTCATTATACTGCCTTTCCATGGTTGCTCAGTGAATAGCAGAAGTAACAGTTTTATTTCTTGATTGCTTTCGAAGAGGTACACATGTTACATGTCTAATTCAATCCTGACTACAGTCATGCAAAATAAGCGGTATTGTCTCCATCTTGCAGGAGGCTTGAGGGAGGGTAAACTAATATGCCTGTTCAGATTCATTAAGCAAGTTATAGAGGTAGGATGCAAATTTGAAACTCTGTTTACCCTTAAACTATGTTTTTTCTCCCCCTGAACAATGTTTCTGAAGGAAGGAATAGGGAAGTGAGGAGAAAGGGAGATATCTATAAGTTTCTCTCCTGATCTCATAGTATAAGTGCATTTCTCCACACCTGGAAGCCAGTGTCTGAAATTTAACAAATAAAGTACACTCCTTGCTTTCCCTCTTTGCCATTATCTTTTAAAGTGTCTCTGAGTAAGTAGCACTTTAACTTGCTTTGAAAAATATGGTTTATCTGGGTCTTTCAGTTGCTGGAACACACCTAGCTTCTTCCTGCCTTAGCGGTCTATGTACGGCAATTTTCTGCATCTGGAACTTTCTTACCACTGATCTTGGCAAGATTGGTTCCTTCTTATTCTACTGGTCTCAGCTAAATGGCATCTTCTCACTGAGGTCTTCCATGTAAGTTAATCTCCAACCCATCACCTTTTTTTTTTTTTTTTTTTCTTCTTCTTTTTGCGGTACGCGGGCCTCTCACTGTTGTGGCCTCTCCCGTTGCGGAGCACAGGCTCCGGACGCGCAGGCTCAGCAGCCATGGCTCATGGCCCAGCCACTCCACGGCATGTGGAATCTTCCCGTACCGGGGCACGAACCCGTGTCCCCTGCATCGGGAGGCGGACTCCCAACCACTGCGTCACCAGGGAAGCCCCTTGCTTTTTTTTTTTTTACTTTTCCCTATGACTACCTGAAATTCAACTTCATAAAAACAGGGACCTCATGTGTTCACAGGTGTGTGTCTCCAGCAATTAAAACAGAGTTCGGAAGAGAGTATAAGCTCAATGGATATTATGTGTGTCTAAGTATAAAATGGCTCCAAATATGAAGGTTACCCCACATTTTTCCAATTTGAAGTGTAGAAGAAATAATAAAATGCCTATGTAAAGTATTTTGTCAATTTAGTTATACTTTTAAAATTATATATTTTATGTATATATAATATTGATATATTGGTTTTTTCTTACATTTTGTAAAATAACTTTTAAATTGAAATATAGTTGACATACAATATTATATTAGTGTCAGGTGTACTACATAATAATTTGACATGTGCATACATTATGAAATGATCACCACAATAAGTCTGTAACCACCTGTCCTCATACAAAGTTATTAAAATATCACTGACCATATTCCTTATGCTGTATATTACATCCCTGTGGTTTATGCATTGTATAACTAGAGGTATGTACCTCTTAATCCCCTTCACCCTTTTGCCCACCATGGCTCTGTATTTGCAAAAGTGGACTGAAGCACTCTGGTGCTGTAGCCTTATTAACTATACTAACATTCTGATAGGTCATTTTATAAATTAAAAGTCTCTGGCTCTCCTCTACTTTTTCTCATGAGAAAGGGTTTTCTTATGTCAATTAAGGCCAACTTGCAACTATTTTATTGAACACATGATAGTGGAAAGCAAAAGCAAAAATAAACTTAGTTTCTCAGAAATTGACTAGGTGTTAGGAAGCCAGCTCCTTCCTGATTGGTACAGGAAAGAGAAACTGACACCTAGATACTATTTTTAGTTAATTGCTTTCATTTTGGAGTATGGATTGTTGCTTTATTTATTTAAAATTCTTTTTTAGTCCTTCAGTATTATTGTGCAGTTTTCTATATTTCAGTTCAAATTGTTATGTATATTCTTACATTATTATGTTTCCTTTTTAATTGTGGTTAAGAAACAACATAAATTTTACCATTCTCTTTTAAGTGTACAGATTAACTATACTTACATGTTAATTATATTCCATCATTGTGGAACAAATCTCCAGAGCTTCTTCATCCTGCAAAACTGAAACTCTATACCCATCGAACAACTCCCCCTTAACCTTTCACCCTAGCCCTTGACAACCACCATTCTACTTTATGTTTCTGTGAGTTTGACTACCTTACATACCTCATATAAGTGGAATCAGAAGGTACTGATCTTTTTCTAACTGGGTTATTTTTTTAAAATAACGTCTTCATACTTAACCCATGTTGTAGTATGTGACAAGATTTTCCTTTTCTAAGGCTAACATTTTTTTTAAATTTTAATTAATTTATTTTTTATACAGCAGGTTTTTACTAGTTATCTGTTTTATACATATTAGTGTATATATGTCAATCCCAATCTCCCAACTCATCCCACACCCTCTCTTTCCCCCCTTGGTGTCCATACGTTTGTCCTCTACATCTGTGTCTCTATTTCTGCCTTGCAAACTGTTTCATCTGTACCATTTTTCTAGATTCCACATATATGTGTTAATATACGATAATTATTTTTCTCTTTTTGACTTACTTCACTCTGTATGACAGACTGTAGGTCCATCCACATCTCTAAAAATGACCCAAGTTCATTCCTTTTTATGGCTGATATTCCATTATATACATTTACCACATCTTCTTTATCCATTCATCTGTAGATGGGCATTTAGGTTCCTTCCATGACCTGGCTATTGTAAATAGTGCTGCAGTGAACATTGGGGTGCATGTGTCTTTTTGAATTATGGTTTTCTCTGGGTATATGCCCAGTAGTGGGATTGCTGGGTCATATGGTAATTCTATTTTTAGTTTTTTAAGGAAGCTTCATACTGTTCTCCATAGTGGCTCTGTCAATTTACATTCCCACAAACAGTGCAAGAGGGTTCCCTTTTCTCCAAACCATCTCCAGCATTTGTTGTTTGTAAATTTTCTGATGATGACCATTCTAACTGGTGTGAGGTGATACCTCATGGTAGTTTTGATGTGGATGTCTCTAATGATGAGTGATGGTGAGCATCCTTTCACGTGTTTGTTGGCAATCTGTATATCTTCTTTGTAGAAATGTCTATTTAGGTCTTCCACCCATTTTTGGATTGGGTTGTTTGTTTTTTTGATATTGAGCTAAATGACATGCTTATATATGTTGGAGATGAATCCTTTGTCAGTTGTTTCCTTTGCAAATATTTTCTACCATTTGAAGTTTGTCTTTTAGTGTTGTTTACGGCTTCCTTTGCTGTGCAAAATCTTTTAAGTTTCAATAGGTCCCATTTGTTAATTTTTGTTTTCATTTCCATTTCTCTAGGAGGTCAGTCAAAAAGGATCTTGCTGTGATGTATGTCATAGAGTGTTGTGCCTATGTTTTCCTCTAAGAGTTGTATAGTGTCTGACCTTATATTTAGGTCTTTAATCCATTTTGAGTTTATTTTTTTGTATGGTGTTAGGAAGTCTTCTAATTTCATTCTTTTACATGTAGCTGTCCAGTATTCTCAGCACAACTTATTGAAGAGACTGTTTTTTCTCCATTGAACATCCTTGCCTCCTTTGTCAAACATAAGTTGACCATATGTGCATGGGTTTAACTCTAGGCTTTATATCCTGCTCCAATTATCCATATTTCAGTTTTTGTGTCAGTACCATACTGTCTTGATTACTGTAGCTTTGTAGTATAGTCTGAAGTCAGGGAACCTGATTCCACCAGCTCCGTTTTTTCTTTCCCAAGATTGATTTGGCTATTTGGGTCTTTTGTGTTTCCATACAAATTGCGAAATTTTTTGTACTAGTTCTGTGAAAAGTGCCATTGGTAGTTTGATAGGGATTGCATTGAATCTGTAGATTTTGGGGGGTAGTATAGTCATTTTCACAATGTTGATTCTTCCAATCCAAGAACATGGTATATCTCTCCTTCTGTTTGTACCATCTTTAATTTATTTCATCAGTGTCTTATAGTTTTCTGCATACAGGTCTTTTGTCTCCTTAGGTAGGTTTACTCTTAGGTATTTTATTATTTTTGTTGCAATAGTAAATGGGAGTGTTTCCTTAATTTCTCTTTCTGGTTTCTCATTGTTAATGTATAGGAATGCAAGAGATTTCTGTGCATTAATTTTGCATCCTGCTACTTTACCAAATTCATTGATAAGCTCTAGTAGTTTTTTGGCAACATCTATAGGATTCTCTATGTATAGTATCATGTCATCTGCAAACAGTGACAGTTTTATTTCTTTTCCAATTTGGTTTCCTTTTATTTCCTTTTCTTCTCTGATTGCTGTGGCTAAAACTTCCAAAACTATGTTGAATAATAGTGGTGAGAGTGGGCACCCTTGTCTTGTTTCTGATCTTAGAGGAAATGCTTTCAGTTTTTCACCATTGAGAATGATGTTGGCTGTGGGTTTGTCATATATGGCCTTTTTTATGTTGGGGTAGGTTTGCTCTATGCCTACTTTCTAGAGAGTTTTTATGAAAAATGGGTGTTGAATTTTGTCAAAAACTTTTTCTGCATCTATTGAGATTATCATATGGTTTTATGCTTCAATTTGTTAATATGTTGTATCACATTGATTGATTTGTGTATATTGAAGAATCCTTGCATTCCTGGGATAAACCCCAACTGATCATGGTCCTTTTAATGTGCTGTTGTATTCTGTTTGCTAGTCTTTGGTTGAGGATTTTGCATCTATCTTCATTAGTGATATTGGTCTGTAATTTTCTTTTTTTTGTGACATCTTTGTCTGGTTTTGGTATCAGGGTGATGGTGGCCTCATAGAATGAGTTTGGGAGTGTTTCCCTCTCTGTTATATTTTGGAAGGAAAGGTTTTAGCTCTTCTCTAAATGTTTGATAGAATTCTCCAGTGTAGACACCTGATCCTGGGCTTTTGTTTGTTGGGAGATTTTTAGTCACAATTTCAATTTCAGTACTTGTGATTGGTCTGTTCATATTTTCTATTTCTTCCTGGTTCAGTCTTAGAAGGTTGTACTTTTCTAAGAATTTGTCCATTTCTTCCAGGCTGTCCATTTTATTGGCATAGAGTTGCTTGTAGTAGTCTCTCATGATCCTTTGTATTTCTGCAGTGTCAGTTGTTATTTCTCCTTTTTCATTTCTAAATCTGTTGATTTGAGTCTTCTCCCTTTTATCGCTGAGGAGTCTGGCTAATGGTTTATCAATTCTGTTTATTTTCTCAGAGAACGATCTTTGCTATTATTTCCTTCATTTCTTTTTCATTTCTTTCAGATCTGATTTCTTTCCTTCTGCTAACTTTGAGGGTTTTTTGTTCTTCTTTCTCTAATTGCTTAAGATGTAAGGTTAGGTTGTTTATTTGGAATTTTCTTGTTTTTGAGGTAGGACTGTATGACTATAAACTTCCCTCTTAGAACTGTTTCTGCTGCATCCCATAGGTTTTGGGTCGTCGTGTTTTCACTGTCATTTGTTTCTAGGTATTTTTTTATTCCCTCTTTGATTTCTTCAGTGATCTCTTGGTTATTTAGTAGCGTATTGTTTAGCCTCCATGTTTTTTTTAATTTTTTTACAGTTTTTCCTGTAATTAATATCTAGTCTCTTGGGTTTGTGGTCAAAAGGACACTTGATGCAATTTCGATTTTCTTAAATTTACCAAGGCTTTATTTGTGACCCAAGATATGATTTATCCTGGAGAATGTTCCATGGGCACTTGAGAAGAAAGTTTATTTTGTTGTTTTTGGATGGAATGCCCTATAAATATCAATTAAGTCCATCTTGTCTAATGTGCCATTTAAAGCTTGTGTTTCCTTATTTATTTTCATTTCAGATGATCTGTCCATTGGTGGAAGTGAGGTGTCAAAGTCCCCTACTATTACTGTATTACTGTTGATTTCCCCTTTATGGCTGTTAGCATTTGCCTTATGTATTGAGGTGCTCCTATGTTGGGTGCATAAATATTTACAATTGTTATATCTTCTTCTTGGATTGATCCCTTGATCATTGTGTAGTATCCTTCTTTGTCTCTTGTAATAGTCTTTATTTTAAAGTCTATTTTGTCTGATATGAGAATTGCTTCTCCAGCTTTCTTCAGATTTCCATTTGCATGGAATATCTTTTTCCATCCCCTCATTTTCAGTCTGTATGTGTCCCTGGGTCTGAAGTGGGTCTCTTGTAAACAGCATATTTACTGGTCTTGGTTTTGTATCCATTCAGTGAGTCTGTGTCTTTTGGTTGGAGCATTTAATCCATTTACATTTAAGGTAACTATCTATATTTATGTTCCTATTTCCATTTTCTTAATTGTTTTGGATTTGTTATTGCTGGTCTTTTCCTTCTCTTGTGTTTCTTGCCTAGAGAAGTTCCTTTAACATTTGTTGTAAAGCTGGTTTGGTGGTGCTGAATTATCTTAGCTTTTCCTTGTCTGTAAAGGTTTTAATTTCTCCATCAAATCTGAATGAGATCCTTGCTGGATAGAGTAATCTTGGTTGTAAATTTTTCCTTTTCATCACTTTAAATATGTCCTGCCACTCCCTTCTGGCTTGCAGAGTTTCTGCTGAAAGATCAGTTGTTAAGCTTATGGGGATTCCCTTGTGTGTTGTTTGTTGCTTTTCCCTTGCTTCTTTTAATATTTTTTCTTTGTATTTAATTTTTGATAGTTTGATTAATATGTGTCTTGGCATGTTTCTCCTTGGATTTATCCTGTATGGGACTCTCTGTGCTTCCTGGACTTGATTGACTATTTCCTATCCCATGTTAGGGAAATTTTCAATTATAGTCCTTCAAATATTTTCTTAGACCCTTTCTTTTTCTCTTCTTATTCTGTGACTGCTATAATCTGAATGTTGGTGCATTTAATGTTGCCCCAGATGTCTCTGAGACTGTCCTCAATTCTTTTCATTCTTTTTTCTTTATTCTGCTCTGTGGTAGTTATTTTCACTATTTTATCTTCCAGGTTACTTAACCATTCTTGTGTCTCAGTTATTCTGCTATATTGATTCCTTCTAGAGAATTTTTAATTCCATTTACTATGTTGTTCATCATTCTTCGTTTGCTCTTTAGTTCTTCTAGGTCCTTGTTAAACGTTTCTTGTATTTTTTCCATTCTATTTCTGAGATTTTGGATCATCTTTACTATCATTACTCTGAATTCTTTTTCAGGTAGACTGCCTATTTCCTCATTTGTGTGGTCTGGTGGGTTTTTGCCTTGCTTCTTCATCTGCTGCATAATTCTCTGTCTTCTCATTTTGTTTCACTTACTGTGTTTGGAGTCTCCTTTTCGCAGTCTATGGGTTCGTAGTTCCCATTGTTTTTAGTGTCTGCCCCCAGTTGGTGAGGTTGGTTCAGTGACTTGTGTAGGCTTCCTGGTGGGGGGGACTGGTGCCTGTGTTTTGGTGGGTGGAGCTGGATCTTGTCTTTCTGGTGGGCAGAGCTGCATCTGATGGTGTGTTTTGGGGTGTCTGTGAATGTAGTATGATTTTAGGCAGCCTCTCTGCTAATGGGTGGGTTTGTGTTCCTGTCTTGCTAGTTGTTTGGCATGGGGTGTCCAGCAGTGGAGCTTGCTGGTTGTTTGGTGGAGCTGGGTCTTAGCATTGAGATGGAGATCTCTGGGAGAGCTCTCGCCAATTGATATTAAGTGGGGCCAGGAGGTCTCTGGTGGTCCAATGTCCTGAATTTAGCTCTCCCACCTCAGAGGCTCAGGCCCAACACCTGGCTGGAGCACCAAGACCCTGCCAGCCACATGACATGGAAGAAAAGAAAGAAAGAAAGAAGAAGAAAAAACAATAACAGAAAGCACCCCAAAACAAACAGTAAATGCAAAACTAAACAAATGAAATCACACAAAGAAACACACACACTCATAAAAAGAAAAAAAAAAAAGAAACAAACAGACAGAACCCCAGGAAAAATGGTTAAAGAAAACTAAACAGACAAAATCATGCAAAGAAACATACACACACACACACACACACACACACAAGGAAAAAAAAAAAAAAGAAGAGAGCAACCCCAAAAATAAAGAAACCCACCAATGAAAACAAGCCCTAAAAACTAAGATAAACATAACACCAAAAACAAATCAAACACACAAAGCAAACCCCAAGTCTATAGTTGCTCCCAGAGCCCACTGCCTCAGTTTTGGGAACATTCATTTTCTATTCAGGTATTTCACAGATGCAGGATTTATCAAGCCGATTGCAGGGATTTAATCCACTGCTCCTGAGGCTGTAGCAGAAATGTCCCTTTCTCTTGTTTGTTTGCACAGCTCCTATGGTTCAGCTTTGGTTTTGGCCCTGTCTCTGCATGTAGGGTGCCTTCAGGCATTTTTTCCCCACCCAGACAGGAAGGGGTTAAAGCAGCAGCTGATCAGGTGTCTCTTGCTCACTCAGCCCGGGGAGAGGGAGGGGTATGGTAGTCACAATTGGAATGCAGGGTGTGCCTGCAGTGGAAGAGGCTGGCATGGCATTGCAACAGCCTAAGGCACGCCGTGTGTTCTCCCAGGGAAGTTGGCCCTGGATCACGGGACCCTGGCAGTGGTGTGCTGCACAGGCTCCCAAGAGGGGAGATGTGGATAGTGACCTGTGCTTGCATACAGGATTCTTGGTGGCAGCAGTTGCAGTGGTAGTTGTCCACGCCTGTCTGTGGGGTCCCAGATGATAGTCGCGGCTCGTGCCCATCTCTGGAGCTTGCTTAGGCACTGCTCCGCCATCTGTGGGTACACGGAGCAGGAAGCCCCTCTTCTTGCACATCCTGAAACAATGGTTTCTTGCCTCTCCGGCAGGTCTAGACTTTTTCCCGGACTCCCTCCTGGCTAGCTGTGGCACACTAGCCCCCTTCAGGCTGTCTTCATGCAGCCAACCCCAGTCATCTTGGAGTCTGACCTCTGAAGCCCAAGCCTCAGCTCCCAGCCCCCACCCCCCCTGGTGGGTGAGCAGACAAGCCTCTCGGGCTGGTGAGTGCTGGTCGGCACCAATCCTCTGTGCGGGAATCTCTCTGCTTTGCCCTCTGCACCCCTGTTGCTGTGCTCTCCTCAGAGGCTCCGAAGCTTCCCCCTCCCTGTCCCTGCAAGTGAAGGGGCTTCCTAGTGTGTGGAAACTTTTCCTCCTTCACAGCTCCCTCCCAGAAGCACAGGTCCGTCCCTATTCATTTCTCTCTGTTTTTTCTTTTTTCTTTTGCCCGACCCAGGTACGTGGGGATTTTAATGCCCTTTTGGAAGTCTGAGGTCTTCTGCCAGCATTCAGTAAGTGTTCTGTAGGAGTTGTTCCACATGTAGATGTTTTTTTGATGTATCGGTGGGGAGGAAGGTGACCTCCATGTCTTACTCCTCCGCCATCTTGAAGGTCTCCCATAGTAAGTTTTCAATAAATGTTTGTGGAATGAATTAATGAATAAACTAATTAAGAAAAATTATTTTATATAAGCTTTGGGAGAAAATACAGCATAAAAGGTGCTACTCCTTTTCTGCAGTTTTCCTATGTTAACATCTCAGCTATGTGACAGAACTGACAGATTGAATCAGGGCAAAATCCTCACCTGGTAAACGTGAGGCCAAAGACTCAGCTGACTTTGTGAGCTTCTTTCCAGACTTGGTGTGGACTCTGAGAGATTTCTCCCTGGAGCTGGAAGCAAATGGGCAACCCATCACTGCTGATGAGTACCGGAAGCTTTCACTGAAGCTAAAGCAAGGTTACTGGGCCTGATGGTTGGCTAACAAAATAAGAGAAAACAATATCACAATGACTATTTCTATTTAGGTGCTGAAAATTATAATTTTGTAACTTTGTTATCAGGGCTGTTCTGTTAGAGGAAATGAAAACATTCTTTAGATGAATCAGTTGGATCTAACTTTAAGTTACCTCCTTCTTGGAGAAGAAAAGAAATTTCATTTCTCTATCCCTTTAATTTTTTGGTCTGATCCATGATTAGTTAATATTTACCTCTTTTCTTTTCTTTTTTTATGTTTCTTTTTTTTTAACATCTTTATTGGAGAATAATTGCTTTACAATGGTGTGTTAGTTTCTGCTTTATAACAAAGTGAAACAGTTATACATATACATATGTTCCCATATCTCTTCCCTCTTGCATCTCCCTCACTCCCACACTCCCTATCCCACCCCTCTTGGTGGTCACAAAGCACTGAACTGATCGCCCTGTGCTATGCGGCTGCTTCCCACTAGCTATCTATTTTACGTTTGGTAGTGTATATATGTCCATGCCACTCTCTCGCTTTGTCACAGCTTACCCTTCCCCCTCCCCATATCCTCAAGTCCATTCTCTAGTAGGTCTGTGTCTTTATTCCTGTCTTACCCCTAGGTACTTCATAACATTATTTTTCTTAAATTCCATATATATGTGTTAACATACAGTATTTGTCTTTCTCTTTCTGACTTCCTTCACTCTGTATGACAGACTCTAGGTCCATCCACCTCATTACAAATAGCTCAACTTCGTTTCTTTTTATGGCTGAGTAATATTCCACTGGATATATGTGCCACATCTTCTTTATCCATTCATCCGATGATGGACACTTAGGTTGTTCCCATCTCCTGGCTATTGTAAGTAGAGCTGCAATGAACATTTTGGTACATGACTCTTTTTGAATTATGGTTTTCTCAGGGTATATGACCAGTAGTGGGATTGCTGGGTCGTATGGTAGTTCTATTTGTAGTTTTTTAAGGAACCTCCATACTGTTCTCCATAGTGGCTGTACCAATTCACATTCCCACCAGCAGTGCAAGAGTGTTCCCTTTTTCCACACCCTCTCCAGGATTTCTTGTTTCTAGATTTTTTGATGATGGCCATTCTGACTGGTGTGAGATGATATCTCATTGTAGTTTTGATTTGCATTCCCCTAATGATTAATGATGTTGAGAATTCTTTCATGTGTTTGTTGGCAGTTTATATATCTTCTTTGGAGAAATTTCTATTTAGGTATGCTGCCCATTTTTGGATTGGGTTGTTTGTTTTTTTGTTATTGAGCTGCATGAGCTGCTTGTAAATATTGGAGATTCATCCTTTGTCAGTTGCTTCATTTGCAAATATTTTCTCCCATTCTGAGGGTTGTCTTTTGGTCTTGTTTATGGTTTCCTTTGCTGTACAAAAGCTTTGCAGTTTCATTAGGTCCCATTTGTTTATTTTTGTTTTTATTTCCATTTCTCCAGGAGGCGTGTCAAAAAGGATCTTGCTGTGATTTATGTCATAGAGTGTTCTGCCTATGTTTTCCTCTAAGAGTTTGATAGTTTCTGGCCTTACATTTAGGTCTTTAATCCATTTTGAGCTTATTTTTGTGTATGGTGTTAGGGAGTGACCTAATCTCATACTTTTAGATGTACCTGTCCAGTTTTCCCAGCACCACTTATTGAAGAGGCTGTCCTTTCTCCACTATACATTCCTGCCTCCTTTATCAAAGATAAGGTGACCATATGTGCGTGGGTTTATCTCTGGGCTTTCTATCCTGTTCCATTGATCTATATTTCTGTTTTTGTGCCAGTACCATACTGTCTTGATTACTGTAGCTTTGTAGTATAGCCTGAAGTCAGGGAGCCTGATTCCTCCAGCTCCGTTTTTTGTTCTCAAGATTGCTTTAGCTATTCGGGGTCTTTGGTGTTTCTGTACAAATTGTGAAATTTTTTTGTTCTAGTTCTGTGAAAAATGCCATTGGTAATTTGATAGGGATTGCAATGAATCTGTAAATTGCTTTGGGTAGTATAGTTATTTTCACAATGTTGATTCTTCCAATCCAAGAACATGGTATGTCTCTCTATCTGCTTGTATCATCTTTAATTTCTTTCATCAGTGTCTTATAGTTTTCTGCATACAGTTCTTTTGTCTCCTTAGGTAGGTTTATTCTTAGGTATTTTATTCTTTTTGTTGCAATGGTAAATGGGAGTGTTTCCTTAATTTCTCTTTCAGATTTTTCATCATTAGTGTATAGCAATGCAAGAGTTTTCTGTACATTAATTCTGTATCCTGCTGCTCTACCAAATTCATTAATTAGCTCTAGTATTTTCTGGTAGCATCTTTAGGATTCTCTATGTATAGTATCATGTCATCTGCAAACAGTTTGAATTCCTTTTCTTTCTTTTTCTTCTCTGCGGTGGCTAAAACTTCCAGAACTGTGTTGAATAATAGTGGTGAGAGTGGGCAATCTTCTCTTCTTCCTGATCTTAGAGGAAATGCTATCAGTTTTTCACCATTGAGAATGATGTTGGCTCTGGGTTTGTTGTATATGGCCTTTATTATGTTGACGTAGTTTCCCTCTTTGCCTACTTTCTGGAGAGTTTTTATCATAAATTGGTGTTGAATTTTGTTGAAAGTTTTTTCTGCCTCTATTGAGATGGTCATATAGTTTGTATCCTTCAATTTGTTAATATGGTATATCACATTGATTGATTTGCGTATATTGAAGAATCCTTGCATTCCTGGGGTCAACAGTACTTGATCATGGTGCATGATCCTTTTAATGTGCTGTTGGATTCTGTTTGCTAGTATTTTGTCAAGGATTTTTGCATCTGTGTTCATCAGTGATATTGGCCTGTAGTTTTCTTTTTTTGTGACATCCTTGTCTGGTTTTGGTATCAGGGCGATGATGGCCTCATAGAATGAGTTTGGGATTCTTCCTCCCTCTGCTATATTTTAGAAGAGTTTGAGAATAACAGGTGTTAGGTTTTCTCTAAATATTTGATAGAATTCACCTATGAATCCACCTGGTCCTGTGCTTTTTTGGGAAGATTTTTAATCATGGTTTCAATTTCAGTGCTTGTGATTGGTCTGTTTATATTTTCTATTTCTTCCTGGTTCAGTCTCAGAAAGCTGTACTTTTGTAAGAATTTGTCCATTTCTTCCCGGTTGTCCATTTTATTGGCATTAGTTGCTTGTAGTAATCTCTCATGATCATTTGTATTTCTGCAGTGTCAATTTTTACTTCTTTTTCATTTCTAATTCTGTTGATTTGAGTCTTATCCCATTTTTTTCTTGATGAGTCTGGCTAATGGTTTATCAATTTTGTTTATCTTCTCAAAGAACCAGCTTTTAGTTTTATTGCTCTTTGCTACTGTTTCCTTCATTTCTTTTTCATTTATTTCTAATCTGATCTTTATGATTTCTTTCTTGCTGCTAACTTTGGGGTTTTCTTTTTGTTCTTCTTTCTCTAGTTGCTTTAGGTATAAGGTTAGATTGTTTATTTGAGAATTTTCTTGTTTCTTGAGGTAAGATTATATTGCTATAAACATCCCTCTTAGAACTGCTTTTGCTGTATCCCATAGGTTTTGTGTTGTCATCTTTTCATTGTCATTTTTTTCTAGGTAATTTTTGATTTCCTCTTTGATTTCTTCAGTGATCTGTTGGTTATTTAGTAGCATATTATTTAGGCTCCATGTGTTTGTATTTTTTACAGGTTTTATCCAGTAATTGATATCTAGTCTCATAGCATTGCGGTTGGAAAAAATACTTCGTATGATTTCAATTTTCTTAAATTTACCAAGGCTTGATTTGTGATCCAAGGTATGATCTATCCTGGGGAATGTTCCATGAGCACTTGAGAAGAAAGTGTATTGTATTGTTTTTGGATGGAATGTCCTATAAATATCAATTAAGTCCATCTTGTCTAATATGTCATTTAAAGCTTGTGTTTCCTTATTTATTTTCATTTTGGATGATCTCTCCATTGATGGAAGTGGGGTGTTAAAGTCTCCTACTATTATTGTGTTACTGTTGATTTCCCCTTTTATGGCTGTTAGCATTTGCCTTATGTATTGAGGTTCTCCTATGTTGGGTGCATACATATTTGCAATTGTTATGTCTTCTTCTTGGATTGATCCCTTGATCATTATGTAGTGTCCTTCTTTGTCTCTTGTAATAGTCTTTATTTTAAGGTCTATTTTTTCTGATATGAGAATTGCTTCTCCAGCTTTCTTCTGATTTCCATTTGCATGGAATATCTCTTTCCATCCTCTCACTTTCAGTCTGTATGTGTCCCTATGTCTGAAGTGGGTCTCTTGTACACAGCATACATATGGGTCTTGTTTTTGTATCCATTCAGCCAGTCTATGTCTTTTGGTTGGAGCACTTAATCCATTTACATTTAAGGTAATTATCGATATGTATGTTCCTATTACCATTTTCTTAATTGTTTTGGGGTTTTTTTGGTAGGTCTTTTCTTTCTCTTGTGCTTCCTGCTTAGAGCAGTTCATTTAGTATTTCTTGTAAAGCTGGTTTGGTGGTGCTGAATTCTCTTAACTTTTGCTTGTTTGTAAAGGTTTTAATTTCTCCATCGAATCTGAATAAGATCCTTGCTGGGTAAAGTAATCTTGGTTGTAGGATTTTCCCTTTCATCACTTTAAATATGTCCTGCCCCTCCTTCTGGCTTGCAGGGTTTCTGCTGAAAGATCAGCTTTTAACCTCATGGGGATTCCCTTGTATGTTATTTGTTGCTTTTCCCTTGCTGCTTTTAATTTTTTTTTTTGTATTTAATTTTTGATAGTTTGATTAATATGTGTCTTAGTGTGTTTCTCCTTGGATGTATCCTGTATGGGACTCTCTGTGCTTCCTGGACTTGACTGACTGTTTCCTTTCCCATGTTAGGGAAATTTTCAACTCTATTCTCTTCAAATATTTCCTCAGACCCTTTCTTTTTCTCTTTGTATTCTGGGACACCTATAATCTTAATGTTGGTGTGTTTAATGTTCCCCCCAGAGTTCTCTGAGACTGTCCTCAGTTCTTTTCATTCTTTTTTCTTAATTCTGCTCCCTGACAGTTATTTCCACCATTTTATCTTCCAGTTCACTTATCCGTTCTTCTGCCTCAGTAATTGTGCTATTGATTTCCTTCTAGAGTATTTTTAATTTCAGTTATTGTGTTGTTCATCAACATCATTGATGTTGCTCATCATCAAAAAAAATTGTTTGTTTTTCCCTTTAGTTCTTCTAGATCCTTGTTAAATGTTTCTTGTATTTTCTCCATTGTGTTTCCGAGACTTTGGATCATTTTTACTATCATTACTCTGAATTCTTTTTTCAGGTAAGTTGCCTATTTTGTCTTCATTTATTTGGTCTTGTAGGTTTTTACCTTGCTCCTTCGTCTTTAACATATTTTTTTCGTTTAATTTTTTTTTTTTGATAGGTGGGGCTGTATTCCTGTCTTACTGGTTGTTTGGCCTGAGGCCTCCAGTACTGGAGTTTGCAGGCAGTTGGATACAGTTGGGTCTTGGTGCTGAGACTAGGACCTCCAGGAGACCTCACTCTGATTAATAATCCCTGGGGTCTGAGGTTCTTTGTTAGTCCAGCAGTTTGGACTCAGAGCTCCTACCACAGGAGCTTGGGCCCAACATCCAGCCTGGGAACCAAGATCCTGCAAGCTGCGTGGCATGGCAAAAAAAAAAAGGAGCAGTATAATATCAAAGAATAAGAAACAAAATAACATTAGGAAGATAAAAAGTATATTAAGAAAAACAAAAACATAATTGAAACAACTGCAACAAGGTAAAATAAAACCATAAGAAAAAAGAAAAAAAAAACCCAAAATGGCGGGGGAGGGTGGCAGGGGAAAGAAGCCAAAAGGAGAAAACAATAATAAAGTATAAAGAATAAAATAAAATCAGAAAAATAAATGATTTATTAGGAAAAATAAAAATATAAATGAATCAACAACAATGAATCAACAAGGTGAAAGAGAACCCCAATCTAAAAGAGGAAAAAAGAAATAAAAAGCCTTGGCTATGGGGGCAGAGTTTAGGCAGGGGTGGAACTTAGGCAGTGGTGGGGTTTAGGGTGGGGAAGGATCTAGGCAGGTGAGGGGGTGATGTTTGAGCTTGGGGCGGGGCCTAGGCCCAGGACCCATGCGGCCAGAAATGGCCTTGGGGGCAGGGCCTAGGTGGGGTGTCATTCAAGTGTGGGGTGGGGCCCCTGCTTAGGACCTGCGTGGAAGGGGAGAGGCAGCGCGTGGAAAGGAGGGCCTCTGGACTGTGGCGTTCTGGAGTTTGGAGGTAGGGCCCTGAGTGAGGGTGTGTGGGTGAGGTTTAGGCCCAGTGCATTGGAGGGGGTCTCCGAGGGGGTCTCCAAGTGTAGAGGTAGGGCCCTGAGTAGGGGTGTAGGGGCGGGGCTTGGGCTCTGTGTGGCAGGAGGGAGGGTCCAAGGGCAGAGGATTAGGCTCGGAGACTAACAGGCTCGCCAGTGCCTAAGTGGACCGGTAAAGTGCTGGCCGCATTCCCTTCCATTCCTCGGCACCACCCCCCCACCATCTCCCCCATCGCTGCTGGACCCCTAACTATGGGTGGGTCCCACTTGGGGTAGGAACTCCTTCCCTCCCCCAGCCACCCCTCAGGGGTGCTCATACTGTAGGTCTGGCCTTTACTTTTGCTCCCCTTTCCCTCCCTCCCACTCCCTCAGGACCCATGTGGCTGGAGGGGGCCTTGTTGGGCAGAGGATCAGGCCTGGGATCTCAACAGGCTCTCAGGGGCCAAGTGTACAGGGGGAACCTGGCCACACTCCCTTTGATCCTCTGCCCTCCCAGTGGTCCACCAATTCCCACTTTGGGCGTGGGATCCCTTCCCCCCACCCCCAGCCGCCCCTCAGGGCACCAGTCCCATCCCGCCTCCACTTCTCCTCCCCCTTCACTTTCCCCACACCCCATGTCCTACCCAGTTGCTGGGGGTTCCTCCCAACCCATTAGTTGTCCGTGGTCCCCCACCAGTGCCTGGTAGGTGCCCTAGTTGTGCAGAGACACAAATTCTGCATCCTCCTAGTCTGCCATCTTGACTCTGCCCTCTGCCGAGTACTTTCTTGCTTCAGTTTCTGACATATCTGTTGCTCCAAGGCATCAGGCAGGCTGGCTCCAGACTGGTGCTCACACTCCATGCTGGTGGTAGCCAAGCCCGGAATTCCGCACCTGGAGAAACTTTTCGGCCAGTGGGGCAGCCACAGGGTGGTGGACGGGGGCTGTGCAGGGACAAAGTGTGTCAGCTTGGTGTGAAGCCCTTCTCCCGAGGAGGGGCTGGCAAGGAGGGTGCTCCCAAGTCTGTGCAAAAGCTTTTAAGTTTAATTAGGTCCCATTTGTTTATTTTTGTTTTTAATGGGAGGTAGAGGTAGACTGAAAAAGATATTGCTGTGATTTATGTCAGAGAGTGTTCTGCCTATGTTTCCCTCTAAGAGCTTTATAGTATCCAGCCTTACATTTAGGTCTTTAATCCATTTTGAGTTTATTTTTGTGTATGGTGTTAGGGAGTGTTCTAATTTCATTCTTTTACATGTAGCTGTCCAGTTTTCCCAGCACCGCTTATTGAAGAGACTGTTTTTTCTCCATTGTATATTCTTGCCTCCTTTGTCATAGATTAGGTGACCATAGGTGCATGGGTTTATATCTGGACTTTCTATCCTGTTCCATTAATCTATATTTTTGTTTTTGTGCCAGTACCATACTGTTTTGATGACTTTAGCTTTGTGGTATAGTCTGAAGTCAGGAAGCCTGATTCCTCCAGCTTGTTTTTCTTCCTCAAGATTGCCTTGGCTATTCAGGGTCTTTTGTGTTTCCATACAAATTGTAAAATTATTTGTTCTAATTCTCTGAAAAATACCATTGGTAATTTGTTAGGGATTGCACTGAATCTGTAGATTGCTTTGGGTAGTATAGTCATTTTCATAATATTGATTCTTCCAATCCATGAACATGGTATATCTTTCCAACTGTTTGTGTCATCTTTGATTTCTTTCACCAATATCTTATAGTTTTCTGAGTATAGGTCTTTTGCCTCCCTAGGTAGATTTATTCCTATGTATTTTATTCTTTTTGATGCGATGGTAAATGGGATTGTTTTGTGATATCTCTTTCTGTTCTTTCGTTGTTAGTGTATAGGACTGCAAGAGATTTCTGTGAATTAATTTTGTATCCTGCAACTTTACCAAATTCATTGATGAGCTCTAGTAGTTTTCTGGTAACATCTTTAGGGTTTTTTTAATGTATAGTACCGTGTCATCAGCAAACAGTGACAGTTTTACTTCTTCTTTTCCAAAAGCCAAAGTTAGTAGAAGGAAAGAAATTATAAAGTCAGAGCAGAAATAAATGAAATAGAGATAAAGAAATCAGTAGTAAAGATCAATGAAACTAAAAGCTGGTTCTTTGAGAAGATAAACAAAATTGATAAACCTTTAGCCAGACTGATGAAGAAAAAAAGGGAGAGGACTCAATTCAATAAAATTAGAAATGAAAAAGGAGAAGTTACAACGGATACCCCAGAAATACAAAGGATCATAAGAGATTACTACAAGCAACTGTATGCCAGTAAAATGGACAACCTGGAAGAAATGGACAAATTCTTAGAAAGGTACAATCTTCCAAGACTGAACCAAGAAGATACAGAAAATATGAACAAACCAATCACATGTACTGAAATTGAAACTGTGTTTAAAAATCTTCCAACAAACAGAAGTCCAGGACCAGACGGCTTCTCAGGCTAATTCTATCAAACATTTAAAAAAGAGCTAACACCTACCGTTCTCAAACTCTTCCAAAAATTTGCAGAGGAAGGAACACTCTCAAGCTCATTCTAAGAGGCCACAATAACTCTGATACCAAAACCAGACAAAGATGTCAAAAAAAAAGAAAATTACAGGCCAATATCACTGATCAACATAGACATAAGTATCCTCAACAAAATACTAGCAAACAGAATCCAACAACACGTTGAAAGGATCATACACCATGATCAAGTGGGATTTATCCCAGGGCTGGAAGAATTTTTCAATATCTGCAAATCAATCAGTGTGATACACCACATCAACAAATTAAAGAATAAAAACCATATGATAATCTCAATAGATGCAGAAAAAGCTTTGGGCAAAATTCAACAGCCATTTATGACAAAAACTCTCCAGAAAGTGCGCATAGAGGGAACCTACCTCAACATAATAAAGGCCATATACGACAAACCCACAGCAAACATCATTGTCAATGGTGAAAAACTGCAAGCATTTCTTCTAAGATCAGGAACAAGACAGGATATCCACACTAGCCACTATTATTCAACTATTCACTATTATAGTTTTGGAAGTCCTAGCCATTGCAATCAGAGAACAAAAAGAGAAATTTAAAAATATATATCTTTAGACAAACAAAGAGGAAAACACAACATACAAAAACTAGTAGGATGCAGCAAATTCAGTTCTAAGAGGGAAGTTTACAGATAAACATCTATATTAGCAGACGAATGAAAAAATATCTCAAATAAACAATCTAATTTTACACCTCAAAGAACTAGAAAAAGAAGTACAAACTAAACCTAAAGTTAGAAGAACAAAAAGAAATAGCAAAGATCAGAGTAGAAATAAATGAAATAGAAACTGAAAACACAATAGAAAATGTCAACAAAACTGAGTTATTTTTGAAAATACAAACAAAATTGGTAAACCTTTAGCTAGACTAAGAAAGTAAGAGAGGAGATTCAAATAATAAAAATCAGAAGTGAAGAAGGAAACAATACAACTGATTCCACAGAAATAAAAAGGATCCTAGGACTTTTATGAAGAATTATATGCCAACAAACTGGAAAATCTAGAAGAAATAGTAGTTTTATTTTTAATTTTTTGAAGAGCCTGCATACTGTTTTCCATAGTGGCTGTACCATTTTGCATTTTCACCAGCAGTACACAAAGGTTTCTATTTCTTCTATCCTTGAAAACATTTATCTTCTGTTTTTTGATAATGGCCATCCTAACTGGTGAGATGTGATATGTCACTGTGGTTTTTAATTTGCATTTCCCTGATGATTAATGATGTTGAGGATCTTTTCATATACCTGTTGGCCATTTCTGTCTTCTTCAGAGAAATGCCTATTCAAGTCCTTTGTCATTTTTTAATGGTGTTATTTGTTTGCTTGTTTTTTTGATACTGAGTTGAAGTTTTTTGCATAGTTTGGAAATTAACTCCTTATCAGATACATGGTATGCAAATATTTTCTCCCATTCTTTAGGAGGCCTTTCCACTTTGTTAATTGTTTCCTTTCCTGTACAGAAGATTTTTACTTTGATGTGGTCCCACTATTCTATTTTTGCTTTTGTTGCCTGTGATAAAACAATAATTGAAACAGGATTTTAAAGTTGATACAATACCTTTAACCAATCTGTACACCTTATTTGCATTTCACAACTTTCCCCAGTAATGTCCTTTTTGCTCCTACAATCCAGTCCAGGACCCTCATTGCATTTAGTCATTAGGTTTCCTTAGTCTTCTCTCCTCTTTGACAGTTTCTCACTTTTACATGGTCTTTCTTGACTTTGACATTTTGGAAGAGTACTGGTCAACCACTTTGTAGAAAATCTCTGATTTGGGTATTTCTGATGTTTCCCCATGATTTGATTGAAGATATACATTTTTGGCAAGAATGACTTGGAAGTGATGTTCTTCCATGTTCAGTACATTGTGCAAACGATTTGTTAATGTGATTTACTCTGAAGTTTTGACTGTAACTTTAATCACAGGTTAAGGTGGTGTCTGTCACGTTTCCTCACTGTAAAGTTATCATTTACTTCTTTCTAATTAAAAAGTACTATTTGGGGAAATACTCGTACTATGAGAGTGCATTGTCATCATACTTTAACATCAGTGTTTGTTTGTTTGTTTGGTTTGCAGTACGCGGGCCTGTCACTGCTGTAGCCTCTCCCGTTGTGGAGCACAGACTCCAGACGTGCAGGCTCAGTGGCCATGGCCCACAGGCCCAGCCGCTCTGCGGCATGTGGGATCCTACCAGACCGGGGCATGAACCTGCGTCCCCCGCATCGGCAGGCGGACTCTCAACCACTGCGCCACCAGGGAAGCCCTAATATCAATTTTTAAAGCTGCTACTTTTAGCATACCTTGGTGATTCTTGCTTGAAAAATTATTACTGTGGTGTTTGTCTAAAGATGATTTTTATTCTGATCATTTCATCTACATTTATTGATTCAAGTTCATTTTAGGGAAGAGGGTGTCCCTTCTCCTACATTTAAGTATTTACTCATTCAATTACTTAGTTAATTCAGTATGGGCTCAAGTATTGTTTAATTCTGTGGGGTTTAATATTTTATTATCATTATTTATTTATTTTGCTCAACTTGTCCTATATTTGTTCATTTAGAGCTTCTTCAAGCTGGTTCTTGGCTATTTTGGGCACGCTCCCATCATGTTTTGAGCACTTCCTTACTTTCTGACACCACAAGACATCCTAGGCCCATCTAGAATCTGCCTTGCTTCAACACTGAAATTAACCATTTCTCCAGTATTGCCTGATTCCTTATGTTGGATAACAAAATTATACATGAAGATGTCACACTAGGTGTGTGCATTCCTTCTAGCCTCTCTCAGAGGGCAGAGTTAAGAAGAAATACATTTATATATACTAACATGAATATACATATCTATATTTATTCTTTATCCATTTCTACATACAACCTTGATTTCCTGCTGATATTTCCAATACCAATAAAATACAATAAGGTTTATTCAAGCTTTTCTCTTCCTTTATTTTTAACTCATTTCTCTTGACATGAGAGACCTGGCTCTCATTATCCATAATAAATTTGCTTATATGTTCCATCTTAGTACATATATACATAAAGTAGTTTCAAAATTGCTGATACATACCTCTGTGATAAGTAAATTTACTATCCAGAGTACGTTATTAGTGTATATTTCTTTTTGTCTTTAACCTTACGTATATAGTGAGAACACTGCATTCCAAAGTTGATTAGATTAGTTCTTTCTTTCTCCACCTTCTCCAGTGTGGTTAACTTACTCATTTATAATACAGTCAGGGTTATTTGTTCCTGCTTGCACTCAAATTTGCCTTTATCACATTGATTGATTTGAATAATTTATATTCTGAGTGTGAGAAACATGGTTCATAAGAGTCATAACTTTCCAAAAAGGTGTACTCAGAGAAATGCCACTTCTTCAGTTTACTATTCTATTCCAACATCACCTTTCATTCTATTCTATCCACACCGTTCCCACTCATGCTATACAGCCACCCACTTTTGTTAGTTCCCAGTTTATTCTTCTTGTATTTCCTTCCCACAAACGAACAGATACATGTATGTTTTATTACACACATTTTTCTAACATGAAATTTCTCACAGTACCGATATATAGAAAGCTGTGCATATAAATTCATAGAAAGCTTTTGTATTCTTTTGTAGCTGCTTACACCACTGTGTGGATATGCCAGTTTTTTTAACCACTTTTCTATGTATGGACATTTAGATTGTTTTCAATATTTTGCAATTACAAACAATGCTGAAATGAACAAACCTACAAATCTTGTGTATATTTATTTTCATATTGTTGCAGCCCTTTCTCCAGGATAGATTACTGGAAGTGGGATGGCAGGGTCAAAAGGTAAGAGCATATGGTTTTGCTAGATATGGACAAAGTCCTCTCCAGAAGGATGTGCTACATTGTATTCCCATCCTTTTTTTTTTTTTTTTTGCATCTCATTCTCCAGGAAATGAATTTTTTTCCTTGGTATCTCACATCTTCTAACTTCATCACAAAGTTTGCTTTGGAAGTTCTACTTCTTCACATTTAGATCTTTGGAATGGACAAAACTGAGCTTTTTCAGGTCAGGTATATAGTGTCAATAATCGGTAGTCTTCATCTGGAGAAATGTGTCAAATATATCTCTGTACTTCGAAACACATACACTGTCCTAACCAAGCCTTGGTCCTGGATTCTCTTAAGTCTGTCCCTGGGCAGGGTCTGGGTCAGATGGAGGGATTCAGACACCCCAGTGGCTTCCTCCTCTTACTGTACAGGATGCCCCCTGGAGCTGCCAAGGCCCATCTTGTCTTCCCACTCATTGGTCCTTAATCTTTGCTCTGTTTCTGCATGCACGTTGTTCACCCAGGCCTGATACCTCAGTGTGACTCTTACTCTGTTGATTTTTTACTCAATCATGTTTTCAGATTTTGATCTCTCTGCGTTTTTTAAATTTATTCTTTATCACTTCCATATGTATTAGCAATATTGCATATTGCTTTAAATTCATTCAGGTAATGAAGCTACCATCATGAAACATTCTCTGATGAATCATGGCTTATTTTTTCTCTGAATTCTAGTCTACATGGCGTATTTATTTACACAATTGTAGGCATGGCGTCTTTAACCAGGGCTAGGTGATTCGATAATTCTGATACTTTTGTAGAGTTAAAAGCAGTGAAAGACTTCTGTTAGTAGTCTTTTTTGTGTGTTTTTAATTTCAATGTCTCAATCTTGATAACTTGAGGTGATCATGATCCAGTATTTGTCAGCTCTTTGAGATACAAATAAACACAAAACATAACACCTTGGTTTTCAGTCTTACCCTATAATGAAGAATGATTTGCTTCCAGTGTAGAGTTGATTATTTCTGACCTGCTCACACTGAGGGCTTATTTCTAAAAGGATGCCAATCCCGTCCCCTATTTAGTTTCCCAACTCTTCAGAGGAAAGCGGTAAAAGAGCCATTTTTTCCCTATGATCAGGACCCATTTCCTCTTACAACAGGCCTACAAAATTTGTTGGACAAGGTGATGGTCTGTTCAACTTCATAGCATGAAGCATACCATGATAAAATGGGAATCAATCAATGGCTGACTCAGAAAATGTGGACTAGATGACTTGATGATGAAAGTCCATGTGAAGAGAGAGGTCTCAGTCTTCAGGCCATCTCACTGAGGCCACAGACACGTGGAAGAGGCAATGCAGGGTCCTCCACCTCCTACTGATTGACTAGTGGAATGCAGCCACATGAATGATACCAGGTGGTAAGAACTGGTCCCACCAGCCATGTGAATGAGACCAGGTAAAGAACTACCCACCCAACTCACAACATTGCGAGAAATAAAATAATTGTTGCTTTAATCCAGTAGGTTTTGGGTGTTTATTATGCAGCAACAGACAGTAGAGTCCACCAGTTAGGAAAACTGTCTGGCATTATATATTAATACTAAAGTTTAACATAAGCACCCAAGGACTTGGCCATTTCACTCTTAAATATATTGCTATCAGAAATGGATGCACATGTACACCAAAGAGATGCATATAATGATCATATCATCAATATTTATAATACTTCAACGGTGAAAATAGCCAAATTGTTAACCAACAGTAACTAGAGAAGTACGTTGTAGTATATTTGCACAGTATAACTTATAACTCCTTATAATCTCTATAAAAGACTTACAGTATGAAAATTACAAAATTACAGTTATATCCAACAACATGAATGAATCTCCCAGTGGTAATGTCGAGTGAAAGGAACCAGACACAGTAGAATGCCTGTTGTTTGATTCCATTTATGTAAAGTTCACAAACAAGAAAATCTGATCTCTGATATTAAAGTCAGGTAGTAACTATCTACAAGCTAAAGTGAGGAGTTAATGTTTTAAAGGGGTATAAGAAAACTGCGTTTGGGAGTGTTCTTATTTTTGAACTGGGTAATAATTACTGGCATGTGTTCATTTTGTGATATTTCACCTGTGGTACACTTTTGAACTGAGCATTTTTGAGTTCCCTTGTTATGTATTAATTTAAAAATTTAAAGATCTTTTGGGAGAAAACTTACACTAATAGAAAGGCCAGTTGAGGCCTCCAATTATCAATACTTTTTCTCAAAAACATAGAACAATTAAAACATGCCCTGAACTGCTGCTGCTTCTATGTCACAGTCAGGTCAAGAAATTAGACTCTCTTTAGTCACTGGACAATATCAACCTGATCTAACGTTAATTTCTTGCCAAAGCTTTCAAGAAAATAGTGTCAAATTCTCAAATGACAAGGCATTGTTTTGATAGAATTTAAGACTCTATTCAACTCTAATCTGAGAAAAATTGGGCAAGAATGCATGAATTCTGCCTGTCTCTCTCCTTGCCTTTCCTTTCTTTTGTCTGATTAACATTTTGTGAATGTTAAGGTCTAAAGTTCATCCCCACCTTTCTTCAAGAATGTAAAGTTCTGGTGTCAATTTCAGAACAAAATTTGAAACCTGATTCATGGTTTAAAAAGGTGAGATTGGGGCTTCCCTGGTGGCGCAGTGGTTGAGAGTTCGCCTGCCGATGCAGGGAACACCGGTTCGTGCCCCGGTCCAGGAAGATGCCACATGCCGCAGAGCGGCTAGGCCCGTGAGCCATGGCCGCTGAGCCCGCGCGTCCAGAGCCTGTGCTCCGCAACGGGAGAGGCCACAACAGTGAGAGGCCCGCGTACCGCAAAAAAAAAAAAAAAGGTGAGATTGAAAATGAAAATAGGGCAGGACTACTTGAAATAAGACTAATGCTAAGAAATTAGCTGCTTATTCTCCTGAACAAGAAAATCTGCTTTTTATGTCAGGGAAACAAAAATTTATTCTAGGGACAATTAAAACTTTTTGTGAACTGTGTATGACATAAAGGTAAATAATGGTGAATTCTTTATGTTTGTAACCTGAAAAAAGGGCAATTTACCCATTTCCTTTTTAGAGTGTTTCTTCGGACACAATTGGGCAAGAGTCCTTTCCCCACTTCTTTTAATATAACTTTCATGTGTACAGCATTATAATTTGACATTTGTATACACAACAAAGTGATCACCACCACAAGTTTAGTTGCCATCCATCATCCTACAGTTGACCCCCTCACCAGTTTTGTTTACCCCGACTCCCTTTCCCTCTGGTAACCACAGATTGTCTGCTGTATGTATGTTTTGTTTTATTTTATTTGCTCATTTGCTTTTTTTAGATTCCACATATGAGTGAAATAGTATGGTATTTGTCTTTCTCTGTTTGAGCTATCGATATTTCACTTAGCATAATACCTTCAAGGTCCATCCTTGTTATTGCATATGGCAGAATTTCATTCTTTTTTATGGCTGAGTAGCACTTTTTTTTTTTTTTTTGGGGGGGGGCGTCCGCAGGCCTCTCACTGCTGTGGCCTCTCCCGCTGCGGAGCACAGGCTCCGGACGCACAGGCCCAGCGGCCATGGCTCACGGGCCCAGCCGCTCCGCGGCATGTGGGATCCTCCCAGACCGGGGCACGAACCCGCGTCCCCTGCATCGGCAGGCGGACTCTCAACCACCGCGCCACCAGGGAAGGCCCGAGTAGCACTTATTTTATGTATAAACTATTCATCTTCTTTAGCCACTCATCCGTTGACAGGCACTTAGGTTGTTTCCATATCTTGGCTATTGCAAATAATGCTGCAAAGATCATAGGGGTGCATATATCATTTTGAACTAGTGTTTTCGTGTTCTTTGGGTAAATACCCAGAATTGGAATAGCTGGGTCACATGGTAGTTCTAGTTTCAGTTTTTGGAGGAAACTCCCTACTGTTTTCCATAGTTGCTGGACCAATCTACTTTCTCTAAAATTTTGAATGTCAGTAAAACTTCCCGGGAACTAATTAAAACCATTGGCAGCTTAACAACCCAGAGAAGTCTCCAAGTGTTTGGGCTCCATCCTTTTTGAAGTGTGAACACCTAGAAAGTTAGAGCTCCAGGCTCCCTGACACCTTGGGAGCTTAACCTAGGCTCAATCCTGGCTGTAACCATTTCTTCTCAGAGAGATAAGAGAAGTTAGATTATTCTTTTAGGTGAGGGCAATTAACCAAACAATGGATACCTCAGTTCCCAAGTTAGCATAGATTGAACTCTATGAAGGTAGGTACAAAAAGTTCATCATATAACAGCAAACTGTGCTGTCCAGTCTACTTATGGGAAAACAGGATACAATTGATTCTGAGAAAACATGTTATATACTGGCTAAAAATTGTGCAATGTAAAAGGATTCATATATGCTTGCATATATAAGTAACATTATTTTATTCTTTCTAGTCATTTCAATCTACCTATATGCTTGTACTAGGTACTGCTTATTCAATAATACAACAAATTTCCTTCTATTTATATTGTTATGGAGAGGATTTTTTTGTTAAGACTTTTAATTCACCAATAATACACAAGAATGAATTTCCTGCCTACAGTGCACATACCTTTCCATATGACCAAAGTTATTGTCTATAGATAAATTTAGGCATGTTGGTTGTGAATAATTCCATTCATAATAGGTACAAAATTGTTCTATTTATGAAAAAAATTATAAACTAATAAAAAATCCTTGATCATTATATGGTTCAGTAGTAACAGCATTTCTAGCTCATGGTTGGGATTTTAGTTTACTATTTTTATTCTTTCTGTGACTAGTGAAGTTTTAAAATGATTTTGAATTGTTTTATAGTCATAGAACACATACACAGCGGTAAATTACTTATCTTTTGAAAAACAAAAATCTTTTGTTTCAAGAAAAAATTTCTGCTAGGTGTTTGGTATTGAAATCCATCTTTCATTCATTTATTAGATGAGTATTTATGAAGCAATGACACTGTACAAAGTTGGTCACACATAGTGTTCAATGTACACAGATGAATTATCTTAATCAGGTAGGTTACATAGGAAATGTGACCACAATGAGAGATTTTACTAGTCCTCTTGATTTGGACAGAAATCAGGGAAACCAGAGGCAATTGATGAAGTTGGAGGGTACAATAAAGGTGTTTTATTCTAGTGACCAAGTAGGAGACAAAGATTCAAGACAATAGCAGCTTGGAACTGGAAATAATTACTTTTTTCCATGTGGTAATTAACATTAAAATAGTTCAGGAATACAGGTGTGCTGCGTAGTTTTACATGCTGACTCTAATTTATACCCATAGGGTGGTTTATAGAATGTGAATTTACCAAATCTAGAATAAAACGTCTTAAGATAAGGTGATTTTTGTACAGGATTTCTTCTTTTCTGAATTAACAAAAAGAGTTTGCTAGCTGGCATAACAGTCAATAATAATAATGAAGTCAGTGTGGCTTAAAATAGAGAATTGAACAGGTCTCAACCCCCTTGTATGAACAGGACATAAGGTAGGGCAGGGGCAGTGGCTCCTGCCAAGTGTGCATGTTCCTGGGTTCGCTCCTGTTGCCCTGCTTCTCCGCACTCCAGAGAGGACCCAAACCCTGACAGAACTTCAAGCTCAGAGGACCTGCCACAGCTGCTCGTGGCATCCACCATGGACTGTGCCTTTGCTTCATACAGAAGGACTTCCCCAGGCTGCACGCTGGTTGTTTAAATGTTCTTGCCTGTGTTACACTCAATGTACACAATGAGCAGAATTTAACCTAAGCCTGAAGAGACCAAAGGAGACCCCCTGACACTGTCTTGTCAGTCTTGCTTCCTTAAGAAGCTACTTCCTGTAATCTTGAAGAGAAGTCTCTTCTATTTTTTTTGCATTTCTAATGAGTTCCTGTAACCCATCTGTAACACTGAAGAATCTCCTTAATAAATCTCCTTAATAAATCCATTCTGTGAGGACTGTAAAATACCCAGCTAACAGGTGAGAGAGCACTTGTGACACAGGCTATGCACAAATTTGAGGAGAAGGGGAAAGGAAAGTAGAAATGTCCAGAGTAGCTCACTTCTTCCTGCTCCAAAATACTGTGTGAAAGCATGGTTGTGATGCTGCCTTCCTACAAAATTGTTGAACAAGTTCTTGTATAGATCTTTGATTCCTTCAGTAATTTAACAATTATTTATTAATTATCAAGTATGGAAGATGCCTTTCACCTGAAGCCTTCTCTTGAGAAGTATATAACTTTATTCCAAAAGATGCCCACTTATGACTGAACATCAAAGTAGCGAAGATTCCTTTCACTCTGCTATAATTGTCCTTTCCCTCACTCCTGATCCCTTCCTTTCTCTAAACCATGATCACTTCATGGCACCGACTTGTGTGCATGTTTCTTATTTACATTGCTTGTCATGTGTGTTGGGGAGATTTGATGGGGAAGCAGAACTCATTACTGCCCCCTCACCCCCTTTTCCAGACCATCCAGACATTCGGTATTCAGGGCATTCCTCCACCTCAAAGGTGACACCAGAGGGCCTTTGGGGACTGGACCAGCTGCAGGACTTATTCCAGAGAAATGGCAACTGAGCATAACTCACAACCCTTAAGAAAGCAGAGCCGTCCTATAGATTCCACAGTCTGTCAGCCTGTGGGTGTCATGTTCAGTGAGAAATTGATCCTCGTACCGAAAGCTTAGCTTTCTTTCAACGGAAGCTCCTTGAACAGGTGACAATTATGGTGACAATGAGAGCTTTGCCAATTACTGGCTCTCTCTTTACTCTTTTAAACAATATCATTGTTCTGTGAGCCAAAGGTGCTGGCTTCATTGCTGGCTAAGTTTCCTGGGAGAAAAGTTTATGTAACTCAGAGCACATGGAGTGTCCCTCTCTCAAGGAGAAGAGCAGCAGGTTCAGACAGGCATGCATGTGCTTTCTTCCCGATTCCTCTTAGTACTAGTTCCTAAAACTGTGTACTTCATCTTGAGAACCCTAGGCAGCAGTTAATAGAGGAAGGAAATGGCAATTTGGGGCCCTGATGGGTGGAAGTTCATGTATTTATTCACGTGCATTGTTTGAACACCTGGGGCTTATGTGGTGGACTTTGTGGTGGGAGCTAAATATACAGTGAGGATCATCAAGTAGATGAGATCATGACTCGGTAGGGGAGACAAAATGTAAATAGGTCATTTCAGTTTCACAACTATATAAAAAGTCCTGTGGTCAGAGGGAAACATGGTACAATGGCAGCACAGAGGAGGGACACCACACCCAGTCTCAGGAAATCAGAGACCGTAAGGAATAACAGATGTTAGCAAATAAGGGGCACAGGGGGAGGAAGCCAGGGTGTCTAGTGAAGTCTGTGTCCTGTGTGCAATATCCCTGAATCAAGAGAATTTGTCCAATCGTGGAATTATAAGCAGTTTATTCTAAGTACAAGCGTCAAGCATTAGACAGCTGAGAAGAATTCCTAAAATGCTGAATTGAACTTGAAGAGAAATTTTCCTTTGAAATCACCATCTTTATAAACCTGAGTATTTAGGGAACATTTTAGCCAACATCCCAGGGGACGTCTGTAAATAAATTAGGGACTAGAATTTCCAGGCCTTACCAAGAGCCCCAAATGACAAGAAAATTAGGATGCACATCTTATACTTTTTGTTTCTGGCTGTAATAAGTAGATTTTTCCTGTTGAGCTGGCATGTTATTTCTAGTAGTGTTTAATACTTTCATCCTGGGACTTCCCTGGTGGCACAGTGCTTAAGAATCCACCTGCCAATGCAGGGGACACTGGTTCGAGCCCTGGTTATGTTCATGGATACCAATTTCTTTTGTATTTTCCAAAGATAGATGATAATATATGCATATACTCATTATTATTATTATTATTTATTTATTTTTATTTTTTGGTACGCGGGCTTCTCACTGTTGTGGCTTCTCCCGTTGCGGAGCACAGGCTCCGGATGTGCAGGCTCAGCGGCCATGGCTCACGGGCCCAGCCGCTCCGCGGCATGTGGGATCTTCCCGGACTGGGGCACGAACCCATGTCCCCTGCATCAGCAGGCAGACTCTCAACCACTGCGCCACCAGGGAAGCCCCCTCATTATTTTTTTAAATTGGTAATACAACTATACACACTTTCTGCATCTTGAGATTTTCTCATGTTAGCACAAATAAGAGTTTCCCTTTCCATTTCAGTGACTGTAGAGTATTCCTTTGTAAGTGTGTCTCAGGATTTACTTCACCAGTATGTGACAGAGAGACTTGAAAGTTGTTTCCAATCTTCTGGAATTACAACAATCCTTCAACAAATATACTACTACATAAGCCATTTTTAACTTGGGTAAATAAATCTGTAAGATAAATTCCTAAATGTGGACTTCTGTATCAGCAGTATTTGCATTTAAATTTTTGGTATATATTTGCATCAGTTTGCACTCTCCCTAGCAAATATCAGAGACCGCCAACTTCCTGGAACTCTTGCTAGCTGGTGCCCTGTCCAAACTGTACTTCCTGGCCCATCTGAGAGGTGACACAGGTACCTCCTAATTTTACCTTGTACATCATTTATAATCAGTAAAGTTGAACACATTTATTCTCTTGGTATATTTTCGCACATTTAAAATATTGTGTTTGTTGCTCTTTCCTCACTGATTTATAAGGGCTCCTTATAACTTAATGAATTGATCTCCATGACTGTATCATAGATTACGACTGTTCTTCCTCTTACCATTTGTTTTTTAGCTCTTCTTAACACTTTTCTATAATTAATCATTATCCTCCAACTTGTTTTCCATTTCTTTAACTTAACTAATTCTCAAAATTGTTTGTTCTTTTTGCATTTCAGGCCTTGGTAATCACTTTAGTAATTCTTTGGTAATCAGTTTTTATTTTTAAACTCCTCTTCAACAAAACTGTCATGAAAACATATTTAAAAAATGAGCTACAGTGTTACACTATTAAAACATAAGAAGCCTTTCAAGATATACTTAATGGGGATTCTCAGCCCTTTTCATAGCCTCACTGAGAAATTTCGTTCCCATACCAAATAATTTATAATTCCCAGGTAGTACTGCAACTAATGCCATGCTAGCCACATCAAGGACCTCTGAAATATTTATGGACTTATTATTTTTAGTTATTTCAATGGCTTCCTTTAGTTGTTCTATCTCTTTATTTAACTCTTCAGCTTGCTTTTTAAATCCTTCTGTAAGTAGTTCTTCTTGCATCTGTAAAAAGGAGAGTCCCTTTTGAAAATAGCCCAAATCAAGATTTTGTATCAAACAACTACAGCAGATAAGTACGTGTGTCTATTTCTATAATACCTTAGATGCTTTTTGACATTTGTCTAATATTTGCAAATGTTTGGACCTGGGTAGTGAGAGCATCCAGGGTTTAGAGCTTCCCAAGTTCCCTCAACACCATCTCCCTGGGCACAGAAAAGATAGGCCTAGGTCAGACCTGAAAACTACCCCAGGACTGTGTTCCAGCCCTAATAATGCACTTTGGGAGGGAATGTAGGTGAATTCTAAATATTTGTCAGTTTCATTGAGGTAGGATGACCACACATATGTCACAAAAATGGCACTGCTGACTGTCTTTAGGACACTGTCTATCAAACTCCAGGTTGAGGCAAAGAATGCATTTACTCTAGGTATTTAAAATGAATCAGGCAGACCTGGAAATGAATGCAGCAAATTTTAGAGCTTTCAGAATCCAGTGTTTCATACCAGGCACAATCTGATACTTTCAAGAGCAGATGGAACTATTCCAGGTCTCTGATGGTTGTACCAAAATTTCTAAGGACTCTAGGACTGAGGTGCTATTCACTTGGGGGCAAATGCGAGCCTATAATCACCACAAACAGCAGTCCAGGAGCCTGGGCCATGTTATTTGTATGCTCCAAACCCTAACACTACAGAAGGTGCTGAGTCTTACAGAGGTAAGTCTTCAGTGCGACCCACATCTCTTTGATGTTACAGAGAATCATATGTCTTTGGATTTCCCTCTGGGATCTGACTTAAGGTCAAATTTCTGTTCTTTTATTCCTGAGAGGCTAGCATTTTGTCCATCAGGCCCTGCCCAGGCCCATCCAGACTTACCTTCAGCTTGTGGTTCAGCATTGTTTCCAGCTCTCCTAGAAGGTATTCTTTTTCCCTAGCCAACTTCTCTTCCAGTTGGATCATGTTTTCCTTGAAGCTTCTCTCTTGTGCCGCCATTTTTTGCTCCTCTTCATTCTGTTTCTCTCTTAGCAGCTGCTGTTCCCTCTCAGCTGCATGCTTCTTGGCACACTCAACTGTTTCACAAGAGTTTTAAAGAGAGAAGAATATAACAGTTATGCTGAGCTGTCACCTCCTCAGCTCAGAGATAAAATGACTTTAAAATGGTGGGAAGGAATTTGAATATTCCTACTACCACATCAGAAAACATGCTTTAGCATGTGATGCAAAGGCACTGATTGGATGTACATGCAACCCAAACTCCCCTGGTTATTTCCAGATGTAGCAGAGAGGTTCCACAGAAGGAGAGGAAGCTGCCGTGTGAGGAAGTGTTTGTTTTCACACCTGCCAAAGGGAAGCACAAGAGCCACCTTTCCCTTTGTGAGCTCAGCCCTCCCCTGTACCTGCCAAGGCCTTGTCCCAATCAGTGAGGGCTTTGTCTGCCTGCAGGATGGCTTCCCCTACTCCTGCCTGGGACTGCAGGAAGCTCTGGAGGACTTCATTTGCCTGAGGACACAACAAGGAGCAAAGACTTGTCAGGCAGCAAAAGATGTAGTGTCTTGCTGAGGAAATTATTGTTCAGTAAACCTACAGATTGGACCCTTTAACTTCTCCATCCTTTGTAGGATCCCAAAATGGTTACAGATGCCAGAATTATGTGCAATTCTACAAACACCCACCCTCCATTGTGTGCAGCTCCTATATCTGCACATTGTTTTGCTTCCGACTAATGCTCATCTACTCTTTCTTTATTATGATTTCATTTATGGATACTTCAACTTGTAGCTTCCATTGCCTCTTCCAGGAAGCTTTCCTAAGCTTTATTCTGAGTTTTGAATGACTGCCAAGACCTTACATTTGCCCTATCAGCCCTACCACTTGATGACTGTGTGATCTTAGGCAACTTAGTAAATTTTCCATACCTCATATTTCTCAGTTTTATAGTGGGGATGACAGCAGTACCTAATTCATTTTTGGGGGGGAACTAAATTGATTATCTTGGCAATATGGTAGAGCAGAAAGATCCTGAGCTCTCCTCCTCTCACAGGCACACTGAAGTCACAACTATTTGCAGAACAACCATTGGTGAAAAAGACAGAACCTATCAGAAAAGATCTCCTACAACTGAAGATATAAAGAAGGAACCACAGTGAGATGGGTAGGAGAGGTGGAGTCTCAATATAGTCAAATTCCATACCCCCAGGTGGGTTATTCACAATCAAGAGAATGATTACAACCTCAGAGGTTCTCCCAGAGAAGTGAGAGGTCCGAGCTCCACGCTGGGCGCCGCAGCCAGGGATCCAGCACCAGGAAGACAACCCTCCAGAGCCTTTGGCTCTGAAACCCAATGGGGCTAACTTTCAGGCGTCCCAGAGGGCTGTGGGAAATAAAGTCTTAACCCTCAGAGGGTGCACTCTAAATCTCACATGCTCCGGGACCCAGAGAAGAAGCAGTAATGTGATAGGAGCCTGCGTCAGACCTACCTGCTGACCCTGGAGAGTCCCCTAGAGAGGCAGAAGGCAACTGCCGCTCACCCCAGAGACATAGACACTGGCAGCAGCCATTTTTGGGAGCTCCTTCTACCACATGGACATTGGTGCTGGCATTCGCCATTTTGGAATATTTCCCCTAGCTTATTAGCCCCAAGACCCAGCCCTGCCCTGGTCCAGTGGTCTGCAGGCGCCAGTGCTGGGATGCTTCAGGCTAAGCAACTAACTGGGCATGGACAGAGCCGCACCCACCAGCAGACCTCCTGAGCCCACCGTCGCCTCTGGACATGGCCTTGCCCACCAGAGGGCCAGGGACCTGGTCCCACTCACCAGGCCACAGGCACTAGACCTGAAACCCCCAGGGCCCTTTAGCCAGAGACCCTGGGACCCAGCTCTACACACCAGGAGGAAGATACCAGTTACAATAAAACCTCAGTTTCAGTCTGCAGGGCCAGCCCACCCACTAGCAGGCTATATCCTGCCTTGGGACCAGCTGGGCTCAGGCCTGGACCAACATGAGGCCAACAGAAGCTTCAAGACACCCCAGATCCAGCAGCCCAACTGGCTGTACCCAACTGTGATCCAACACATGCTCTTGGACTCCTGGGCCCTGCAACCGGACTCCAGGATCTGGCTCTGTCCTCCAGAAAGCTGGCACTAGCCCTAGGACCTGGCCTCACCCACCAGTGTGCAGGCAACAGTCCTGGGGTCTCCTGGACACTTACTCTGCTCACCAGAAATGCAGCACTAGACCCAGAGCCCCCCGGGGTTCCACAGTCAGCCTCCTTGTGACCAGCAGCCTCTGCACAAAGCAGGACCTGGCAACCAAATGAACCAAAAAGACCCTCTGACTCCAATCTTCTGTTCTTTCCCACTCCCATTACCCCTCACCTTAACTCCTTTCCTGGGAACCAGTTTATAGTCCTGTTCAAACTTGCTCCTTGCTTCTAAGTAGAGATTGTGTCCTCCAGGGACAAAGAAAGTTCCTCCTGAAATACTTGTCATCAAGGATTCTGAAAGCTTCTTAAGCTCAGCCTGACAATGTTTGACAGAGGCCTCTTCATTTTGGATCATGAAAACGTCCTTCTTTTTCTCCATGATGTCCTGTCAGGGAAATATGGGGAAATCCAAGAGAAAGAAGCTGTTAGAGGGAAGGTCCAACTGTGATCCTCTAGGAAGAAGTAGTCTGACAGCATCAGGTACATGAGACACAGAATAATAGATGTGGAGTCAGGAGTCTAGTTTTAGTTCCAGTTCTGACAAACTCTTTGTGTGATTTGTATGAAGTCCCTTAAATCCCCTGGGCTCAGTCTCAACATGTGTGCAATGATGCAGTTGGCAGAGGCAAACTACTACTTTGACAGTAGTAGCACTAATAGTGATCCATCCATCAACAATGAACAATGAAAGTACAATTATGAATGGAAGTAGGGTTTCCTCTTCAAACTTGGGTGCTATGGATAAAAATATGTACCTAGCAAATCAACTTCCTACTAATGAATTAAGTATATACTGAACAGAGTTTTGAACTCTTTTTGAATTCTTGTTTCATTGAGGATTTGAGTGTGTGAAATTATAGGAACAGAAATTTTTTTGCTTGTACTTCTAAATTACAATTGAGCTGGTTTTACTCTGTATGTACTAAGAGATCTTTGTAAATTAAAGGATGGTCAAGGGAGACTGAAAGTCAAACTTTCAGTGAAGGTGCCAATGGTAAGCAGAATTATGATCTCCAAGAGTTCTCTCTGCTGGTGTCCACACTCCGCATAGTTCCTAGACTTGTGAAGATGATGAACAATTATTCTGTGTTTAGACTATATTACATGGAACAGGTTGACTTTAAGAAATGGAGATTACCTAGGTGGGCCTTACCTAATCACAAGCCCCTTAAAAGATGTTTTTTCCAGTTGGTGGCAGAGGAGGTAGTCGGAGAGATTAGAAACAAAAGAAGGAAACCGTGCACCACTGCTGGGTTGCAGATGGAGGGGGGTTCCCCAGAGCGTCCATGTGAGTACCAAGCCCACTTGAACCTTGTTTTCAGCTATGGTACAGGGAGCAGAATACCCATAGACCCTGGGCTGGTATCTGACCTGAAGAACTATAAGCTAATAGATGTGTGTTGTTTCAAGCTGCTAAGCACAGTGTAATTTGTTTTGCCACAACAGAAACTAAAAGCCCAACTTTTAGAAAAGAGATGGACTGTAGCCTGTAGAGCCCTATCACTCACTAGAATCTAAACTCCTTATATGATGAGAAGCACATGAACCATGGTGTCAAAAGGGGGAGTCTAGGTATCATTCCAGAAGAAAGGAATCAGGAGGGATATATTCCAGAGCGCATTACCACCAGCTTCTTCTGGAATGTCTGCTTGTCATCCTTGAAGGAGCATTCCATGAAGATTGCAATGGCTTCCGTCTCACAGGCTGTGTGCACCTCCAGAAGCTCCTGGAGCGTGTCCGTGGGGAGCCTCAGTCGCTGGGCCATCTGCTCACTGTAGTGGTCGGCTGCCTTCTGCACGGCCACTGAGTTCTCACGCTCAGCCAGAGTTATCACTGCGTTCTCCAAACAAGGAACTCCTCCACTGTTGATGGCATCTATGTAGGCCACCACCAGAGTCCCCAACCCTGATTGAGACATGATATTTATGAAATGAAGAGAGAATTCTCACCTGTTTTAATAGCTTTAGAGATTAGCATTCTAAAAATCACTAAAATTTTATTGAATTTGAAGTTTTCTTTTCTTCTATCTATTCTTCTCATTTTCTTCATTCTTGTAGCCTCCTCCTTTTTGTTCTATGAACCCACTTCATTATAATAACATCACTGTGTCTCCTATTCACTCTACCTTTTATGGTTCTCAAATTCATCCCATTACAATATTAGCCAGATGATTTCAACCGATATGCTCAAGGGTCTCCCAGAACACTTTTCCCATTTTTATACAATAAACCTGTAAGTAAATTACATTACTTGTGGGCATTATTTGTAAATGAAAATGCCTTGATGAAAATGTCATCAAGAATTTCAGGGCAGTGACACAAACATTAAACCAAGCAGGGCCCATCTCAGCACATTACACTGTGACTGTCCAGGTTCATGTCCGTGAAGCCAGCCCTGTACATAAGATTGTATTTACATTTGTTTCTCAGACCCTCAATGAGCTTACATGGATTCATGGACTACTATTCATTTTCCGATTCATGTAAATTCACAAAATATCTTGCATATCCTCACTCGAAACACTTATCCCGTCAGACACCTCATCACCATGAAGATTTCAATCTTTAACTTTTACATCATTAGTGTAATACTTTCATGAGATTTGGTAGCCTTACACAGGCTTCTTTTAATGAAGAAACATGCATTTACATGTGTTGCATGAACATACATCTTTCCAAGTTACACAGAGAAGAAATCACAATTGCTGACAAACCCAGAGTGCAATCACAACTTCATCACACACACTGAACCACAGAGAGACATGCTGTAGCAAAGGAGACTCACCTCCTCCTGTGACAGTGATTCTTTCTCTTAGGGTCTTGGGCTTTGCATGGGTAAAGATATATGAGCAGAAACGGTTTGATTGCTCCTGGAAATTCTCATCCAGTTGGTTATCTGGCACTTCCTCAATATGGAGTAATAATGTTTTGTCACTTGTAGGCCGGTCAAAGACAAAGCACTTTCTTTTTGGAAAAAACTTCCTGATACATTCTCTGGGCATGTTGGAATTTTGGATTTGGGGACTCCTGCCTGCAGGAGTGGAAAGAGAGCAATCACTGAAGGAACAGCTTTCAGGTGAGGGGGCTGAGGACTTTCATTTCTGTGGATCTTTGTATCACTGTAACTACTGTGCCTGTGTATCTCCTATTATTGAATCACGCAAATCAACCTTATGCTAATCTATTCAGGACATGGAAAATCCCCCGCCTCCCACTTTATTTTTGTACAGAGCTAAGAGTGAAGGAAGTACTTCTGAGGAGGAAGGGGAGGAATCCATTCCAAGTGAAGAAACTACTGATTATTTTCCTTACCCTTCCATGGCGTGCAGTGTATCAACTATTTATTAGATGTTTCTTGAATGATAGACTAATCCAAGAAATTGTCAGAAATATTTTTCTGACATTATAGTCCCCATGTCAGAAATGGCATGTAATGTAATGTAATGTCAGTAATGTAATGGTAGACATAAAGATATTTATGATATTGCTGATAAAATAACCCGTGGAAGACAAATGATACTCAGGACAGTAAAGAGAAGATTTATATATCAGAGTAAAAACATACACATACTATAAATATGTTTGGAGATTACTTTAGCATACACCATCTCACGGTAAGGTTAGCTTAAATGAAACTAGGAGACCTCATCCAACCTCTGCGTCATTTTACATTGGACGTGACTATCATACAAAGGGATTCTGGGCATATATCAGTAGTTCAACAAATCTTTCTTGAAACAATGAATAAATGATTCAATTTAAAAATGAATGTTGCTTCTAGGTATCACCCATTATCCTCTCTGCTAAAATAATCTGAGTAACTAATTTATTATATTAACATGACATATACGGTGTTAGGTTCTAGGATGAAGAGTGTGATACTATGAGGAAGAACATATTATGGGTCTGACAGTCTTACTGGAAGGACATGGCAATGCTTTTTTTCCTGAACTCTTTATTGTATAAATAGCCTATCTATCAATATGAAGGATGTAGCTACGTATGCTGGTAAGATACACCGTGTTAAAGGTATTTCAAAAATTAGTTCTTTTGTTTATCTTGTGATTCTGTGTTTCCAATTTGATGGGTTATATTTCTCAAATAGGAAAGGAGAAGCACTTAGACTTAATATGTAATATAAGTATGTGAGCCTTTTTTTCCCATGGTGTCCATTTTTCTAAAATCATTTGGTCTAATATTGGATTATAAATTTCCTCTGTGAGCTTAAGCTCTGGTCACTGGGGTTTTCCCAGTAACAATAACGACTGAAGCCACACCCACCAGTCATTCACCAAGCACCATTAGCATGGCCTCAATCCAACCCCAAATCAAGATTGACATCGAGTGCTGAATGTCAGAGCTCTGTTGATCCCATCTCCTACTGAACCTTCCCCCACCCTGGCCCTACTCTGATACCTGGAATCAACTTCAAGGCGTTCTCCAAGTACTCATCTTCAGTGATGGGGTATCCATCTAACTCCAGCTCCAGCATGAAATCCCGTACAGCCCAAACAAAGTCTGGAAAGAAACTCACAAACTCGGCTGAGTTCTGTACTTCATCAGAGCTGGCAGAGGCTGTTGTCCTGATTAGCTCTGTTAGTTCAGTCACGTAGCTGGGATCTTAGCTAAGGAATGAGAAGTGCCCTCCAACACAATTTCCAGATCTCAACCCCAAACAAGTTTTATCAACATTCCCTTTTGCTCCATTTTCCCTTCTCATCAGCCATGAGAAAGGAGTCATGGGAAAGAAGAAACAGTGTCAGTTGCTATTCCCATAAACTCAATGAAACATGGTGGTTCAGTTCCTGGAAGGATACTGCAGCTGCTCCAGGGCCTGGTGGTTGATGGTGTTCATGCTGTTGTAGACAAAGACGCTGCTCAGAAGCACGGCCAGGGCAAAGATCCACGAGTCATTCTTGGAGTCACCCTAGAAAGTACATTGCATCAGGGGACTGAGGACACCCCTCCTCATTCTCTCATTCAGTTGTTCATTTACTATAACAGCTGTCTTGTAACTCAATAGTAAGGCAAATAACATACATTTTCAAGACAGTGCTAAATGCAAATCTTTCTGGTGTTGACACTGACACCTCTCAGGGCCTCAGTTTCATTAGCTGTTAACAGAAGGGAGCGACGTGAAATGTGTCAACTGTTTAATACAGTGCCTGGAACACAGAAGTTATGCAGTAATAAGTGGGCCATGATTCCTTTGCACTTGTTTTCTTGATCATGGGCTATAATAGGGACTAGTGCTATTCAATTAAATTCATCATCTATTCTTTGTGCATTTAGAAAACAGCAGATACTGCATCTGCTTGTGTGGATATAGAGTTTCATATGAGAGTCCCTGCCCTAGAGAGATGGAGGGGCAGATATACCTGGGAACATTTAAATACATTCAAGATGATAAACCACCAGGCATGGAACCAAGTATTATAATGTAAAAGACAAAGGGGCAATTCCCAAAAAACAGAAAAAGTACTCTGTGCATTCAGAGCAAGAAGTGAATATGTCTGACAGTGATACGATGGTATTAAGACGAAAATAGCTGGGCTTTGAAGATTTGACAGAATGCGGATTTGTGGAGCTATAGGGATCGTGCAGGTAGAAGGACCCACTGAAGCCGATCACAATTGCCAGAAAGTGTGGTCATATAGAGGTATTATAAAGTTACTTTATTTGACTGAAGTAGTGGTTACCCATGTGGTAATAGGTGATGAGGCTGAAAATGTGATTCAGGACAAGTCATGAGTGACTTTGGAACAGATGATATATACTACCAAAATACATGTAGTAAGGACAGCACGCAGTTCCGCTCTGTCAGTTTGCAATCTGGTGTGCTTTAGTTCCCTGACAAATGCAGTTAGATAACAAGAAGAAGATTATACAAACTAAAATCTAGTAGGAATCAGTAGACCATCTTGGGCTGACACTGAGGTGATTATCGAATATTTCAAATCTGGATTTTAAAATTCACAATTTCTTGATGCATGCCCCAACCCTTGCCTGCAGTGATGAAAGCCAAAGATTCACTGCTACTACTTTAATTTAGACGCAGATTAATATAAATAAGGAGAAAAGACTGATTGCAAGTAACACTGTGAAGACAAAATACCTACTATTATCCCATTTACATTTTTATGGTGGGTCTAGCTCATGTTTTTATAGAATTCATTGAAGGATTCATCTTCAGAGCCCCGAAACTCAGAATAAAATGTTCCTGGTATAGTGGAAGCTTTTCTGGAGATTTTAAAAATAGTTTATTCACTGAAAACATATTTTCATGATTCCTACCTCTAACCCCATATACCTTAACCTGTAGAGCCAGTGGACTCCATGGATTATAGCTTCTACCAGGATGTCTTTCTGCACCTGAACAGCTGGGGTAAGGTCTCACTTTTTTTGTCCATAGCTCCCTGTACTGATAAGACTGCATATTTCTTATGTTCCCAACTCAGCTCTGGGCCCATACCTCACTCACTGTGATAGAAAAGCCCTGGAATTCAGATGCCCAATAAATATTTGTTAACTTGTATCTTTCACCCCACTGTTAAAAATAAGGCGATCTATCCCCAATAACGAAAGTATTGATCTTATTAAAGAATAAATTCAAGGTAAGAGATTTTAGCCTCATTATTCTTAATTGGATTTGCAGTTTATAGGAACATGTTATAAAAGTTGAATTGAGGTGGGAAATTGAGGCGTCAGTGGAGTATCAAGAGCTTACTGGACTCCCCGCCTTACCTTTTCCACATCACCCAGGCCCTCGGTGTCCAGAAGGACCAGGGTGTGGCTCTCCTTGGAGGGGTGGGGCACGCACCACATCCAGATGCCCTTAGTTTCAGACCTCACTGTGGAGCCCAGACGGAAACCTGCAAAGAAAGAAGAGAAAGCAGTACACAGTAAGAGCAGATAGTCCAGGCTGCCCAGCGGTTACTTTGGGTAAACTTGTCGGAAGGTGAGTGCCTGTCTCAGAGGAAGGTGCTTCCATTTCAACAAGGACAGAAAATCCAACCTCTGTACACATTCAGAACCTTCTCAAGAAGCACTTTGTGTCCCCTATTCACCTCCTAATATTAATGGCTCCAACTGTGTCACATTCCAGAAATAATGTTAGCTCTATTAACCTTTCTATATTTATCTGCCACTGAAGAGCTCCCTTCTCCCCCACTGTCTGATGGACTTTTGCCAGTGAGAGGTACCAGCAGGAGATCAGAAGTCAGCCTCCTGTTCCCCTGGCTTCCACCCTGGTGAGCCACAGTGTCCCAGTGTCTCTGTTCCTCTACTTTGGTCACATGTCCTTTCATTTAGCTCCAGCCGGTAACTCTGGTCTCTGCCACATTCTGGAATCTACACATTGCCTCTTCACACTACAGGAGTTATAAAGGCTACCTGGCCATTGTTCCTGCCACTCTCTGGCTACTCTGTACCTTCATTGGTTCCCTCTGGCCTGCTGGTGCCCTTGTAATTGTCCCTCCGTTAAACATCTTCAGTTATCCTTTAAATGGATTATCTGTGTCCTTTCAGGACGTGGACTGATAGATCAGTTTTTTTAGTTTCTTTTCCTCCACTTCCTCCTTGTATTTTCCTCCTTTCTGTTCTCCTCTTCAAAAAAGGATGAATTCTTTGTTCACTGACTCACGTGGTGATATAATAGAAGGGAAAGCAGAAAAGACCTGTGAGAACTGCTTGCTTTTCTTTCCAAAGGCTTAAGCCCACAGGGGAAGAGGATATGAGGTATATGCCTTGGAAGCTGCAGGTAATGGATCTCGTCCAACAGTCCAAGATTTTGACCATATGCCATGTGCCAATGCTCTCTTCAACTGAGAATGGAAATGGATATGATGAAATACCTAGGGGAGCATTGTTCAGCATGGCTCAGGCCCCTCGATTGCCACATCCTGTGCGTTCTGCTCAGAGAGGGTGTAAGACCTGAGATGATCTGCACTCTTCTACATCGTGATGGTATTTGACTGCTTGCTGATTAATACAGAAAAATCTGAACTTCCCCAGGTAGAAAAGACAAGGTGTAACTGGAGCTCATCAGTGCAAGTTATGTGGGGTGAAGAACAGGCAAGAAGTCATCACAAGGAGAAAGAGTAGTGACTTGGTTCTGCTAGCCGACTTTGGGTGCTAACTTTGTTTGCTTGTTTTTGTTCTTCCTGTAATATGACTGGGGTGGTGAGTCACAATTCAGGTGTTTTAAAACAAAACTAGGTTAGGTATTTCCTCAGTAAGGGAAATCACCTCCTTGTTACCTGATGTAATCTCAAGTAGAAAAACAAGAATGTTGTTGAAACCCCTTGTATGTATCTTTTTCTTAGAGTTCTCCAATCTTTAATCCCTCCAAAAATGACCCATTTATTAATTTAGGCTGTCAAGGAAAAGTGTCCTCCCTGATTGGTGATCAAGTTCCTCTCAAAGAAAGACAAACATAAAATGTTTTGTTTGAAGCCAATAAGAGATTGCAAAGCAAAAAAGAGAGAGGGAGAAAGAAAGAAAAAAGAGAGATGGGGGAGAGAGAGATACAGAGACAGAGATAGTTTGAGGGAGAGAGACAATGAGATATTCCCAAGGATCCTTAGAGTTTAGTGGACTGAGGTTCTACCCACTAATTGTGCTGAGCTGCTGGGCCACAGAGGAAGGCATTAAGAAAGAAATGGTGTGTGGTCTTCTTAGAACTGCCCAACAGGACATAGGCGGATTGACCTAAAAATCAACAAGAAACAAGTCAGGCAACTTGGTAGGAAAAAAAAACCCTTTTGAAATAGGAAATGCAAATAGCAAATATGTGATAAGGTGCTTAAGCTTATCTGTAGTGAGGCAAATAACATGCAACTACACAGACACCAGATCAGCAAAAGTTAAAAAGTGTTTTTACCAAAATTTTGTAAGGATGTGGATAATTCTAAATTACTGCTAATAAGCATATAAACTGACATAAAGCATAAACGGCTTTAAATGTTTGATAAAGCTTAAAAGGTTTAAAAAGCTTAAAAGGTTTGATATTATCTAGAAAGGCTGAAGACATAAATACTTCTTGATTCAGCAATTCCACTTCTGGGTATAACATAAGGAAGTTCGTGTACACGTGCACCAGGATATAGATGGAAGAATAATCATGAGAACACCATTTGTTGTTCATCAGCAACAAATGGATGAATAAACTGTGGTATCCTCTGTCAGTTGCAAAGTACAAACGAGTGAAAATAATTGCAGACACATAGGACAAGCTAGATGAACCTCATAAACTTCTTATTGAGAATATGAAGCAAGATCCCAATGAATATCAGAATGAAATTCCCTATATAAAGATTAAGGTATTTTTAAGAAATGTTTACATAGATTGTAAAACCATGTTTAAATAGGAAGAGCGAAAGAATGCACCATGAAAATCAAAACATTGGTGAGCTCTAGGGAGGGTGTGAGAGGGTGTGATTTGTGCTTTTGGGTGTTGGTGATGTTTTATTTTTTGATCTGGGCGGTGATTGAACAGATGATCACTTCATATTTATCAACTTTATTATATGTATATATATTTTTATGCACTCTTCCATATGTTTTAGAGTTCACGTATTACAAAAGACTAGTTAGACAAAGAGAAGGGGTATAGTTTATCAAAGTTTTGCTGTGAAATTAAGCCAAAAAGAATGCATGAGATATGGGATATAGGGATTTTATTGTCTGTTCTTCCTTCCATCCCTTTTTAAAAATAAGACATGTTGAACAATATTTGTGTGCTGCTTGGAATGACTCTGGTTTAAAGCCAAAGTGAGGAAGGAGAAAGGAAGGGAATAACTGTTGAAGATGAGCCCCTGAGCAGATGGCAATGGATCAGGACGAATGAGGTGGCTGTTTCCATGGGGTTGGGAACACTTGATTACTGGACAGAAGAGTGAACATTGTGGGGAGATGGGTTTGAAGTTATAAATTTGGTGGTGAGAATTTGAAGTTTTCTTCAGTGGGAGGGGTTAGGCTCTTTCTTAACATGACACTAGAGGAGGATGGTCCACAGCCTGTGTTATCACTGCTTCCAAGCAAATGGTCCTGAACAACACTAAACGACACTCACCGTGGTTCTGCCCTGCCAGGCGGTTCATCAGGAAGGATTTTCCCGTCCGATACAGCCCTGCAATGGCCACCACCACCACAGGCTGAGAAATCTGGTCAAGAATCTTCAGTGCTTTTGGATTTACTGTCAGCTGATTGTTCTGGTTTTCCACCAGACGGATGGGGTCCATTATGGTGGATCCAGATGCCATGGGAAGCTGTAACCCAGAGGAACGACTCAGTAAAACACAAGATCCACAAGTTATCTCTCACGATGCACATCAGGCTTCTGCGTTTGGAACTTATATATCAATTTTCTATGTTTTGTATGCTTCTAAAACGTAAGTATTTAGCCTAGTGTGCCCAGGTCTGTACAGATACATTATGTACATCATCTTATCGATCCTTACATGAACCCTAAAGCAACCTTATCCATGTGATGCATACAGTGAATAGAATGAGAGAACAAAGCATTGGTGATGGAGCCACGAGAACACTAACATTTTGGGGGTACGCAGAGGCAGAATGGAACATGAAGGAGATGAGGAGTGACCAGAGACGATTTCTGGAGTTCCAGAATGATTTGGTCACTCATTAATTGCACAAACATTTATTGAGAACCTACCATGTGCTGGAGATTGTCTTAGGGGCTCAGTATCAAACAGTGAACAAAATGGGTCCAAATCCCTGCTTCATGGAGATCTAATCTAGTGGCGAAGACAGATAATATAGAAAGTGGAAAAGCAAAATACATGTATGTATATTAGAGGATGGTAAATGATCAGAAGGAAATGAGAGGGAATGGTGTTTAGAGTGTTGGGGGTTGAATTCACATAGAGTTGAATCAGGGAAAAACTTGCCAACAAAGGAAAAATGAATGTGATTGGTGACTTTGATGAGGATAGATGCACTGAATCGGTGGGAACAGGCTGGAAGAGGAGTTACTGTGAGGGAAAGGAGACACAAAGAATGCAGCTCTCCCTCAGACACAACAGGACAGACCTTAAAGGTACCTAACAAAGTTGTGCATGCAAGAATGAATTTATTAACTGAAATTACAGGACATTTCTTATTATTTAAGCTGACAGGGAAGAGAGGCAAGCAACCAGGGTGTTTTAAGGTCTGCCTACATATTTTCCAGTCTCACATCTGGGCCAGGCTCTACTTTAAATGATTTCATCACAATGATTGGGTGTTTCGTGATCTCAAGAGACAGACAGCAGTCAGAGAGTTTTAACTGTCCCTTTATTTTCTCAGACAATACTAAGCAACATCCACATGTTCCCATACTTTACTAGCTGTGTGACGAATGGAAAGATTAATTTCTCTGTGCCTCAGGTTTCTCTTCTGTAAAATGGTAACCCTAAAAGTAAAATTCAGTGTGTCATTAGTGTCATTAGGAGGGTTAAATATCTCATAATGCTTACAATGCTCTTAAAATTATGCTGGTACATAGTAAGTTCTATATAAGTATTGTTTTAAAATTAAGTGTCTCTGAAGACAGAGAGGGTAATTTCTGAATGAAAGTGGAGGATTAACTTTGGCCTGAAACAGTGACACTTCCCTCCCTGGTTGCAAGCAAGTGGGAGGACACAGCCCATGAGGAAGATGAGCAGGTAGGGGAGGACCAGTGATAACAGCTGAGAAGTGATAACACGGATGGAGGGAGAGACAGGCTGGAGGAACTCAGAGCTGCCCTGGGATGTCCAAGTACAGGTTCTGAAGTCCGGCTGCCAGGGTTCAAACCGGAGGGTTTAAGTCACTTATTGTCTGTTGAGATCTTGAAAAAGGAAGTTACCTCCACAGCCTGCATTTTCTTATCAGTTTATAAGTAAAGCAACAATTCTTGCCTGATTCATTACTGTATAGCTGGTAACAGATAGGCTGTCAATTATGAAAAAAGAATTTTCCTGGATTCATGTACTATTTCAATAATCAGCAATTAGACATTGCGTTATAAAGTGTCAATGAATTCTGTAAGCTGCAAATTGCCGAGAAATATAAGGTACTGTATCTAAAATCTTTTTATTAGAAAAAACATGAATTTATTTAACAGCCTTCCTCTGTACAATTTCTTTTCTTTTTCTATAGTGGATTGGGAGCAGAGATGGGGGAGTAAAACATGACCTTTTACAACTGTGTTATGTGTTAATTAATAAAGGGAAACTTGGGGAATTCCCTGGCGGTCCAGTGGTTGAGACTCCGAGCTCTCACTGTGGAGGGTGCTGGTTCCATCCCTGGTCAGGGAACTAAGATCCCACAAGCTTGGGCCGTGCCCCACCCATGCCCATCACAAGGAAACCTCACTCACATGGAGTCAGCAGGCCAGAAGGGGGAGGTGTCATGCAGAACTACTGCCTGGAGGTCAGTTACAGGAAGAATTGTCAATTACAGACCCCAGGGGAAAAATCTTCCACAGGAAGGAGTCATCAGGGACAGTGCCCTATAGGAAAAGGTGAACATTGCATCTCCTACAAGAATTGACTACCCGGCAACTCAGTCAATGAGAATCTGTCATCACCCTGAACTCTGACTTTTCTTTACAAACCAACCTTCCCAGCCCCTTCCTTTTCTCTATAAAATAATGTTCTTCTTTGTTGGACTTGCCTGTGGCTTTTTCTATAGTTTGCTTGTCCCAAGTTGCAATTCCTCTGCTATTCCCGAATAAACTCACTTTTGCTGGTAAAATAACTTTTATTTTTAAGCTGAATAGCTATAAGCAAGAGAAATTGTAGAGCTTATTTCTGAGATTGAATATTGATAAAGCTTTGTGTAAGTCAATGAGTCTACAAAGATTCTTTTTTAATTCAAAGTATACTGAGGTACCAAAACCAGAAGCTTTTAACTTCAAAACTAAACAAGTGGAAAAGAACAGTGCTACTAGATGGCAGAGGCAATCAACAGTTTCCAAAGGTTACTGTTCAGGAGAATTATCTAAAGTGATAGTTAACATACCCCAATCCCTGTATTTTCAGCAAGTCCAGAAATTATTCTGATGCGATTAATGTTTGGGCCACACATGAAAAACAATGTATGATAAACAAACATGATTAGACCTTAACAGTTACTAATCGTTTTTTTTTAGTGAGAGTGAGATTGAATTATTCCGTATAATACAGTTCTGTAGTATTCGGAAAATCAAATGTTAAGACAAAAATAATGCAGGGTCAGTTTAGGATTTAAATTGTCTCTACGTCAAGGACCATCTTTTCCCTGTTTCTCCAGTGCCCAGCAAGGCGCAGTCAGGATGTGTCCGAGGAGGGGAGGAGGGGCTAGAGGAAGGGACCGCACCCAGAGCCCCTGCAAGGGGCCGGGGGTTTGGGCCTTCAATTCTGAAAAGTACCTCAGCCCCCTTTCCTCAGACGATATAGCATGCACTCCTCCCTCTCCCATGCAGGGCTTTTTGCTGCAGCCCTGCGTAGATGCTCGAGGAGGAGCTGCGCACCCCGGCGACACGCCTGGCAGCCGCCCCGGATCCAAAAGGAGACGCTGAGCTGCCCAAGCAACGCGCCCGCCGGGGCGCACACCCTCCGCGCGGCGCTGGTCTCCGCGGCCTCCCCTCCTGCAGTGTGGAACCTGCGCTGGGGGATTTATTGTTGTTATTTAATGGAAATGTGCTTGGAAGGTAAAGTTTAGCAGCAAACTTACGTGCCGCGGTTGCGTCCGGGGTCAAGTTAGCTGCTCCGGCTTGCCCCTAGGGTTCCTCCTGCGTCTGGCTCCTCTGGAAACCGACTCATTTAGAAGCTGAAAAGCCAGCCGATTATAAAAAGCCTTTCTGTTATGGGTTGGGTTTATGAGAAACAAAATCGAAATCGAAAGGACATAAGGACACGGCTTTTTTTCTTTTTCTTTCTTTAATGGAAGCAGGAACCCGAATGAAGTCGGGGAAAGACAGGGAGACAGGGATTCCTCCACACCTGGCTGGGTAAACCCAACTTTGTCCCTTCTCCACAGGTGGCGTAGGTGTCCTTGACCCCATGGTGAACGTGGCCCAAATAATGGTAGGATGAGAGAGTTCAACAGACTGTCTCTCAGGGGCGTCTTTGTGAGAGAAGAGGTTTCTTTATGAATTTTTCTTCACTTGAAAAATGTTTCATTTGTTCATTTCCTTTCTCTTTCCTTTTTAAAAAAGTGTTGTTTTTTTTTAACCGCGGTGATTTTTTTTCCTTAGCAAGAAAATTGCGTGTGTGTATAAAATCCATGATTTTATAGCCCAGACATATTCACTATTATTTTGTTACAGTTCTTCTTTACTTTTCTTTTCCTTTCTTTTACTAGGGTGCATCCAGATTTGGGGGTTGGGGGTTGGGGGGAGGACTGTTTATAATTTGAGGGTGGATGCAAATTTGGGGGTTGAGAGTTGATTCAGATTCCTTCCATCCTGTTCTGTATCCTTTAAGGCATTGTACTTACCTACAACTTAAAAACTTGACTGCTGCTGTTAGGGAACCAGGTTCTTTTGCTCGAGGAGCTGCAAGCCAAAACACTGAGACGCTGAGGTTTGCAACAGGGAAAAATTTTATTTGTGAGGCAACCCAGTGAAGAGGCAGGAGAACAAGTCTCAGGTCTGCCTCCCAGAAGGAGAGGTGTTTGGAATACTTAGGGGACAAAGAAGCAAGGTGGTCTTAGACCTTGGGGAAAGGTGATCGGAGGTAGGGAAAAGGTGAGGTAATTGGAGTTCTGTGCAGGCTTATCTGAGTTGCATGCTTCTTCATGGGATGCCTGTGCAAATTCAGGGAGATTTGGTTTGAAATAGGTTGGAGAATTTGGGGCTGTGATGACAAAATTCACCTATGGGACAAGCAAGTATATTCTGTGCAGACTCTGATCAGCCGTATTGGTTTCACCTTGTTTCAGCCAGTTTTGTTGTATTACAAGAGGAGGGATTTTCGATCTGTTCCCTTATCTGCTGTTCTGTAAGATAAGCTCAAGAATTTGTTAGTCACCAGTTTCTGTTACAGGTTTTTAACCCTATGGAGCAGGGTTTCACTACCACATCTGTATTTCAGACTGTAGTGAGGGGAAGGAAGGACAGGGAGAGTGTAGTCTCAAAGTTCTACGGCCAAGACTCCCCAAGAGCAAGTGCTTTGACACATATTCCATATGCAGACTTATCTAGCTTCAAAAGCAGCTAGAAAAGTATAATAATCCTTAGCCAGATTGCCCTAAACTTATTCTGTAAAATAGAATGATACCATATTTGAAGGTGCAAAGCATGTTATAATTCTAAAAGTATATGCAACAATATTGGGGACAGATTTTTCTAGAATCTTGAGATGAAACTTGGCAGATTCAAGACAAACCCAAGCTGGGAAAATTAGCGTGAACTAATAATTCCTGAGCCACTGAGATTGATTTAGGGGGAGACTGAGCACATGACCTAAGGCCAGATAAAGTTAATCCTTTCTCAGTTACCTGGATCCAAGAAATTTCTCTCTTTTTCTGTATCACTCTTGGTCTTCTTCTGACTCTCTTGATCTCCTGTCTTCTGTTTTCATTAACTTTTTGTTGTTGTCAATGAGGGTATAAAGACGTGTGTTTCAATATGAAGACTGTAAGGCCACTTAGGTATGTTTGGCTCTGAAACATGATATATATTATTACTTACAAAGGGGTAGAATACATTTGGAGTCTCACTTCCAGCTTCCATGGTTGTAATTGCTTCAGGAAAAATCCAATAATATTGGAAAAGGAAGAATGATTAAAATGGGTTCCTAAACTGAAGGCAGTCACTGAGACTTGATTTAACCGAAATGAAGTGTTTTTCAGTTTCTATTAATTTAACTCCAGAAAAAGTGGTCTAGCATCTTATTTTCGAAATTGTGCTTATTTGTCACCTAGTGTACTTAGCTTTGGGTCTAGTGAAAACTCTGAGAGGAAGAGTCTCATTTTCACATCCTGCTACTCAGATGTTAGTGAAAGACTACAGCTGTGGATGGACCAGAGTTCTAAGCAGCTCAAACAAAGGCCAAGCATACAATAAACATGGAGTCAAGCAAAAAACAAAACAAACAAAAATACATACCAGTTAAAACTATGCATTATAATGAGATAAGACAAGGAACAGAACAAAAATCAGGGATAAGCCTAATGTTGGAACTATCAGACAGGGCGTTTGAAATTGCTATTATTATTATGTTGAAGGATCTAGTGGAAAGGTGAATAACACACATGAACATATGTAAAATTTTTCAAAGAATGGACACTATTAATAGAGTTAAATGGAAATGCTATAAGACTAAAGCACAGTATCAGTGATTAAGACTTATTTTAATGGAATTAACAGAAAAGATGTGGACAAGTTGGTGGAAAGAATCAGAGAAACTGAGATAGATTGATAACAATTAACCACATGGAAACACAGAAATAAAGAGAAAACAAATTATAACTGAGTGTTCAATAGCTGAAGACACCTCACAGGACAATGTCAAGAGGTTTATTGTGCACATAATTGAAAAAAATAAAGTAGAAGTAAAGAAAGAGGCAGAAAAAATGTTTGAAGAGAAAATGTCCCAGAATTTTCCAAGATTAATAAAAGACAAAAAATGGCAGATCAAAAGCTCATAGAACCCTAAGGAAAACAAGTATAAGATAAATATGGCTATGCACCTCACAGACTAGCAATAAAAACCAAGCATAAAGAGAAAATCTTGAAACAACTGGTGAAAAAATAGAAATATTACATACAGAGGAACAAAAACTACGATTGGAAACAAACATTGCTAGAAATTATATAAGCTAGGAGAAAGTGGAATAACATCTCTAAAGTATTGAATGAAAAACATCCACCAGAATTATTTACACAGTCACAATGTTTTTAAAGTGAATGCAAGATAAAAACTTTTAAAGTATAGCTTTCGAACCCTTGTACCCTGTTGGTGGGAATGGGAATTGATGCAGCCACTATGGAAAACAGTATGAAAGTTCCTCAGAAGACTAAAAATATAACTACCACAGCAAGGGAGTTCTCTTGGGCCTCATTATAAGGGCATTAAACTCATTCATGATTGTTCCGCATTCATGAACTAATCACTTCCCAAAGGCCTAACCTCCAAACACCAGCACATTGAGCATTAGGTTGTCAACGTATGAATTTTGGGGAGACATACACATTTAGATGGTAGTAGAAAAGTTCTCTAGGGAAACCAAAAGACAACAGGGAGACAAAAACAAAAACAGTAAGGAAATTTTAGTTCCTGACACCACACCCACAACAAGTGGTAAACACAACCTAACCTCTAGACAGATAATGTAAAACCTCACACTAAAGGCATATTTACCTTAATTCCTTTAAACCTATTAAATCACGACAGCTTTCAAGAAAAAATTATGAGGCAAAAAAAATAGTCTAAAGAGACGAATCAAGTATCAGAACCAGACTCAGACATGGCAGAAATTTTGGAATTGTCAGACAGGAAATTTAAAATAACTATGATTAACATGTTAAGAGGTCTAATGGAAAAAGAGGATAATGAAATGAAAGAACAAATGAGTAATATAAGGAGAGAAATGGAAACTCTCAGAATCATAAGGAAATACTAGAAACCAAAAACATGATGACATAATGAACAATGACTTTGATGGGTTCATCAATAGACTGAACATGGTTGGGAAGGACTCAGTGAGTTTGGAGGTGTGTCAGTAGAAACTTCTCAAATTGAAAAGCACATCGTATTCAAATGGCAGAAAATCAAAGACAAAGAGGAAATCTTGAAAGGAGCCAGAGGAGCCAGAGGGATAGAATGCCTTACTCATAGAGGCACTAGGTAAGAATTACATCAGACTTTTTAGACTTTTCTTCTTGCTTGAAAGCATACAAGCAAGAGGAGAATGGAGTGAAATATTTAAAATCTTGAAAGAAAAAGGAACAACAAATTAGAGTTCTGTATCTACTGAAATTATTCTTCAAAATGAAGGAGAAATAAATACTGCATAGTAACAAGTTGGCCTTCCTCTCTTCACTGGCATGTTATCAGAAGAGGCAACGCCACCACCACCTGGTAGTAAGGAGATCATCCCCCACTGGAGTCGAGGGTGGGGGGGGGCACATGGGTCAAAGTAACTAGGCATTCCCACCCTTTATAGACAAGTTGTTATCAGTGGAGGACTAATGGGACCCACCCCCACCCAGCAGTAACAAGGAACCCCTCCATCCAAGGCATCCAGAGAGGCTGAAGTGGGAATTTACACTCACCTCACAGTAATGGTACGGCCATTACTCCTCTTTCTTTGCCAGCAAATAGGATTTGATTTCTTATAAGAGGTCACTGGACAATTTAAAGTCTGCTCTAAAATTAGAGTATTATCCAAGCTATCAGAAATAAAGGCTTAGATCCTAAAATGACCAGTCATTATATAAATAGAATGTGAGAACATATTCAACTCTGAATCGAGACAAGTTGGGCAAGGACTCAAGAATTCTTTCCCCCTGCCTTCTCTAACTATCTCAGTCCCTCTGATTAATTTTTGTAAATGATAAGATTTAAATTTTATCTTGTTTATGAATGTAAAATTCTGGTATCCATTTTGGAAAAATACCGGAGACTTTATTTCCTATTAATATAAGTGAAATTAAAAGTAAAAGTAGAGTAAGGCTACTTTGAAATAGGACTAAAGTTCAGAGTCAGCTCCTTTTTCTCTGACCAAGAAAATCCAGTTATTATCAGGGAACCAAAATTAGTTCCGGGGACAATTGAACCTCACAATTTTTTTGTATGAAGTAACCAAATTTCCTGCTTATCTTTTTTTTTATAAATTAATTTTTATTGGAGTATAGCTGCTTTACAACATTGTGTTAGTTTCTATTGTACAGCAAAATGAATTAGCCATGGGCTTCCCTGGTGGCGCAGTGGTTGAGAGTCCGCCTGCTGATGCAGGGGACACGGGTTCGTGCCCCGGTCCGGGAGGATCCCACGTGCCGCGGAGCGGCTAGGCCCGTGAGCCATGGCCGCTGAGCCTGCGCGTCCGGAGCATGTGCTCTGCAACGGGAGAGGCCACAGCAGTGAGAGGCCCGCGTACCGAAAAAAAAAAAAAAAAAAAAAAAAAAAAAGAATCAGCCATACATATACCTATATCCCCTCCCTTTTGAACATCCTTCCCATTGAGTTCACCACAGTGCCTTAAGTAGAGTTCCCTGTGCTATAGGTATGTAGTCTTTTGTTATCTAATTTATACATAGTATCAATAGTGTATATGTGTCAATCTCAATCTCCCAATTCCTCCCATCCTCCCTTTCTCCCTTGGTATCCATACATTTGTTCTCTATGTCTGTGTCATTATTTCTGCTTTGCAAACAGGATGATCTATACCATTTTTCTAGATTCCACATATATGCATCAATACACGATATTACAATACATTATTGTTTACTATAGGAACGATGCCATACAGCAGATTCCTAGAATGTATTCCTCTTGCTCACCTGAAACTTTATACTCATTGATTGGTAACTTCCAATTTCCCCCTCCCTACGGTGCATGGCATCACCATTCTACTCTTTGATTCTATGAATTTGAATATTTTTGATACCTCATATAAGTGAATCATGCAATCATGCAATAATCATGCAATATTTGCCTCACTGTGACTGGATTATTTCATTTGACTGGACATTTCATAATGTCCTCAAGATTCATTCATGTTGTTCCATATTGCAAAATTTCCTCCTTTTTTAAAAGACTAAATAGCATTCCATTGCATGCATATATCATCTTTATCCACTAATCTGTTTATGGCCATTTAGATATTTCCACAATTGGTTACTGTGAACAGTGCTGCAATGAACATGAGACTGCTGATACCACTTTGATGTCCTTATTTCTACTCTTTCAGGTAAATAATGAGAAGTGGGATTGCTGGATCATATGGTAGCTCTACTTTGAATTTTTTGAAGGTACACCACACTGTTTTCCATAGTGCTGAGACATTTTGTATTCCTGCCAATGGTGTGCAAGAGTTTTCTTTTCTTCACAGTCTCACCATATTTGTTGTCTTCTGTTTTTTTGATAACAGCCATTCTAACAGGTATAAGGTAATATTTCACTGTGCTTTTGATTTATATTTCCCTAATAATTTGTGATGTTGTATATGTTTTCATATACTTGTTGGCCATTTGTACATCTTTGGAGAACTGTCTACTTAAGTTCTTAGGCCATTTTTCTATTGGGTTAGTAGTTTTTTTGCTATTTAGTAGTAAGAGTTCTTATATATTTTGGAGGTTAACCCCTTATCGGTATATTGTTTGGAAATACTTTCTACTATTCTATAGGCTGCCTTTTCACTCTGTTGATTATTTTCTTTACTGTACAGAAGCTTTTTAGTTTGATGTAGTCCCAATTATTTATTTTTGTTTTTGTTGCCTATGATTTTGGTGTCATAGCTATGAAATCTTGCCAAAACCAATGTTGTGAAACTTTATGTTTTGTTTTAGGAGTTTAACAATTACAGGTCTCCCATTTAAATCTTTATTTCACGTTGAATTGATTTTTGTTTATGGTGTAAGAAAAGGGTCCAAATTCATTCTTTTAAATGTGGTTCTCTATGATCTCCAACATCATTTTTGGAAGAGATTATCATTTTCCCATTGTGTATTATTGGCAACCTTGTCAAAGATCACTTGATTGTATATGTGTGGATTTATTTCTGGGCTTTCTATTTTGTTCCATCGGTCTACATGTTCTCTTCATGCCAGTCCCATACTGTTGTGCATAGTGTAGCTTTGTAATATGTTCTGAAATCAGGAAATGTGATGCATCCAGCTTTGTTCTTCTTTCTTAGGATTGCTGCGGCTATTTGAGGTCTTTTGTGGTTGTATTTGAATTGTAGAATTGCTTTTTCTATTTTTGTAAAAAATACTATCAGAATTTTGATAGAGATGACATTGAATCTGTAGATCAGTTTGTTTTGTAAGAATATTTTAACAATATTAATTTTTCCAATCCTTGAACATAGGATGTTTTTGCATTTGTGTCTTTTTTACTTTCTTTTATCAATATTTTGTAGGTTCCAGTATTCAAGTCTTTCACCTCTTTGGTTAACTGTATTCTTTTTGATGCTATTATAAGTGGGATTGTTTTTTTAATTTCATTTTCAGGTAATTTATTGTTAGTGCATGGAAATGCAACTGATTTTTTTTTTTTTTTTTTTTTTGCAGTACACGGGCTTCTCACCACTGTGGCCTCTCCCGTTGCAGAGCACAGGCTCCAGACGCGCAGGCTCAGTGGCCATGGCTCACGGGCCCAGCCGCTCCGCGGCATGTGGGATCTTCCCGGACCGGGACACGAACCCGTGTCCCCTGCATCGGCAGGTGGACTCTCAACCACTGCGCCACCAGGGAAGCCCCACAGCAGATTTTTGATCATGGAATTTAGTACAAGTCTCCAAAATTTGGTGGCAGAGGTAACAGAAATAAGCTGAGAAGATCAAGCCTGTACTGGTTGATACTGTATTACTGCGTAGACATCCTGACTCAGCATAGACTTGGAGTAAGGCCTGGAGAACAGGAAGGTACTGGCAGCCTAGGTATTTAATTATGTGGTTAATTGTGTAGACGGTCATGAAGTCTTCCTACTCATTAGGACGCTTCCAGACATAAAGTTATATCTCTGAAATGACAATTTCCTCTTTTGAAAAATGACAATATAATGGTACCCGTAACATAATGTACGGATTTGCTCACAGAATATCTGTAAAGCCACTGTTCAGTGCCTGGCAATGAATAGCTATGGTTTATTAGTGATTTAATTCTATGAGATTTTATCCTGCAAGTAGATAGCCTTTAGTAACCAGAGATGGTCAGGGGTAGAAGCAATAAGAGAATGAAATGTCTACTAGTGTTCGGGCTAGAAAAGTCCTTCAACTGACCTAATGCTCTAAATTCTAAGCAGTGCTTTTTATTTAGCACAATGGTAGAAAGAATGGAGACGACACAATTGAATACCTGAAGTTTAGGGCTAGAACCCTCTCCTGCTCTGCCATTAACTGGGCCCTCTCCTTTTCCATCTTCTCAGTCAGTTCTTTCACATGTTCCTGATAACCGTTTTCTCTCTCTTGCATCACCTGGTCATTCTTCTTTTGCATTTCCTCCAACATTTTGTTTGCAGCTTCTGCAGATTTAGACTTTATACATTCCACGTAAGAAGAAAAATAAGCGGAGAAATATGAGGATCTTAATTTATTGTTAAAGCTTTATTTTCACACTTTTTGCTTGTTTGTTTGCTTATTTCATGAAGAAAACTTCTTGTGGTTATTTTTGCACTGAGGAATCAGAGGACAGATTGACATAAATATTAGTTAAGAAAAGAATCCCCTAAAACTATGAACTATACTTGCTATTTTTTGCTCTATAGTAATATTCCAGGTGGACTAATGTGGCTAACATTAACATTTCTAGCGCTTTCCAACTATGTAGAGGGTTTTCAGTTATTCTCACCTTCAATCTCTTTTTCTTTTTCCGTAAGTGACTGATCAGTATGTTGAAGTGCATCAGCCACATCTTCCTTGGAATCCAAATATTTCTTCAGTGTCTCTTCTGCTTATTGATGCAGAAGAAGTTAGAATTAGGAAATAGAGACTATGGGTTAAAGTAAAACCTAGCAGTACATCTCTTAATTCAACTTCATTTTACCACCCATTTTAAAATTTAAATACCTTTTCAAACTAAGCTTTCTTAAAACCCAACTCCGGATCCACCTTCAAACTTGCTTCATTCTCAGTCACCCCAATTTTAGTAATTTAATTAGTAAATCTCGTCTTCTAATTGTATGAGTTAAAAACCTTATGGTGATCCTTTACGTCTTTTTTTTTTCCCCCTCACAAATCCCAGGTACCATTATCAGTTAATGAGGTTTGCTCTGACTTCAAAATAAAACTAACCAGGGCCTGTCAATTGTCACCTGCTCCTCCCAAACACCCTGGTCCAAGACATCATCACTTCTTGCCTGGACCACGGCATTAGCTTCATAATTGGTCTCCCTGCTTCCTTCCACTCTTGCTCCCCTATAGCCTGTTTTCCTCAAGGCAGCTAGTGTTGTGTTATATTACTTTAAGAAAGATCACTTCAATGTGATGCACCAAATCCTCTGCTGATTTTCCAACTCCTTCCAAGTAAAATTGAAACTTCTCTCAGTGGCCTCCAGGATACTACTTTGTTTAGCCTCTGGCCCCTGAGCATCTCTCTGACCTCACCTCCTGCCACCTCTTCCTTTGCTCACTGCCTTCTTAATGCTTTTCCTGCCATTCCTAGAACATCAACCAATTTATCCTTCTGGATGTTTCTGTCGTTTGAAATTTTCATCCTCTAGATGCCTACTTGGCTCACTCCCTGACTCCTTTGAAGATTCTGCTGAAACAGTACCCCACGATAGAGGCCTTCTCTAAAAACCTACATATAAAATAGTACCACATATCCTTCCTCTCCCATGCCTGTAGTCTACTTTGTGTTTCTTCAGGGCGCTTTTTTCACTGTGATAGTGATTTCTCGAGTCACTGTAGTATTATTCTGTCCTTTGCCTTAGTAACAGGATGCTTAATTTTTTCCACCAGGGCACATTGTGGGCCTTGATAAAATGTTGCACTTTCTAGTCAACCTCCTGGTAGCTGAGGTGACCATATGATTAAACTATAGCTAATACCACTTATGTGGAATGTTATATAGTACTTTTTGCAGATCGCCTTAAAGAGAGTTGACCCAGAGAGTTTTAACTCTTCTGTTTTTCCCTTTTCTTTCCATCTGTAATATGGAAGTAGTGGGTGAAATTCCAGTAGCCACCCTAGACCGTAAGTTGACCTTGAAGATGTAGGCTGGGTGCTAAGGTGCTGAAACAGAGCAAAGAAGTGGCCTGGGAACAGGGTGATTGTGGAGTTGTCATAGCAGCATGGACTCCCTCTGCCATACTTCTTGTATATAAGACAGAAAATTTTGTCCTTTTTAAGCCACTCTTGTCTTGTTTTATTTTATTTTTAAATAATATGTACCCAAACCTAATTCTAACTGATATAACCTGAGTATACCAGCACAGAAGTATAGTTAAGAGCAGAGAGTCTGCTACAAGGATTTCTATTCCAGCTGTACCACTTATTACCTGTACATCTTAGGTGAGTTATTTTACTTCCCTGTGCCTCAATTTTCTTATTTATAAAATGAGGACATTAATAACATGTACTTCATAGGGGTGTTGTGAGGATTGAATGAGTTAAGCCCATTTGTTTCCTGAAACAAAATAAGGTCTATATGTGTTAATGCTTATTATTATTAGTTTTTTCTGTAAGCTATAATTTGTTGATTGCTAATACTTTGAAAGAACTTGTTTTCTTTTAATTGCACTAACCACAGAAATTTGACAAGGTCTAGCATATAGTTAGGACTAAGTAGATAATTGTTGGATGATTGAATGACTAAATTATTGAAGAAATTCTACAAACATTTTGGGGGGGCTCCATCTGTGCTTCCAAGAAGGAATCTGTTATTCATCTCATGGTAGTCTCTCCTATTGGATAAATCAGTGAATGGATCAATGAAAAGCACAGGCACTGTTTACCAATCACATTTTGGTTGATTCCACTGTAGTTTGAAAGTGTCACCTCAGCAAGTCCCCAGAAATGGTACTCAGTAGGTAGTTTACCTGTATCCCCTTTCTGGGGGACTGGTAGTACTTATTCTTTAGCTCCTGCTTCTTCCAAATAGAGATGATAACCTCCTGGTTTAGAAAATATTCCTTGCTTCACATCTTCATATACAGGGCCAAAAATATCCTGAATTAAAGCCATGCAATAAACTGAGGATGCTTTCATGTTCTGCTTACAAAAGTCATCTCACTTTGCTTCTAACCCTTCCTGTGAAGTGAAAAAATAGTACAGAAGGTACAGTAAGCCATTATGAGGTTGTTAACCACACACAGATTACTGGAAATGCTGCTTCTGCAGAGAATGTGGCATATAAACATTACACACCTCTCACCATGCTGGGAGATTCTAGAATACCCCTAAATAGAGCGCTGGTTTAAAAAAATACATCTACTTCTCTTTGTGATTATCTGAAGCTTTTTCCCCATGCTTTTTTAGCTTCAGAGAATGATTCTCAAAGCATAGACGCTGTTCCATATAGAAACTTCTCTTTTCAAGTCCCTAATTTAGGAATAGTTTACCACACAAATGTTCAGTAAGACAGGCTTGCAGGGAGTTTCACCACTTCGTGACTTAGTGACATTCAACTTTCATGAAATGAGGTTTCCTTTTTGTAAAACACAGGAAATTTTATCTATGTCATAGATTCCACGTCAGGATTATATGCAGTGGTGCAAAGTATTAAACCAGTGACTTTTTCATGAGTGCTCAAAAGGGTCAATGATTAGTGGTACATTCTTTAAAATGATAATACTTTTGCATATTTTCTCAATACAAGACTAACGAAGGTAATGGAGATTATACTGCAGGTATTTTCGGTATGGAGAAAGCCTAACAAACAGCATTTTTACCTACATCAAATTATTGAAGAGAACTTGTATATCAAGTGTTTCTTTAGTCTAGAAAGATGTCCATTGTCTGCTGACCTTCACTATTTAGTTTCATCAGAACCCCTGAAAGCAGGAAGGTGTAATTTGAAAACTCCTGCCCTTCAAGCCAGAGAAGGGATTGTCATCTGTCAAGTGATTATTTGTCATACAACAATCCTTCCTTAATTTGAAAGGACTCAGACTTGAGTCCTCAAATAGCATTCTTATAATTGATTTCTCTTCCCTGTCTTTCTGAATATTTTACTGTTGCTTTACATTAAACACAATACGTTTTTAGGGTTTTCACAAAGAAGTGAATCATCCTGGATAATTAGCAGGGAACATGAAAACACTGTGTCTTTACTAACTTTAAATGAAAAAATAAATTAAAATAATCTTATGTAAATATAATTTTACAGTTTACTTTTTGCTTAAAATATGGCATCCATAGGGTGGAAATTAACAGAAGAGGATATCTGTAATAACCATAGTTGGTCATGGTACCATAGTCTCTAGGACTAAGTCTAAAGGAAGTCTATTCTTTCAGTAAAGATTGCAAATGAGTACACATAACGGAGGTCTGCTGTCTTTGGGAGGACTACTCATATCAAGAAAGGCCCAGATTTTTCTGCCTCTCATTAACCAGAATAGCAAATATACCCCTAATTTTTTCTGGAACACTCGGTCCACATCCTTGAAAGAGTTCTTCAAGACTTCAGTGACCTCTTTCTCACTGGCCCTGTGCAGGTCCAGCAGCTCCTGGAGGGTTTCCGTGGGCAGCTGCACCCTCTGGCCCATCCATGGGTCATAGTGGGCAATGGCCATTTGCACTGCGGCCAAGTTCTTAATCTGGGCCAAGGCCAAGACTGCATTCTCCATGCAGGGCAGATCCCCACTACTGATGGCATTGATGTAGGTCAGCACCAGGCTCTCTAGACCTACAAAAGAGAATTTTAAAAAATAGTGACCATTAGTTGGTGAGAGAGAGAGGAACAACTGTATTCCGTTTAGTCCTGAGCATATAAATTTTATTATTTTGTATCAACGGCTAGAGTATTTTTTTTTATGTTTTTCAAGTGTCACAAACAATAGTTTTAAGGATTTTTTGAGAAGAATAGTGATGGAATATTTTGTTAACCTCTAGTTTCAGAGGAGTTTAAAGCTTCCCTTTCCTCCTCCTTCCCTCACCCAAATGGAAGATGTTGGAATGAATGGGTTAGAGTAAGGATATTTTGGGGACAAGATAGTAAGTCTTGATCTTTTCTTAGCCTTACTGTATCTCCCTTTTATATACTGTACTGTATCTCCCTTCTAATATATAAAAAAGGTCAGGGAGACAATTTAGCATACACAAGCATTTGTGTGTGTGTGAGTGTAGGGGTACACGTGGTACCGGCCACTAGTCCTGGGCCTGGCCTAAATAAGAGGATCTTTCTAGATAGTCTCTCATCCAAGCTCCATGCAGTGTGATCAGTTCATCCATATTTGCTAGGGATTTATGGTTTTAGCATTGAGAATCTCATATACCAGGAAATGCCAGCCTCGGGCAAACTGGAGTTGTTGATCACCCTACAACTACCAGTTTTTGGCTACAATAATGTATCACCTCACACTGATCAGAATGGCCATCATCAAAAAGTCTACAAATAATAAATGTTGGAGATGGTGTGGAGAAAAGGGGATCCTCCTACACTGTTGGTGGGAATGTAAATTGGTGCAGCCACTATGGAGAACAGTATGGAGGTTCCTTAAAAAACTAAAAATAGAGTTATTTTATGATCCTGCAATACTACTTCTGGGTGTATATCCAGAGAAAACTGGAATTCAAAAAGATACATGCACCCCAATATTCATAGTAGCACTATTTACAATAGCCAAGACATGGAAGCAACCTAAATGTCCATTAACAGATGAATGGATAAAGCAGATACGGTACATATATATAATGAAATATTACTCAGCAATGCAAATGAAATAATGCCATTTGCAGCAACATGGATGGACTGAGAGGTTATCATATTAAGTGAGGTAAGTCAGACAGAGAAGGACAAATATCATATGATATCACTTATATGATGAATCTTAAAAAATGATACAAATGAACTTATTTACAAAACAGAAATAGACTCATAGACAGAGAAAACAAACTTATGGTTACCAAAGGGGAAGGGAGAGGAGGAATAAATTAGGAATTTGGGATAAACAGATACACAGTACTACATTTAAAGTTGATAAAAAACAAGGACCTACTGTACAGCACAGGGAACTGTATTCAATGTCTTATAATAACTTATAATGGAAAAGAATCTGAAAAAGTATATATATATATATATATATATAACTGAATCACTGCTGTACACCTGAAACATTATAAATCAACTGTTCTTCAATTAAAAAAAGACAACTAGCAATTTTGGGGCACTCAATCCTGGGCCTTCTCTTTCTATAGTTTTAAGTAGTGCCATCTATATTTTAACCTCCTGCTTTGAGTTGATTTTTAAACTTTTGATTTGTATATTGAAATATCTGGATGATAATCCTTCTTGTATACGTCAGAGAAAAATCAATACTAAATGATCCAAGTCTAAACAACTTCACCAACTCTGGAAAGCTATTCTTCCTCCAAGTATTTCTTTTAGTAAATGACATCTGTTCAAGCAGTTGCTTAAGCTCAGAACGCTGGAGTCGGACTTGACACTTCGTTATCATTCCTTCCACACACCACGCCCATATGCCCTCCATCATCAAGGTTTATGGATTTGACATTCAAAATATGTGTGGATTCTGTCCATGTTGACAATCTCAATTGCCACTATCTTAGCCTAGCATAATCCCTATTTATTATTAAAATATTGCAGTATCATTCATCTTCTCATTGCTTCATGTACATCCCTCCAACATGGTATCTACAAAATACTCAGAAGGATTTTTTTAAGTATAAATATAACCAGTCCTTTTAGGTATGATTCCCTCCAACCATGACGCCACTCTTATTCACTCTACTCTTGTTCAAATCGCACTTTCTTTTACATTCTTGAAGTCGCAGAGATCTTTACTGTCTTCGAACTTCTCACGTGGTATTATCTCTGTCTGCAAAGCTATTTGAACTGTTCTTCTAATTAACTCCTACTCATTTTCAAGTTCTCATTTTACATGTCACTTTCAGAGACAAATATTCTCTGTCTTCGAATCCAAAGCAGCTATCATTTTAATTTATTATGCTTATCATTGTTTATCATTAGAGTTAAATAAATTGTTATAGTACCTTTTGATCCCACCGTGCTAGAATGAAGATAGAGCTAAAATATTTTAATCCACCATTACGCCCAGTGGTTGGTGCATTGCAGGCACTCCTAATCAATTCACATATTTTTTGCATTGATAAACAAGAGAATTGTGTTAAGGTTAGTGGCAAAGCTTTGCAAACATGGAGTATTTGCCTTTTCCTGACTTTGTCAATCATACAACTTTCCTGGAAGGAAATTTCATAAATAAGGAGAGAAGATGGTGGAGAAGGTTACTACACCAGGATTAGATTCTAGTTTGTTTCCTTTATTTACCTTGCTCATGTGAATATTAGATAACACCAGAAATACTTTTAGTTCCCATATAAAATTCACAAAGTGACACTTGTGGTGTGTTTTCCTTGGCATCATTAGACTCTGTATTTGTCAGAAGTAACCCTCATGGTTCCCACTTCTATTGTCTACAATGGGCAATAGGAAAGTCCAAGTATGGGCAGTGAGAGGGACTCATGAGGCCCATTGACTGTGATGCCCCCTGAGAGAGTCTTGGCCTTGGAATGGCTGAGGATGTAGAAGCAGAAGTCTTCAAATTGTTCTCTGAATTCAGGGTTCAGATCTTCCTCCTGTAGCTGCTCCTGGCGGGTGAGGTACTTCCTCTGAGAAGGTGGTCAAAGATGAAGCACTTGTTCTCTGGGAAGAACTTTCAGATACATAACCAAGGTTCATTAAAGCTTTTAGTTTTTTTATCAGTACCTGGAGGAATGAAAATTTAAGGTAGTACAATTTCAGGCTGATTGCTTCAAATATATGACCCTTCAACTTAGTAATTTGCACAAATCCTATATTAAGAGGTAAATATTAACTAATCATGGATCAGACCAAAAAAATTAAAGGGATAGAGAAATGAAATTTCTTTTCTTCTCCAAGAAGGAGGTAACTTAAAATTAGACCCAATTGATTCATCTAAAGAATGTTTCATTTCCTCTAACAGAACAGCCAGGATAACAAAGTTACGAAATTATAAGTTTTAGCACCTACATAGAAATGGTCATTGTGATATTGTTTTCTCTTTTTTTTGTTAGCCAACCATCAGGCCCAGTAACTTTGCTTTAGCTTCAGTGAAAGCTTCCGGTACTCATCAGCAGTGATGGGTTGCCCATTTGCTTCCAGCTCCAGGGAGAAATCTCTCAGAGTCCACACCAAGTCTGGAAAGAAGCTCACAAAGTCAGCTGAGTCTTTGGCCTCACGTTTACCAGGTGAGGATTTTGCCCTGAATCAATCTGTCAGTTCTGTCACATAGCTGAGATGCTAACATAGGAAAACTGCAGAAAAGGAGTAGCACCTTTTATGCTGTATTTTCTCCCAAAGCTTATCTAAAATAATTTTTCTTAATTAGTTTATTCATTCATTCCACAATTTATTGAGCAACTGCTATGAACCAGGCACTGTCTTAGAACCAATAACATTGCAATGAGTGGGACAATTCTACCATACACATTCTAGTGAGGGAGATAGATGATAAATGAATAAACAAAAATGTAATAAAATCTGAGTCTTGTTAATAATTGTCTTAAAGGAAAATGAACCCAAGCTAAAGGTTAGAGAATAACTGTGTATGTCTGCATGTTGTACTGGTTTATGTAGTGGTTCAGGTAAATTCATCCTGAGATGATCATTGAGCAGAGATCTGGATGAACTGAGGGAGCCAGCCATGCACTAACTCATTGGAGGAATATTCCTAGCAGAGGAAATAGCTCCTACAAACGCTCAGATAGGAAATCACTGAGTGTGTCAAACATATAGCAGGGAGACCAGCATGGCTAGGGCAGAAGTCCTAGAATGGATAGGGTCCAGACTATGTCAGCCCTGTAGGCCATAGAGAGTGTTTGAATTTTAATCTAAATTTAATGGGAAGCTATTGAGAAGCTTTGAGCTGAGAGGGGATATGACCTGATGTTTGTTTTTAAAAGATCATTCTGGCTGGTGTTGTATCTGTAAGAGACAAGAGTATAAGCAGAGAGAAGCATTAGGCAGTTAAGAGGTAACCCAGAGGAGAGAAGATGGAAGTTTAGACTGGAGTTATCACTGAGGAAGTGGTGGAAATTAGCCAGCCTGGGAAAATACCTATGACAGTGGAGCTGACAGGACTTGTGACTAATAGTTTGCAGGTTATAAAGAAAGGAATCATCCAAGATGAATCCGAAGTTTTTGGGGTTTTTTTTGTTTGTTTGCTTGTTTGCGGTACGCGGGCCTGTCACTGTTGTGATCTCTCCCGTTGCGGAGCACAGGCTCCGGACGCGCAGGCTCAGCAGCCGTGGCTCACGGGTCCAGCCGCTCCGTGGCATGTGGGATCCTCCCGGACCGGGGCACGAACCCGTGTCCCCTGCATTGGCAGGCAGACTCCCAACCACTGCGCCACCAGGGAAGCCCGAATCCTAAGTCTTTGATCCAAAACTGTGATGGTGAAGGATTACTTTTGGTCAAAAAAATTAAGAGTTCTGTTTTTTGACACGCTAAGTTTCAGTTGTTTCTTATACATCTAAATGGAGACTTGTAACTAGATACACAATTTTGTGCCTGAGAGCAGTGGTCATGATTACTTATACAAATGTTATGGTGATTGACATAACGGTGTTAGTGAACTCCTTGAGGCTAGAAGAGATGGCCTAGGGACTGAGAAAAGAAGAATAGAAACCCAAGAATCAGAGAGCTATAATACTTAGAAGCCAATAAGAGAAAGAAGATGCAACAAAGTAAGCAGAAAAGATATAGCCAATAAGGAAAGTGGAATATTAGGTAACTGTGGTGTTTTAGACACCAAAAGAACCAAGTGTTTCAGAAAAGAAAAAGCCATCAACTTTATCGAACGCTCCTGAGAGGTCAGTGAGTATGAGAGCCAACCATTAGATAGAGGACCATGAAGGTAACCTTGACAAAAGCTAATTTAGGACAATGCTTGAAACTCAGTTTATGGAAATGTTGGAGTTGTTGATAATGACCAGAGCTAAGAATGCAGGAGAGTGGGAGGATTAAGATGAGGAGGTGAGGGAACTGAGAGGCCAGAGTGTTAGACGAATGTCTGTTGGGTGGTTTTTTTTTTTTTTTTTTTTGCGGTACGTGGGCCTCTCACTGTTGTGGCCTCTCCCGTTGCGGAGCACAGGCTCCGGACGCGCAGGCTCAGCGGCCATGGCTCACGGACCCAGCTGCTCCGTGGCATGCGGGATCTTCCCGGACCGGGGCACGAACCCGTGTCCCCTGCATCGGCAGGCGGACTCTCAACCACTGCGCCATCAGGGAAGTCCTGTCTGTTGGTTTTTAAAGTCTCTAAGAATACAGTGAACTAGGAGCTAGAATATTTAACAGATGAAAGTTTGTTTACAGGGAAGTGGGTAGATGACTTCGCCAAAGGATAGTGTAGTCTCAGTACATGTGCTTCGGAGGAGTTTCTCTTTTTAATGGGAGAATGAGAAAGTCTCTGGAAGCTGTGATAAAGAACAAGGAAGTTACCTAAGTTTTGTGGGACCTATGACATGCAAGGTGTGGGAGAAAAAAATCACCACTTAAGATCACTTGAGAAGTCTGTGGGGGAAATAGTGTCCACAGAGTATAGATAGAACTCAGTCAGAAGGAACTATTTAGAGATCATGATAAGGATCTAAAGATTTGCTGAATGAGACATGAGTTCTAGAGGATGCTGAGGGCTTGGCAATAGAGATTTGTTGGGAGAGGTCATCAAACATGACTGCAGTTTTGACCCCTGAGCTGGACCCAGGCAGCTCACCCTCTCCCCTGTCCTTGGAATGTGCACTCCGCTTGCCTTCCCCATGCTGGAAGTTGCACAAGGACACAGCCTTGAGATAGTAATGGGTGCTGAGACCATCTGGACTGTGTACTGACTGAGCCCAGGTAAGGTCTCTATAGAGACTTTTAAAATTTGGTGGGTAGGTGTGGAAATCTATTTGTCTTCCAGCCACCTAAGACAAGACTTCTAAGTAAATTCCCTTGCTTATTAAACCTGCCACCTGCCAGTCTGATCTGCCATTTTCTTTGGTCTCTCCCTGCCCTCTGGGTACTAAGGTCAGTTTCAGATTACACCCAGGAAGCTCCTGAGGAGATTGTGACCCAACAGGATGAAGTCAGATAGGGCTTGTACAGAGCCTTGTGCAGCTAAGTGTCTAAGGATAATGTGTGACCAGAAAGGCTTGGGCTTCTGGCGGTGATTGGGGTAGACTGGGATGGTGAGCATAATGGGATTCATTAAAGAGGGGACTCCGCAATTCTTCTGCAGTTGCCCACAAATGTAACTGGTGACAAAATAAAGCTGTTCTTTCCTAGATTTCATGTTGTCTGGACCACAAAATGGATTCTGCAGCTGGTCCATGGCCTGCTGGTTGATGGTTCCCATGCTGTTGTATAAAAAGGTGCTGCTCAGGAGAATGGCCAGGGCAAAAATTCAGGAGTCATTCTGGTTGACTCCCTAGAAGTCATTGTAGAAACCACATAGAGTGACTTAGAGCACATGATTTCAATTCAGATGGACAGAGGCTGATCCCAGATGTCTCTATTTAACTCCGGAAACTTAGGTTAGTCATTTCCCTATGCAAATTTTTATCCATCTGTACATGAATTTATATAAAAACGTTAAATTCATGGTGTAGTGAAATTTAAATTAGGCATTGTACATAACTGCGTATGAGAGTGTAAAGCAAATAAGCACTTGATAGTGGTGGCTATTATGATCATGTAATAGAATTCAAACCTATCTCCTGAACTGAGATTGTGATCCTATTTCTGTTCTCATGACATGTCATGGTGAGGAACTTTTTAGACAATAGTTAAAATATGCCCCTTTAGCAAGAGTAATAATGTATTCCAAAGATGTTGTCATCAGATCTTATACTTTGCTTCTCTTACAAATAGCACAGCTGTGGATAACACCATTCCCACCACCTTTCTGGGTTCTCATTCTGAAAAGTCAGATATGTTTGTAAACTGTCTATCAGATTCAGAGGCCCCTTCAGTAGCCTCACCAAGACATTTTCCTACAATATGAAAGAAAAATGACTTAAAAAGTCATTAGCCATTATTTTATGGGTTTCAAACCTACCAATGGGCCTTCCTGACCACTCTCAATGCTTATATGTGTGGCCAAGGTATGCAACAATTCTTAAATTAGCCCATCATTCTCATACTCAGTGTTTACTTTTCTCACATAAGGCTCACTTTGGTTTGCTTCAAATTGGATCTGAGGTCAAATCTTGAGCACAGCCAAGTAAATAAAATAAATGAAAATAATACATTAGTATGATATACTTGAAGCACAAATCAAGGAGTGGGAAATAATAATGCAAAGAGGGCTATTGATCTGACATAAATAGGATTTAAAAGATTTATTTTTTACCTTCTCCACATCTCCCAGGCCCTCAGTATCAAGCAGAACTAGAGTATGTTCTGGCTTCTTGGGATGAGGCACACACCACATCCAGATGCCCTTCGTGTGAGATTGCACCGTGGAGCCCAGAGAAAAACCTGCAAGGGGACATGGAGTTAAGAAAGGGTGGAGTTTTAATAGCAGATGGATCTTGAAATTGAGATAATAGTTAACAACATCAAGGTTTAAAGAGACAAATGAAAACATAATCAGTATTGATCTTAACTGCAACCAGAAAAAGAGAGAAATTAGAACATTCAGTACAAACTGCAATATTTATTTTACCTTAAAGATCAGTATAAGCTTGATGTTAATCCACATACATTTTAGTAAGTGTTTTATTGTTTATTATTGTCTGTATTAATTTTCTTTATTACAACCTTACCCCTTCCAGAAAGGCATATTTATACTTTAAAGAGAAAATTAAGGCAAAGTGGTGAGAAAGAGTTGACTCTTATCTTCTAGCACAGAGTAAATGTAAGATGCCCATCACTGTATCGAAAGTTAGCTTTCAATATTCCTCCCAGGTCTCTAACGTCCTCTTTTCGCATCACTGAACTGGATTCTGGGAGTGTAGGTGGACAGAAGGGAATCAGCTGGGCTTTGCTAGTGCCACTCACCCTTTTTCTTCCCAGCCAGCTTGTTCATCAGGTAGGATTTGCCTGTGCAGTAGAGGCCCACGATAGCCACCACCACAACGGGCTGCTTAATGGCAGACAGGATCTTCACAATTTCTGGATTAACTGACAGTCGCTCATTAATGTTCTCAATAAGGCACTCTGGGCCTGGCATGTGGATCTCTGAGGCCATGTCCAGAGTGCCACCTGATCTGCAAGGGAAGAGATGGGATGGAAAGCAATGTCTAGTCAGTTAGCTGATTGAGAACTTTGCAGTTAGGACTAAAATTTGGTTTTCTCCTTGAACTTTGTTCCTTGTATGTTTTAAAAAGTCCTGTGGCCTATTTAAGCCTGTCCTATAGACTAGTCCACTGGTTCTTTTTAAAAGTAACTTGATTTTGAAGGAGCTTAGCCTTACACAAATTCGTATATACATTGGATACAGAGTTTCCATATTCCATTTCCCCAGCTTCCCCTAATATTAATATCTTATTTAACCATAGACAATGGTTGAAACAGGATTTTAACATTGATACAATACTATTAACTAATCCACACACCTTTTCCCCATGTCACCTGTTTTCCCCCTGATGTCCTTTTCTGATCCAGGATCCAATTCAGGACCCTTCATTGCATTCAGTCATTACCTTTCCTTAGTCTTCTCTCATCATTGACAGGTTCTCATTTTTATTTTGTCTTTCATGACCTTGTCATTTTAGAAGAGTACTGGCCTGTCGTTTTGCAAAATATCCCTCCATTTGGGTTTTTCTCATGATTCCTCGTGATCAGGTTGAGGTTATGGGCTTTTGGCAAGAATACTGTGGATGCAATGTTCTGCCAGTCTCAGTGTATCATATCAAGGGATGCATGATGTCCGTAGAACACACTCTGGTGCTGTGATGTTAACTTTGATCACTTGATTTATGTGGTGTCTGCCAGATTTCTCCACTGTAAAGTTACTGTTACCTCCTTGTAATTAAAAAGTACCATTCGGGGAGATATTTTTGAGACTGTGCAAATATATTCTCCTTAAAGTTTAATATCATTTTTCTTTTTCTTTTTTTTTTTTTGCGGTACACGGGCCTCTCACTGTTGTGGCCTCTCCCGTTGCGGAGCACAGGCTCCGGACTCACCGGCCCAGCGGCCACGGCTCACGGGCCCAGCCACTCCGCGGCATGCGGGATCCTCCCGGACCGGGGCACGAACCCGCGTCCCCCGCATCGTCAGGCGGACTCTCAACCACTGCGCCACCAGGGAAGCCCTAATATCATTTTTCAATGCTAATTTTAGCATCCACTAATAGTGATTCTTGCTTGTAACGATTATTACTGTAGTGCTTGTCTGTAGGTGATTTGTACTTGCACCATTCCTTCAACATTTACTAACTGAGGTCCTATTGTAAACAAGAGTTGTCCCTTCTCCTCTATTTATTTTTTTACTCATTCAATTATTTAGTTGTATCAGTATAGACTCACAGATATTTATTTTATTTTATTTTATTCTATGGGGTTTAATACTTTACTATCATTATGTAATTTTTGCTTAATTTGCCCCAGATTTGTTCATTGAGAACTCCTTTAGCCTGGCTCCTGGGTCTTTTGGGCATGCTTCCATCATATTCTGAGCACTTCCTTCCTTTGTGGCACCACAGGGTATTCCTGATCTGTCTTCTATGTTGCCTGCTTCAGCTCTAGAATTGGCCATTTCTCCCAGCAGCCCTGATTCCATTCTCTGGGTAACAGAACTGAGATGCCAAGATATCACACTAGATATGTACATTACTTCTAGGTCCCCTCAGTGGGCCAAGTTAAGAAATGTGTGTATGAATACTAGTATAAGTGTACATGAATCTATATTTATCTATTTATTTCTGTATAAAATCTTAATTTCCTGCTCATGTTTCTAATTCCAATTCAACACAACAGGAATTATTCAAGCTTTTCCCCTCTCTTTAAACTCCTTACTCTGATTATGAGAGCCCCGGCCCTAACTATCCATAATAAATTTGCTTATGTGCTCAATCCTAGTATATGCATAAAGTATCAATAGTTTCAAAATAGTTTCAAAATTGCTAGTCTATGCCTCTGTGATAAATAAATTTACTAACTAAAGTACATTATTAGGATCCAGTGGTTTTTGTCTTTAGCCTGATATATATATAGTCAAAACACTGTATTCCGAAATTCTTGGATTTGTTCTTTCCTTTCTCCTCCTCTTCAGCATAGTTATTCACTTGTAATGCAGTCACTTTCATTTGTTACTGTTTATGTTTCATTTAGGCCTCCCGCAAGTCTTGGTTAATTTTAAGTATGCGTTTATTTTTTGAGTATGTAAAACATTACATGGGTCTAAGAGTCAGAGTTTTCCGAAAAGGTGTACTCAGAGAAATGTCACTTCTTCATCTGACCACTCCATTCCCATCCTCCCTTTCTATTTTTACTACCCTATTCTCACCCATCCTCTGTGAATAAGTACCCAATCCCATTAGTTTCTGGTTGATACTTCCTAGTTATCCTTTTCATAAATGAGCAGATATATTTTCTTATTCACATTTTCTAGCAGGAAAGATCACATGGTATAGATATATGGAAATCACTCTATATCCCTTCATAAAAAGCTTTCTCATTCTTTTTGACAGGTGCCTACTCCATTAAGTGCATATACCATAGTTTATTTAACCACTCTCCTATGTGTGGGCATTTAGATTGGTTCCAATTTTTTTCAGTTATAATGCTGCAATGAATAACCCTGCTAACTTTGTGTGTATTTATTTTCATATTGTTGCAACTGTTTCTTCTGAATAGATTCCTAGAAATGGGGTTGCTCAGTCAAAAGGTAAGAGTATATACTTTTGTTATATATTGCCAAATGCTTTTCCAGAAGAAGGGTATACCAGACTGCACTTCTACCAGCTCATCTTGTATCACATTTCCAGAAAATGGAGGTTCTTTCCCTCTGTGTCTCACATCTTCTGACTTCATTACAAAACTTCCTTTCAAAGCTTTTCACCTGCACATTTTCATCCTTGGACTGAACACCCTGAGCTGTCTGAGCTCAGGCATATACAATAGGCAGGCTGCATCTGGAGCATGTTGTGTCAAACTTATTTATGTAATGTGGAACACACGCCATCCTAACCCAGTCCTGGACCTGGTCTCTCCCAAGTCTGTTCCTGTGCACAGTCTGGGACTCAACTCAGGTTCCCCAGTGGCTTCTTCCTCTCCCAGGCAGGCACCCCTGCAGCTCCCACAGCCCATCCTGTCTACTCACTCACTGGTTCTTAATCCTTGATCTGCATCTGCTTTCACAGGTTTTTCACCCAAGGCTGATATCTCTAATCTGAATCTGACTCTTGATGACAAATTGAAATTGTAATGGAGTAATCATAGTTCAGACATAACAAAACTGGAGTCGGGCGGCCATTGAGGATCTAGTCTCAGGCAAATCCCTGCACCACGGAGAACCTGAATTTTCTCTGAACTGTATCAAACAAGGACACCAGCAGCCATATTTGGGGTAACATCTGCCAGCTGCAAATTTATGTCTCAAGGCGCCCCCTTGGAACTATACAACCATTTCAGACCCCAACCGTTGTTGCTTAACAAAGGTCCTTACTTTTTGCCAGCGCCAATTATAATTCTTGACAAAGAACTCATGTAAATAACTATGGTGTTACAGTTTTGAATTTTATAAACTTCTATTTTGTAGTCAGGAGGAACACAATTTAAATGCTTCTTGAATCTGTGTCTCCCAGGCTGAAGTCCTAAGAAACTTCAGATAAACACCACTTATTTTCAATCAAGTCACAGTTTCTGAAATTTTGATCAACACTGTTTATATATTTACTCAATTATGTTATCAAATTTTAACTTCTTTGTGTTTAAAGATTGATTCCTTATTATCTCCACATATAGCAACTTGCATATTGCTTTTAATTATCTCAGGTAATGAAGCTACCACTATGAAGCATTATCTTATAAATCAAAGCTTGTTTTCTCTCTGAACTCTGCTCTATATATTTATTCACATGATTTTATTTATTTATTTATTTGAATTTTTGAATATATGAATTTTATTTTATTTTTTATACAGCAGGTTCTTATTAGTTATCCATTTTATACATATTAGTGTATACATGTCAATCCCAATCACTCAATTCATAACACCACCACCCCCACCCTGCCACATTGCCCCCTTGGTGTCCATACGTTCGTTCTCTACATCTGTGTCTCAATTCCTGCCCTGCAAATCGGTTCATCTGTACCATTTTTCTAGGTTCCACATATATGTGTTAATATATGATATTTGTTTTTCTCTTTCTGATTTACTTCACTCTGTATGACAGTCTCTAGATCCATCCATGTCTCTACAAATGACCCAATTTTGGTCCTTTTTGTGGCTGAGTAATATTCCATTGTTTAATGTACCACATCTTCTTTATGCATTCGTTTGTCAATGGACACTTAGGTTGCTTCCATGACCTGGCTATTGTAAAAAGTGCTGCAATGAACATTGGGATGCATGTGTCTTTTTGAATCATGGTTTTCTCTGGGTATATGCTGAGTAGTGGGATTGTTGGGTCATATGGTAATTCTATATGTAGTTTTTTAAGGACCCTCCAAACTGTTCTCCATAGTGACTGTATCAATTTACATTCCCACCAACAGTGCAAGAGGGTTCCCTTTTCTCCACACCCTCTCCAGCATTTGTTGTTTGTAGATTTTCTGATGATGACCATTCTAACTGGTGTGAGGTGATACCTCATTGTGGTTTTGACTTGCATTTCTCTAATAATTAGTGATGTTGAGCAGCTTTACATGTGCTTGGCCATCTGTATGTCTTCTTTGGAGAAATATCTATTTAGGTCTTCTGCCCATTTTTGGATTGGATTTATTGTTTTTTTAATATTAAGCTGCAAGAGCTGTTTATATATTTTGGAGATTAATCCCTTGTCTGTTGATTCGCTTGCAAATATTTTCTCCCATTCTGAAGGGAGTCTTTTCATCTTGTTTGAAGTTTCCTTTGCAAAAACTTTTAAGTTTCATTAGGTCCCATTTGTTTATTTTTGTTTTTATTTCCATTACTCTAGGAGGTGGATCAAAAAAGATCTTGCTGTGATTTATGTCAAAGAGTGTTCTTCCTATGTTTTCCTCTAAGAGTCTTATAGTGTCTGGACTTACATTTAGGTCTCTAATCCATTTTGAGCTTATTTTTGTGTATGGCGTTAGGGAGTGTTCTAATTTCAGTCTTTTACATGTAGCTGTCCAGTTTTCCCAGCACCACTTTTTGAATAGACTGTCTTCTCTCCATTGTATATCCTTGCCTCCTTTGTCATAGATTAGTTGACCATAGGTGTGTGGGTTTATCTCTGGGCTTTCTATCCTGTTCCATTGATCTATATTTCTGCTTTTGTGCCAGTACCATATGGTCTTGATTACTATAGTTTTGTAGTATAGTCTGAAGTCAGGGAGTCTGATTCCTCCAGCTCTGTTTTTTTCCCTCAAGACTGCTTTGGCTATTCAGTCTTTTGTGTCTCCATACAACTTTTAAGACTTCTTGTTCTAGTTCTGTAAAAAATGCCATTGGTAATTTGATAGAGATTGCATTGAATATGTAGACTGCTTTGGGTAGTATAGTCATTTTCACAATATTGATTCTTCCAATCCAAGAACAGGTATATCTCTCCATCTGTTAGTATCATCTTTAATTTCTTTCATCAGTGTCTTATAGTTTTCTGCATACAGATCTTTTGTCTCCCTAGGTAGGTTTATGCCTAGGTATTTTATTCTTTTTGTTGCGATGGTAAATGGGAGTCTTTCCTTAATTTCTCTTTCAGATTTTTCATCATTAGTGTATAGGAATGCAAGAGATTTCTGTGCATTAATTTTGTATCCTGCAACTTTACCAAATTCATTGATTAGCTCTTGTAGTTTTCTGGTGACATCTTTAGGATTCTCTGTGTATAGTATCATGTCACGTGCAAACAGTGACAATTTTACTTCTTCTTTTCCAATTTGTATTCCTTTTATTTCTTTTTCTTCTCTGATTGCCATGGCTAGGACTTCCAAAACTATGTTGAATAATAGTGGTGAGAGTGGACATCCTTGTCTCATTCCTGATCTTAGAGGAAATGCTTTCAGTTTTTCACCATTGAGAATGATGTTTGCTGTGGGTTTGTTGTATATGGCCTTTATTATGTTGAGGTAGTTTCCCTCTATGCCCACTTTCTGGAGAGTTTTTATCATAAATGGGTGTTGAATTTTGTCAAAAGATTTTCTGAATCTGTTGAGATGATCATATGGTTTTTATTCTTCAGTTTGTTAATATGGTGTATCATATTGATTGATTTGCATATATTGAAGAACCCTTCCATCCCTGGGATAAATCCCACTTGATCACGGTGTATGATCCTTTTAATGTGTTGTTGGATTCTGTTTGCTATTATTTTGTCGAGGATTTTTGCATCTGTGTTTATCAGTGATATTGGTCTGTAATTTTCTTTTTTTGTAGTATCTTTGTCTGCTTTTGGTATCAGGGTGATGGTGGCCTCATAAAATGAGTATGGGAGTGTTCCTTCCTCTGAAATTCTTTGGAAGAGTTTGAGAAGGATGGGTGTTAGCTCTTCTCTAAATGTTTGATAGAATTCACCTGTGAAGCCCTCTGGTCCTGGACTTTAGTTTGTTGGAAGATTTTTAATCATGGTTTCAATTTCATTACTTGTGCTTGGTCTGTTCATATTTTCTATTTCTTCCTGGTTCAGTCTTGGAAGGTTATACCTTTCTATGAATTTGTCCATTTCTTCCAGGTTGTCCATTTTATTGACATGGAGTTGCTTGTAGTAGTCTCTTAGGATGCTTTGTATTTCCGTGGTATCTGTTGTAACTTCTTCTTTTTCATTTCTAATTTTATTGATTTGAGTCCTCTCCCTCTTTTTCTTGATGAGTCTGGCTAATGGTTTATCAATTTTGTTTATCTTCTCAAAGAACCAGCTTTTAGTTGTATTGATCTTTGCTATTGTATTCTTTGTTTCTATTTCATTCATTTCTGCTCTGATCTCTATGTCTTTCCTTCTGCTAACTTTGGGTTTTGTTTGTTATTTTTTTCTCTAGTTCCTTTAGGTGTAAGGTTTGATAGTTTATTTGAGATTTTTCTTGTTTCTTGAGGTAGGCTTGTATTGTTATAAACTTCCCTCTTAGAGAAACTGCTTTTGCTGAATCCCATAGGTTTTGGATCGTCGTGTTTTCATTGTCATTTGCCTCTAGGTATTTTTTGATTTCCTCTTTGATTTCTTCAGTGACCTCTTGGTGAATTTAGTAATGTAGTGTTTAGACTCCATGTGTTTGTATTTTTTACATTTTTTTCCCCTGTAACTGATTTCCAATCTCATAGCATTGTGGTCAGAAAAGATGCTTGATATGATTTCAATTTTCTTAAATTTACTGAGGTTTGATTTGTGACCCAAGATGTGATCTATCTTGGAGAATGTTCCATGCACACTTGAGAAGAAAGTCTAATCTGCTGTTTTTGGATGGAATGTCTTATAAATATCAATTCAATCTATCTGTTCTATTGTGTCATTTAAAGCTTGTGTTTCCTTATTAATTTTCTGTTTGGATGATCTGTCCATTGGTGTAAGTGAGGTGTTAAAGTCCCTCACTGTTTTTGTGTTACTGTCAATTTCCTCTTTTATAGCTGTTAGCAGTTGCCTTATGTATTGAGGTGCTCCTATGTTGGGTGCATATATATTTATAATTGTTATATCTTCTTCTTGGTTTGATCCCTTGATCGTGATGTAGTGCCCTTCCTTGTCTCTTGTAACATTCTTTATTTTAAAGTCTATTTTGTCTGATATGACTATTGCTACTCCAGCTTTATTTTGATTTCCATTTGGGTGGAATATCTTTTTCCATCCCTTCACTTTCAGTCCCTATGTGTCCCTAGGTCTGAAGTGGGTCTCTTGTAGACAGCATATATATGGGTCTTATTTTTGCATCCATTCAGCGAGCCTGTGTCTTTTGGTTGGAGCATTTAATCCATTCACTTTTAAGGTAATTATCAATATGTATGTTCCTATTACTATTTTCTTAATTGTTTTGGGTTTGTTTTTGTAGGTCCTTTTCTTCTCTTGTGTTTCCCACTTAGAGATGTTCCTTTAGCATTTGTTGTAGAGCTGGTTTGGTGGTGCTGAATTCTCTTAGCTCTTGCTTGTCTGTAAAGCTTTTGATCTCTCCATCGAATCTGAATGAGATCCTTGCTGGGTAAAGTAATCTTGGTTGTAGGTTCTTACCTTTCATCACTTTAAATATGTCATGATACTCCCTTCTGTTTTGTAGTGTCTGCTGGGTAATCAGCTGTTAACCTTATGGGAGTTCCCTTGTATGTTATATGTCATTTTTCCCCTGCTGCTTTCAATAATTTTTCTTTGTCTTTAATTTTTACCAGTTTGATTACTATGTGTTTCAGTGTGTTTCTCCTTGGGTTTATGCTGCCTGGGACTCTCTGTACTTCCTGGACTTGGGTGTCTATTTCCTTTCCCATGTTAGGGAAGTTTTCCACTATGCTGTCTTCAAATATTTTCTCAGGTCCTTTCTCTCTTCTCCTTCTGGGAACCCTATAATGCGAATGTTGTTGCATTTAATGTTGTCCCAGTGGTCTCTTAGGCTGTCTTCATTTCTTTTCATTCTTTTTTCTTTATTCTGTTCTGCAGCAGTGAATTCCACCATTCTGTCTTCCAGGTCACTTATCCGTTCTTCTGCCTCAGTTATTCTGCTATTGATTCCTTCCAGTGTATTTTTCATTTCAGTTATTGTATTGTTCATCTCTGTTTGTTTGTTCTTTAATTCTTCTAGGTCTTTATTAAACATTTCTTGCATCTTCTTGATCTTTGCCTCCATTCTTTATCCGAGGTCCTGGATCATCTTCACTATCATTATTGTGAATTCTTTTTCTGGAAGGTTGCCTATCTCCACTTCATTTAGTTGTTTTTCTGGGGTTTTATCTTGTTCCTTTATCTGGTACATAGCCTTCTGCCTTTTCATCTTGTCTGTCTTTTTGTGAATGTGGTTTTTGTTCCACAGGTTGCAGGATTGTAGGTCTTCTTTATTCTGCTGTCTGTGGTCTGGTGGATGAGGCTATCTAAGAGGCTTGTGCAAGTTTCCTGATGGGAGTGACTGGTGGTGGTTAGAGCTGGGTGTTGCTCTGGTGAGCAGAGCTCAGTAAAACTTTACTCCCCTTGTCTGGTGATGGGTGGGGCTGGCTTCCCTCCCTGGTGGTTATTTGGCCTGAGGTGACCCAACACTGGAGCCTACCCGGCTCTTTGGTGGGGCTAATGGCGGACTCTGGGAGGGCTCACGCCAAGGAGTACTACCCAGAACTTCTGCTTCCAGTGTCCTTGTCCTCACGGTGAGCCACAGTGACACCCCACCCCTGCCGCCACTGCAGGAGACCCTCCAACACCAATGGGTAGGTCTGGTTCAGTCTCCTATGGGGTTACCACTCCTTCCCCTGGATCCCGATACGTACACTACTTTGTGTGTGCCCTCCAAGAGTGGAGCCTCTGTTTCCCCCAGTCCTGTCGAAGTCCTGCAATCAAATCCCACTAGCCTTCAAAGTCTGATTCTCTAGGAATTCCTCCTCCTGTTGCCAGACCCCAGGTTGGGAAGCCTGACGTGGGGCTCAGAACCTTCACCCAGTGGGTGGACTTCTGTGGTATAAGTGTTCTCCAGTTTGTGTGTCACCCACCCAGCAGTTATGGGATTTGATTTTATTGTGATTGCACCCCTCCTACCATCTCATTGTGGCTTCTCATTTGTCTTTGGATGTGAGGTATCTTTTTTGGTGAGTTCCAGTGTCTCCCTGTTGATGATTGTTCAGCAGTTAGTTGTGATTCCAGTGCTCTTGCAAGAGGGAGTGAGAGCACGTCCTTCTACTCTGCCATCTTGGACCGATCTATTCACATGATTTTAATCATGACCTCTTTAACCAGGGCTTGATAATTTGATAATTTTGATAATTTTATAAAGTTAAAAGAAATGAAAGTCTTCTTTTAGTAATGCCCTATCATTATCTTTTTAACTTCAATGTCTCAATCCCTGTAACTTGAAGTGCTTATGATAAAACATTTGTTAACTTTTTGAGATACCAGCAAATGCAGAATACAGGCATGCCGGTTTTTATTCTTATCCTGTAAGAAAGCACTTCCATTTCCACTATGGTTGATTATTTCTAACTTGCTCTGGCTGAGGGCTTAGATCTAATAAGATGCCAGTCTTGCCTGCTATCTTGCTTCCCACCACTTCAGGGGATAATGGCCAACAAAAAGCCTTTTTTCCTATGATCAGGACCTGTTTCCTTTTACAACAATGGCTCACTAGGACTGCCACAAGAAGATAGTCTGTCCGATTTTATAACATGAGGCATAGCACTTTTATAAAAGGGGAATCAATGATTGTCTCAGAAAAAGTGGCTGCACAAAGATTTCATAAGCTCCCAAATTACAATAATGTGTTGCCTTTTTTGTAGACCCCAACTTCTATTTACCTAGAACTAGAAAAGTTTGCAATAATGAAAGAAATGAAGTCTGAGCTTTATTAAGTGGGTTTTATCAAAGATAAGGTATTGGGCTTCCCTGGTGGCGCAGTGGTTGAGAGTCCGCCTGCCGATGCAGGGGACACGGGTTCGTGCCCCGGTCTGGGAGGATCCCACATGTCGCGGAGCGGCTGGGCCCGTGAGCCATGGCCGCTGAGCCTGCACGTCTGGCGCCTGTGCTCCGCAACGGGAGAGGCCACAACAGTGAGAGGCCTGCGTACCACAAAAAAAAAAAAAAAAAAAGATATGGTACTTTAAGAAAGTGTCAAGAAAGAAATAATGTTGAAACATTCCTGGTTCTCAGTTTAGACTCTACCTCTGCTGGAACCTAATTCGACACAGAGCTGCAGCAGTGGGCACTTAAAGGACAGCCTGCTGCCCCAAATCAGACTTTCATATGAACTCATTTGCCAGATCAGGCTCAGCTGCAGCCTATCTTGGGCTGGTCATTTTAGAGAACATTTACTGCCTCTTATAAATCTCTTCCCACCCAGCCTCAATTTTAGCTGGTGGAGAGATCCTTTAGAGGTGAGAAGAAAGCAGCTTCAATTGGAAAGTTAGAAGTGTCATCCTCTTCGTTTTTTATCAGAGTTTAGCTTCACTGGTTTCACTTTTCTCTCTCACGAGCAATTTGGATTTGACTTTATTCCTCCAATGTCCTGAGACTTTCCAGATTTTCTTCTGAGACCCAAGGATAAAAATCAAAACTAGCAGGCGACATCTGCAAAGAAATAGACTGAAATGAAACTGAGAGTCCAAGGCTATCACTCAGCAGAGGAATCACTGAGAGCTATGCTAGTGAGAGAGTTTGACGTGATTTCTCAACTGGAAACTTTATTTTTTTTTAATTATAATAGCTATTTTAATATTTGACAATTTGTTGGTATTTATTTGTGTTTGAGATTTGACTGACGTTTTTTAAATTTGGAAATACTTAAGAAATAATAATTATAGTTTTGATTTGTTATTTAATTATCAGTAAAGTTATATGAATATGACAGTTATATTCATATCATTAACCTATTTTTCCACTTGTTTGTCTTCTTTATTGGTTTATTTATTTCTTTATAGACCTTTACACAGATGTAGAGAACAAATGTATGGATACCAAGGGGGAAAGGGAGGGTGGGTGGGATGAATTGGGAGATTGGGATTGACACATATACACTATTGATACTATGTATAAAATAGACAACTAATGAGAACATACTGTATAGCACAGGGAACTCTACTTAATGCACTGTGGTGACCTAAACGGGAAGGAAATCCAAAAAAGAGGGGATATATGTATATGCATTGCGGTTTCATTTTGCTGTACAGTAGAAACTAACATTGTAAAGCACTTGTACTCCAATAAAAATTAATTAAAAAAATAAAATGTTGTTAGGGCAAAAGAAAACATAAACAAAGTTAAAAAGGAAACAACTGAGAAAAAATATTTGCAATCTAGATAACAAAGAGTAAATTTCAACTGGAAGCTTTAACTTCTATTATTAGAAGACATCTTAGAGACTGCTTATAATAAAAATGAAAGAAAGGTCCATTGGGTCAATTAAAATAATGTTATTTGCTTCATGTTTGGGGCCAGTTTGAAAATTATTAGGATGAGAAAACCGAATATAATAATTTTCTAGGTCAGGTTAGACTCAATCACAGTGGAGCTGGTTACTCATGTTTAGTGAGTGAGGACTGTAAGTTCTTTGAGGGAATGACTATGTCATACATTTTGGAATTCTCTTTACCTAACCCAGGTACTGGCACTTAGTGCTCAATAAATAATAAAAAATAATGAGGATAGATTCCATTTTTTTGCACACTTGATTCATACCCAGTGACAACTTCTTTACAGAGATTAGCCCCTCTGAGTCTTATTACGAATACTTTTACCACAATATTAGAGAGGTTTAATAATTTGTTAAAATCACAAGGCACTAAGTATGATTTGAACCCCAAAAGTTTTCTCCAGAACCCATGCTATCAACCACCTCACTTAATACCTCTGTGTTTGCTGAGTGAACAATAATAACAGTAATGTTTCTTATTTATCAATTGCTTCCCAGGCCAAACTCTTTACATATATAATTTGAGACTCATAATAATGCTTTATGATATGGGTAATTATTATCCCCACTGTCCCAGGAGGAAAAAGAATCAGGAGGTAAGAAATATGTCGACTTAAATGTTCTTTGTTCAGTTTAAAGGATTATGTACCCTACAAATGTTGAGTGCAGTGTTCTATGGATATTTAATAGAACTCAACAGAATTCAGTGGAATTCCTTTCTTTGCTCTTCATTCCATTCTCTGTCTCTGAGTTTCCATCTGGGTATATATACAAATATATACCAATATAATATAAATATGAATAAAATTAATCTTTACCTGAAATGGGACATACTCTTTAGTTGAAGAGAGAGTTACATAATAAAGTACTAAATGGGAAGATTAGAATCGGTGGGAATAAGAAGGGCGAGTGTGGACTGAAAAAATTGTAATGCTAAAGCTATAGTGGATGCCCATCTAAAATATTATCTCAGACTTATGGTTAAGCGTTATGCCCCAACCGGGAGCAGAAGGACCATCCAGGGAACATTTAAAACTGTTACAGGCAGAAATGATGAGTTTTTAAATGAATGGTCCTGGGTCAATGAATACCCATAAGGAAAAACAAGGAAATGACTTCTACCTCATACCGTACACAAAAAGCAAGTCAGCGAGATTGTGGAATTCAAAATAAAAGGCAAAACAATAAAGTCTCTAGAAAATAATATGGAAAAATATTTTCAAGTGTTTGAGGATAGGGAAAGATTTTTTTAGGACACAAAATGTTCTAAACATAATTGTAAAGACTGACGGATTTGACTATATAAAATTAAGTTGTTTATCAAAAGACACCATTAATAGAGGAAAAAGGCAAAGCACGCATGTGAGAAGACATACATAAATGATAAATGACCATATATAAATATATAAATAACTATATAAATAACTTCTATAAAGATAGGTACTCAATAGAAAAAAGGATAGGATACTTAGACTCTGCAAAAAGAAGATATCCAACTGATCATAAACATTAGAAAAAGGTCTAGTATCATAAATCATAAGAGAAATCAAGTGAGCATCACTAGGATATTGTTGTGCACACCTACCACAATGGCTTAAATTAACAATACTGATGATTGCAAATGTAGACTAATATATGGAGCAACTGGAATGCTCAGACATTGCTCCTGAGTAAATTTAGTACAACCACTAGGGTAGCCTTTGATTTTGATATTGATGGCACCAGGAGATGTCTCCTGGTGCTTATGCCCTTGTGTAGTCCCCTCCACATTAAATACAGGCTTGGTCTTGTGACTTGACAATGATACATCAACAGATATGACCCAGAGTTGTTTAAGTCTCCTGAATGGAGACTTGTGCTTTTGGAGTTGAGCCTCTATAAAGATCAGGCTAGACCACTGAATGATGAAAATTCCATGTAAAGAGATTGGTTTCTGTCTTCCAACAATCACCACCAAGACCCCATAGATGTGGATGAGTCCACCTTGTGTCCTCGACCTCCAGCTATTCACCAGTAGAAGGTAATAGCTACATGAGGGTAGCAGGTGAGTCTAGCAGAACAATTCACCCAATTCACAAATTTGTAAGAAATAAAATAATTGTTGTTTTGAGCCACTAGGATTTGAGTGTTTATTATACAGCAATAGAAAATGGAGTCAACCACTCTGGAAAACTGGCTGGCATTATATACTAAAGTTGAATATAAGTACTCTATGGACTTGACCACTTCACTCCTAAGTACATTACTATCAGAAATATATGCATATGCATATCAGAGACATATATAGAATGACCGTTTCATAAGTATTTATAATATCGCCAAACTGAAAATTATCCAAATGTAAATCAACAGTAAAATGGATAAGTGGTATGTCTGCACAATGGAATGTCTTATAGCCATGAAAATGACCATACTACACTTATACCCAATACTGAAAATTAATCTCCAGATTGTCATGAGTGAGAGGAGTTGGACCCAATAATATTCATTCCATTTATGTGAAGTTCACAAACAAGCAAATCTAATCTCTGATGTTATAAGTCAGAAAGTAATTATTTTAGAACTGGAAGGAGGGGTTATTGATTAGAAGGGGGCACAAGAAGACCTCTGGTGTATTGGTGCAAAATGAACAGGGTGGTTGTATTCATTTTCTGATATTTCACCTACTGTGTACTTTTGAGCTGAGCAATTTTCTGTTCCTATCTTATACATACACTAACATTTTTTAAAAATGTTATGGGACATGTCTTTACCCTTATAAAAAAGCCAGCTGGGGCCTATTTTATGAATGTGTTCTCCCCACTACAAAGAAAAACAAAATGACTATGCCCTGCCTTGCTTCTTCCCCACTGTCACAGTCATCTGACAATATTTAGATGACTTTGTGAAATAACTGGAAAATGTAAAGCCTAGTCCAAATTAAGTTTCTTACCCACACTTTCAGGAAAATTGGCTCAGATCCTAAAATGATCGGTCACTGTGTCAACAGAGTTTGGGGCCACATCAACTCTAATCTGAGAGAAACTGGGCAAGGACCCTCCTATCCTACTTGTCTCTTTTCTTGCCTTCTCTAACTTACCCTGATCAATATTTTGCAAATTATAAGGTCTATAATTCATCCCTATAGTTTTCATGAATGTAAAATTCTGGTCAAAGGTAAATTTGAAACTTTAGTTCCTGTTACTACAAGTGAGATTGAAAGTGAAAGTAGGTTAGGGCTGCTTTGAAATAGGGCTAATGCTGAGAAATCACTTGTTGCTTCTCCTGACCAGTACAATCTGTTGTTTTTATCAGGCAACCAAAAAATAATTCCAGGAACAGTTGAATCTTCTTGTGAATCGTGTGTAATATAAGGTAAATAAAAGTGAACAACACCTGCTGGAAAAAGCTCATTTCCCTATCTCCTTTTCAGAGGGTTTCTTTGGTAACAAAGAATCAGTGTCTTTTCTCTAAACTTATGAATGTAAATAAAACTCCAGGGTCTAAATAAAACCATTGGCAGCTTTACAAACCAGAGGAGTCTCCAAGTGTTTGGGCTTCACCCCTATTGAAGTATGAACACCCAGAAACCTAGAGCTTCAGGTTTCCTGACAATTGAGAACTTAGAAATGTTTTATTATTCTTTCAGATGAGGGCAATTAACTAGACAGTAGCTACTTCAATTTTCAAGTGAGATTAGGGTGAATTCTTTAAAAGATAGTATAGGAAGTTCAGGATGTCACAGCAAACTGTGCTGCACAGTACTCATGGGAAAACAGGATACCATTGATCCAAGGAAACATGTCACATACTGGCTAAAAACAGTGCAAAAGGATGTTACCTGCTTGGCTATAGAAGAAGTGTGAAATTTTATCCTGACTTTCTAGTCACTTTCAGCCTACCTATATGCATATACTTGGTTCTTTTTACTCAATAATAAAAGTCTTCCTTCTTTTTGAAATTGTTATGGGGAGGATGTTCTCTGTTGATTAAAATTTTAATTCACAACAATATGAAGCAATTGAATTTGCTCTCTACCCCCAAACCTTTTTCCAGATGAACTAAAGTTAATATTCATAATAAATTTGGCATGTTGGTTGAGAATAATTCAATTTATGGTAGGTATAAAATTATTCTATCAATGAAATACTTATAAATCAATAATTAGTATAGAAAAGCCTGGAATAATATATTGTATACTCCAAAATCAACCTTATTTCTCACTAATTGAAGGTATTAGAGATTATTTTTTATTTTTATACATTTCTGAATATTGTGGATTTTTTTCAATGACTACAAATTATTTTATAATAGTAGAAAAACATACACAACAAAAAGTAATTTTCCTTTTGAAAAAGAAAATCATTTATTCAAGAAATATTTTTTTGAGTATCACAATCCGTTGGTCATTCATTTTTTAGAGAAGTATTTAATAAGCAATGGTGCCATACCTTAATGTTCAACTGTGTACAGACAGGGAGTTATTATATTAAGGTAGGTCATGTAGGAAAGATGGCTTGGAATGAGGGATTGTACTGGTCTCCTTGGTTTGGACCAAAACCAGTCTCATTTGTTATAGTTGCACCATCCAATGTTTTTATCCTAGCGGGCAAACAAGAAAAAAATTATTAAATTATCCATGTGGTAAGTTAAAGTATTTTTCAATAAGCAGTGTGCTGTGTGCTTCCAATCTGCCTCTGGTTTAAACCTATGGGGTCATTAATGAGCATGTGAATTGCCCTAATCTGGTATCATCACCTTAGGAGTTAGCAGAGGAAGTATTCATTTCTAATTTACAACAAGGAGTTTATTAATTGACATAAGGGTTAGCAGAAATAATGAAGTCATTAGTGTTGAAATTATATGATAGCTTCGGAGAAGTGATCAGAACATGATACCCTGCCAGCTATGCATATTCCAGGGCTAGAACCTGAGGTCCTGCTTCTCGCCCCAGAGAGAGAATCCTGTCCCTGCCACAGAATCTCACTGCCTCCACCTGGAGATGAATCTTTGCTGCACACAGAGGGACCTCCCCAGGCTGTAGAGAGATTGTTTAAATGCTCTCACCTTCTTGTTATTTTCAAGGTACACATATGTTGCAGAATTTAATCTGAGACTGAGGAGGCCACAAGAACCCACCTGACACTTGCCAGCTCTCCTGAGCTTCCTTAAGCTCTTTCCTGTGTTCTTAGAAGGAGGCCTCCTCTCTCTCTCTCTTTTTTTTCTTTTTTGCATTTCTCATAATTTCCTGCCCCTAATCCCTACTTCATCACAGAAGTGTTTCCTTAAGAAATACCCTGTTTTGAGACCAAGCTGACAGGTGAGAAGACAGCATAAGCTGTCTTCAAGCTGAAGATAAGGCTGAGAAGTAAGGAGAGAATTCTAGGAATGGCAGAGCTGCTGACTTAGTGTATAAAATACCACGTGCAAGGATGGTTGAGAAACTGGCTTCCAAAAAATTTGTGCAAAAGTTACTTGAAATAGATCTTTTATTCCTGCAATGTCAATAATTATTAATTAGTTTTCAAGCATGTGAGAGGCCTTTTGCCTGGAACCTTTGCTTTGTGTATATAAAATATGACAACAGATGACAACTTATGCTTGAACTTCAAAATGGGTGAATATTGCTTTCACTCAGCTTCATTGTCCTTTGTCTCACTCTTGACCCCTTTTTAATTGTTAAACATCTCTAATTGCATGTCAACATTCTTGTGTTGAATGTTGCATATTCCATTTACTGGTCATGTATACTGGGCAGATTGATGGGGACACAGCACTTTTCCCTGCCCCTTTATCCCCTTTCTAGACCATCCAGACATGCAGTATGGAGCATATTTCTCTAGATGAGACCAGTGGGCTTCAGGACTTGCTCAACTCTCAGACTTCTCATTCCAGTGTTGGTTGGAGAAACCGCAAGGTGACTAAGAATTACCTCACCTCCCTCAGGAAAGCAGAGCTGTGCTCCTCCGCCTTTAGAAGCAAAGAAGAAATGAAGACTGATTACAGAGTTGCTGTTTCATGGCTCAATGGATAACGTTCAGATTCTACCACGCTGTCAGCCTGTGTGTATTACGTGCACTGAGATATTGGTTCTCGTAGAAAAAGCATGATTTTATTTCAGCAGAAGCACCTGAACTGATTTAAAAAAACATCAACTACAGTGGAACTATGAGGGGTTTCCATGATTCTGGTAATTTCTTTACTGTTTTAAACACCATAATTACCCTGTGAGATAAAGGCAATAGCTTAATTCCTGGTAATTGTCATGGGAGGAAGTTTGAGGACACAGAGCATATAGAGTTTCTGTCCCTAAGAGAGCAAGACAACAGGTTCAGATGGGAGAGCATGTCCTTTCTGCCTTGGTGATTCCCATCTGCACTAGTTCCTAAAACTGTGGCCAGTATTTTGAGATCCCTGGGAAAGCAGGGAATATAATGGGGACATAGTAAATGGAATGGCAGTTCTTGTATTTACTCAGCCTACACTGGTTGTTTATGTGGTGGGCTCTGCACTGGCAACTAACAATATATGATTCTGACCAATACATGAGATCAAGAGACAGTAGGGGAGACAAAAGTGCACAGGCAATTTCAAGTTCACAATTATATAAAAAGTGTTGTTTCAGGAGTGACAACATGCAAGGCATGGCAGCACAGAGGTGGGTCACCCCTTCCAGCCTCAGGAAGTTAGGAAGTAGGGGATCATAGGGAGGAACAGAGGTTAACAAATAAGGGGTATCAGATGAGGAAGCACGAGTGTCTTTTTAAGACAAAGGCCCAGAGTTAAGAGAATATGTCCGGCTTGTAGAATTACAAGGAGTTCATTCTAGCTACTGCAGAGTCTAAGGCAGTAGACAGCATAAGAACTCCCCCCAAAATGGTGTTGACCCTGAAGAAAAAATTTTCTTCTAGTTCACTAACTTCACAAATTTGGGGCTGGAATTTAGATGCCATTCCAGCTAACTTCCCATATGATTTAGTATCTAAAGTGATTAGGGGGATTAGGAATTTTAAAGCTTTATTGAGAAACCAAATATTGATGAACCCACAGTATAATCAAAACTCCACCACATATACTGAGCACAGAGATATGCTTTGGGACAAAGGTGACTCATGGTTCCCAGTGACAATGATCCCCTCTTTTGGGGGTCTTAGTAGTTGCATGGGTGAACAAATAAGAATAGAAAATTTTTGAATGCACCTGGAAGTTGCTATTCAGCTAGTCTTCTGGCATGTTATCAACTTGTAATAAGAGATTTTTGTCACTCGTTGGCTGGTCAAGGACAAAGCACTTCCATTTTAGAAAGAACCACCTGATAAAATCTGGGCATGTTGGAATTTTGGATTTTAAGACTCTTACCTGCAGTTGTGGAAAAATAGTGACCATTGTAGGGGCAGCCTTCAGGCAAGGGTGTTGAGGACTTTCATTTCCAGGAATCTTTGCATCTTTGTAGCTCCTATGCTTTCAAAACTCCTTTAATCCAATCTAATGTTACCTTATTGCAAATCAAATTTGTGCTAATCAAGCAAAGACAAGGAAAATCATTTTCTGCACAGGCCAAGAGTCAAGGATGTACTTCAAGAGAGAAAGGAGAGGCATGCAGCGCAAGTGAAGAAGCTTATGGTTGGTTTTCTTAGCACTGGTATGGAGTTTGGTGAATTAAGTACTAATTAAATGTTTATTGAATGATCGATTAATGAAAAATATGGTCATAATTCTTTGTGACCCTAATATCTCCATGGCAGAAATGAAGAGTGGGCCCTAATGCCAGAATGAAAACAACATTGTTTGTTAAAATGTCATGTGGAAGAGAGTGATACCCAGGTCAATAAAGAAAAAACTTAGAAATCAGAGCTAAGTGTATATATATATATATATATATATTTATATCTCATACACAATTGTGCATTACACAATTGTGCTTACACAATTGTGCATTTGGGGTGTTTTGTTTGCTTGCTTTTGTTTTTTGTTTTTACTGCAAAGGAGGATAGTTATCCAAGCAAAGAAGCTTCAAACTTCAATTAAACAGGTAAATTAGATTATTAGATTGTGTAGATGATCAACAGTTTACAAAAGTTATTATCCATAAGTCATCTAGCGTGATGATAAAAAATGTCCCAAATCCCTATTTGCAGCAAGTACCACAGCTAATTTTGATGTAATTTGTTCATGGACCATGCATTTAAAAAGTGCATGGTAAACAAATAAGAGTAAACTTTATAGTTATTTTTAACAGTTGGTGAGTGTAAACGAGATTAAATTATTCCATGTAATACAGCTTTGTAGAATTTATGAAATTAAATATAGTTAATACAAAAATAAGCAAGAAACTATATCCTGGGATATATTGTCTGAAGGTAAGGACCCTCTTGTCTTTTTTCTAGGTTTCTCCAAGGCTTGGCAGGGGGCAATTAGAAAATGTTTGAAGGAGGGAGGAGGGGTGGGATGAAGCCACCCCACGCAGCACCTCAGCAAAGGGGCTGGATTTTGGTCCTCAGTCAGAGAATGGACTTCAGCCCCCTTTCCGCAGTTGAGGTACGATGCGCTCCTTCTCCTTTGCAGGGCTTTTTGTGCAGCCCTGGGTGGATCTCGAGGAGGAGCAGCGCATCCCAGAACAAGGTGCCCTCGATTTGGCCTCGCAGCCGCGACATACCATCGCCCTGCGCGGCCGCCAGCTACCTTCCGGCTTGCAGTCTGGGGCCGGGATGGGCGGGTGTTCTGTGCGGTTGTTAGTTAACGGAAAAGTGCGCGAATGACCACATTTGGGAGGGAATTTATTTGGCGCGGGCGCTGTAGCTGGAGTACAGGCTCTCAGTTCTCACCTGCCTTTGCTCGCCCCTCGCCCTCTTCCTGCGTCTGGCTCCTCCGGAAACCGACTCTTCTAGAAGCTGAAAATCGAGCAGGGTGTTAAAGCCGGTGGGGATAAGGAGAACCGAAAGTAGATGAGCTTATTTTGTGGCTTTAACTGTTGGAGTTTTTAAACTTTTTTTTTTTTTTTTTTAAATCAAGGTTGGAGAACGGTTTGTGGGGTGAGGCTGTGGCAAGTCCGCGCGGTTCCTCAACACCTGGCGTTGGAAACCCAAGCCTGGCCCTCTTTTACAGTTGGCTTAGGTGTCCTTAGCCCGCCCTAAATACAGAACAGCAGGCGTGAATGTGAACAGAGTAACTGTAGGATGAGATAGTTCAACAGCCTGTTTCTCAGGGGTGCTTTGTCGGGAAAGAGGTTTAAGGTTTTGTTTGTGTGAATGGTATTTTTGGTAATTTTTTTTTTTTTTATTGGGAAAGAGGTTTAAGGTTTTGTTTGTGTGAATGGTGTTTTTGGTAATTTTTTTTTTTTTTTAATCGGGAAAGAGGTTTAAGGTTTTGTTTGTGTGAATGGTATTTTTGGTAATTTTTACTTACGCATTTCTTGTTTTTTCTTTGCTCTCTCCTACAGGTTTTAAAAAGAGTACTCTTGTAGTTAACCTGCCTTCTCTATTCAGGACAATAAAAATATGTGCAGTATGTACGTGCATATATAAAACCCTTGATTTTATAGTCCAGAGATAATCACTACGATTTTGATGTACATTCTTCCTGATTTTTTTCTTTGTTTATGCTAAGGTGCATCTGGATTTTGATATCTTGAAGCTTATATAATTTGGGATTCTGCTTTAAAATAATAAAAAGTAAAAATTAAAAAGAAAATATTTTAAATTAGCAAATAAATTCTAAGTAACATTTTCTTAAAGCTGACAATGCTACAGAATTTTATCTCAGCTTTTATTTTTTACTTCTGTTAGAGTACTTCCTTATCATATTTAAATTTCATTGTGAGCAATAATTCCGGCATTCTCAATAAAGTTGAGGCATACAGAAGAAACATTTTAATGCACTTTAAATTTTCATTCGATTATACTGAGCAACAGAATGACAGTTATAATTAAATCAGCCCTTTATTATAGGCCAATTATAGGCCTCTGTTGTCTTCTGAATAGATATAGGTAGGAGCTGTTTTGCTAGAACAGTGTGGTCTTTGGTTCATTAGCTACCTTTCTATTTCCAAAATGTTCTGAGTGAATTGAGAAGACCTTAAGAGTCTTTCCCAATTTCACCAATATATTTTTGTGAAATTGGCTCTTTGACAGTAGCAGAGGTGAAAACTAAGTACTAACATTTAGATGTTAGAGATTCACTTTTCACAGCTTTAATCAGGTTCCTAATATGGCAAACTTGTATCATAAGTAATAGAATAAAACACCATGTAAATAGAATTTCATACTGAAATTATTTTAATATTGAGTTATAATTCATGTACAATATTATATAAGTTACAGGTGTATGAAATAGTGATTCACAATTATTAAAGGTTGTATTACATTTATAGTTATTATAAAATATTGGCTATAGTCCCTGTGTTGTATCCTTGTAGCTTATTTATTTTATACATAGTAGTTTGTACCTCTGAAGCTCCTACCCCAATATTGCCCCTCCCCGCTTCTCTCTCTCAACTGGTAACCACTAGTTTGTTCTCTATATCTGTGAGTTTTTCTTTTTTGTCATATTAACAAGTTGGTTTTATTTTTAACATTCCATGTATAAGTGATATACAGTATTTGTCTTTCTCGGACTTATTTCATTTAGCATAATACTCTCCAAGTCCATCCATGTTGTTACAAATTGCAAAATTTCTTTTTTTATGGCTGAGTAGTATTCCATTGTGTGTGTGTGTATATATATATATATACACACACACATCTTCTTTATTCATTCATCTATTTATGGATACTTAGGTTGCTTCCATGTCTTGGCAGTTGTAAATAATGCTGCTATGAACATTGTGGTGCATGTAACTTTTTCAATTAGTGTTTTCATTTTTTTTTTTCAGATATATACCAAGGAGTAGAATTGCTGGGTCATATGGTAGTTCTATTTTTAGTCTTTGAGAAACCTCCTTATGGTTTTCCAATTTACATTCCCATCAACAGTGTATAGGGCTTCCCTGGTGGCACAGTGGTTGAGAGTCCGCCTGCAGATGCAGGGGACATGGTTTGTGCCCCAATCCGGGAAGATCCCACATGCCACAGAGCGGCTGGGCCCGTGAGCCATGGCCACTGAGCTTGCGTGTCTGGAGCCTGTGCTCCACAATGGGAGAGGCCACAACAGTGAGAGGCCTGCATACCGCAAAAAAAATAAATAAATAAACAACAGTGTACAAGGGTTTCCTTTTCTCCACATCCTCACTAATATTTGTTATTTGTGGTCTTTTTGATATTAGCCATTCCGAAAGGTGTGAGGTGACATCTCGTTGTCATTTTAATTTGCATTTCTTTGATGATTAACAAAGTTGAGCATCTTTTCATGTGCCTATTGGCCATTTATATGTCTTCTTGGGAAAAATATCTATTCAAGTCTTCTGACAATTTAAAATTTCTTTTTCATGTTGAGTTGTATGAGATGTTAATATATTTTGGATATTAACACTTATTGGTCATATAATTTGCAAATATTTTCTCCTATTCAGTAGATTGTCTTTCTGTTTTGTTAATGGAGCCTTTTGTGTGTAAAAGCTTTTAAGATTATCTAGTGCCCATTTGTTTATTTTTACTTTTGTTTTCCTTTGCTTTAGGAGACAGATCCAAAAAAATATTACTATGATTTATGTCAAAAAGTGTTCTGCATAGGTTTTCTTCTATGAATTTTATGGTTTCCAGTATAAAATGTAGGTCTTTAATCCATTTTGAGTTTATTTTTGTATATGGTGTTAGGGAATGTTCTAATTTTATTCTTTTTCATGTAGCTGTCCAGTTTTCCCAACACAACTTATTGGAGAGACTATCTTTTCTCCATTGTATAGTCTTGCTTCCTTTGTCATAGATTAATTGACCATAGGTGTGTGGGTTTATTTCTGGGCTTTCTAGTCTGTTCCATTGATCTATGTGTCTGTTTTTGTGCCAGTACCATACTGCTTTGATTACTGTAGCTTTGTAATATGGTCTGAAGTCAGGGAGCCTGATTCTTCCAGAGCTGTTCTTTCTCAAGATCGTTTTGGCTATTTGGGGTCTTTTGTGTTTCCTACAAATTTTAAAATTATTTGTTCTAGTTCTGTGAAAAATGCCCTTGGTATTTTGATAGAAATTGCATTGAGTCTATAGATTGCCTTGGGTAGTATGGACAGTCTAACAATATTGATTCTTCCAATCAATGAACACTGTATGTCTTTCCATCTGTTTGTGTCATCTTCAAATTCTTTCATCAGCATCTTTTAGTTTTCTGAGTACAGGTCTTTTGCCTCCTTAGGTTTATTCCTAGGTATTTTGTTCTTTTTGATATGATGTTAAATGGGGTTATTTCCTTAATTTATCTTTCTGATATTTAATTGTTAGTGTATAGAAATGCAACAGACTTTTTAATATTAATTTTGTATCCTTTACCAAATTCATTGATGAGCTCTAGTAGTTTTCTAATGGTGTCTTTAGGATTTTCTATGCATAGTATCTTTACCAAATTCATTGATGAGCTCTAGTAGTTTTCTAATGGTGTCTTTAGGATTTTCTATGCATAGTATCATGTCATCTGCAAACAGTGACAGTTTTACTACTTCCTTTCTAATTTGGATTATTTCTATTTTCTTGCATGATTGCTGTAGCTAAGACTTCCAAAACCATGTTGAATAAAAGTGGTGAGGTTGGGCATCCTTGTCTTTTCCCTAATCTTAGAGGAAATGCCTTCAGCTTTTCACTGTTGAGTATGATGTTAACTGTGGTTTGTCATATATGACCTTTATTATGTTGAAGTAAGTTCCTGGTATGCCCACTTTCTAGAGAGTTTTTATCATTAATGGAAGTTGAATTTTGTCAAAAGGTTTTTCTGTACCTATTGAGATGATCATATGGTTTTTATTCTTTAATTTATTAATGTGGTCTATCACATTGATTGATTTGCAGGTACTGAAAAATCCTTACATCCCTGGAATAAACCCTACTTGATCATGGTGTATGATCCTTTCATATGTTGCAGGATTTGGTTTGCTAATATTTTGTTGAGGATTTTTGCATGCATATTCATCAGTAATATTGGCTTGTAATTTTCTTTTTTTGTGATATTTTTGTCTGGTTTTGGAATCAGGGGGATGTTGGCCTCATAGAATGAGTTTAGAAGTGTTCCTTCCTATGCAATTTTTTGGAATAGTTTGAGAAGGTTAGGTAGGTATTAACTCTTCTCTAAATGTTTGGTAGAATTCCCCTGAGAAAGACATCTGGTCTGGGACTTCTGTTTGTTGGGAGTTTTTTGTTTTTTAAATAATTGATTCTATTTCATTATTGGTAATTGGACTCTATATTTTTTATTTCTTCCTGGTCTGTCTTCAGAGATTGTACATTTCTAAGAATTAGTTCATTTCTTCTAGGTTGTCCAATTTATTGGCATATAGTTGTTCATAGTAGTCTCTTATAACCCTTTGTATTTCTGTGGTATTTGTTGTAACTTCTCCTTTTTCATTTTTGATTTTATTGATTTGGGCCCTCTCTCTCTTTTTCTTGATCAATCTGGCTAAATGTTTATCTATTTTCTTTATCTTTTCAAGGAATCAGGGGTTAGTTTCATTAATCTTTTCTATTTTTTTTTTAGTCTTTATTTCATTTACTTCTGCTCTGTTCTTTATGATTTCTTTCCTTCTACTATTTGAATTTTGTTTGTTCTTCTTTTTCTAGCTCCTTTAGGTGTAAGGTTAGGTTGTTTATTTGAGATGTTTCTTGTTTCCTGAGGTAAGTTTGCATTGCTATAAATTTCCATCTTAGAACTGTTTTTGCTGTGTCCCATAGATCTTGGATTGTCATGTTTTCATTTTCATTTGTCTCTAGGTATTTTCTGTTTTCCTCTTTGAATTTTTCAGTGATCCATTGGTTGCATATTGTTTAGCCTCCATGTGTTTGGTTTTGTTGCAGTTTTTTTTTCTTGTAGTTGATTTCTAGTCTCATAGAGTTGTGGTCGGGACATATACTTGATATGATTTCAGTTTTCTTAAATTTACCAAAGCCTGTTTTGTGGCCTAGCCTGTGATGTGATCTATCCTGGAGAAAGTTGCATGTTCACTTGAAGAGAATGTGTATTTTGCTGCTTTTGGATGGAATGTTCTGTATATATCTATTAAGGTCATCTGACCTAATGTGTCATTTAAGGCACTGTTTCCTTATCGATTTTCTGTCTGGATGATCCATTCACTGATGTAAGTGGGGTGTTAAAGTCCCCTACTATTATTCTTCCTGTCTATTTCTCCCTTTATGTATGTTAATATTTGCTTCATGTATTTAGGTGCTTCTATACTGGGTTCATATATATTTACAATTGGTATGTCTTCTTGGATTGATCCCTTCATTATGTGTTGTCTTTCTTTGTTTCTTTTTATAGTCTTTGTTTTAAAGTCTTTTTTTGTGTTATATAAGTATTGCTATCCCAGATGTTTTTTGATTTCCATTTGCATGGAATACGTTTTTCCATCCTCTCACTTTCAGTTTGTGTGTGTCTTCAATCTGAAGTGACTCTCTTATGGGCAGTATATAAATGGTTCTTATAGTTGTATCCATTCAGCCACTCTGTGTCTTTTGATTGAAACATTTAGTCCATTTATATTTAAATAATTATTGATAAGTATGTACTTATTGCCATTTTGTTAATTGTTTTGGGGCTTGTTTTCATAGGTCTTTTTTATTCCCCTCTTCTTCTTTTGTTGTCTTCTCTTGTGATTTGATGACTATCTTTAGTGTTATATCTGGATTCCTTTTTCTTTTTTTGTGTGTGTCTGTTATAAGTTCTAGGTTTGTAATTACCGTGAGGTATATATATATATAGATATAGATAGATAGAAAGATAGTAGATCTTAGTTGTAGAAGATGTTTTCCAGTAGGTTCGAGTCTTTTTCCTCAATGGTTGTTCTGCAAATAGTTGTGATTTTGGTGTGCCTATGAGACGAGGTGAGCTCAGGAGAGTGTCTTTCTACTCCACCATCTTGTGTGGTCTCCCAAACTTCATATTGAAGTATTAAAATCCTTCTTTTTTCTTTGATATATGATGTAATGCTATTAATCTCATCTTCATTAGGAAACTTTACCTTTAAGATGTGATTATATACTATTGTTCTTAATATTAAAAGCTAAAATATACTCTTCCAATATAATATCATGGTGAAATTAGATGATCAGTGTTTTTTCTTTTTTAAACTTCAAAACATGTATGAAGTAAGCATAATTTTCTATTTCAACATTGCCAATACTTCAACTTTTTGGCATTAGTCTTTCTGGCATTAGTCCACTAAAAGTCTGTAAGGACTTTGGGAATTCTGTTAGTTTTTCTTAGCTGCAGTTTATTTATCTCTAAGTGGATTTAGCTAATCTCTAGTATTCATTTGTGCTTTTACAGTTTAAGATATTAAAATCAATGTAGATTTTCAATTTCCTTAACTCAAAGTTGGCAATAAAAATATTTACTCAATATCTACCTCAAAGGGTTGCTACATATGTGTGCTACCAGAATGAATCTTCCAAGCAACAATGGCAGTAAACTGAAAGCTGTATTTCTTTTTTTAAACTATTTTAGCACTTAGTATGTACCTGCAAAGATGGACTGCTTAATCTTTTAGTCAATTAAAAAAATCAACACAGGTAAATGAATAATAAATGTGAAGAGCACTATATTGATTCAATTCAATTTGACAGGCATATATTGAGGAATTATTGTATGCTAATCCCTGCAGTAGGTACAGATTGTGACATGGTCCCAGATATTGAAGTGTTTACAATCATGAAAGGAGAGAGAGGTTTATGAGAAAAACATGCAAAGGAAATATACTTATTCAAATAATAAATTAGTATATGAATATGTGTGTGTTTACATGGATGAGTATATGCATATAAAATTTCAGGTGAAGATAAAGAATGGTAACAAGTCAATGGGTAATGGACAGAGGAGGTGGATATTCTAGCTATGTTAGTCAGATAAGGGTTCTCTGAGGAGGCAATATTTTTAAAAGTTGTAACTGAAGTGAGTGGGTAAGCCATTTGAAGATAAAGGGGAATAGTGTTCCAGGCAGGAGAACAGCAGGTTGCGGAGGTGAAAACAAGCTTGGTGTGCTCAGAAAACCATGAGATGGCCAGTGTGGCTGCCACACTGATCAATGTTTTCAATTGTCTTTATTTGGGATTATTAAAATTGAGCAATGCTATCTTTGCCTGCAACACTTGAACTTACATTTTACTGGTACATGTAATCCAATTGGAGACCCATATTTACTGGGTATTTAAAGCAAATTTCTCACTCTTGGTGAAACTATACCTTGAAGGGGGCAAATAGTATAAAATAAAGTGAGAAGATATCAGTGCTAACATAATGTAACAAATGAAATATTTGAGTCTATTTCAAAGCAACAATTATATTTGGAAAGGTTATAGATGGCTTCATAAGGAGGTGTAATTTCTGCTGTATCTTGAAGGATGACTCAGATTTCATCAAAGAGAGATTAGAGGAAATGTATTTTAAAGGAAGGGAATGAGCAAATATATAATGGTAGTGAGTAAATGCTGCACATCACTTGAAGTCCACTGTAGCTGATGGGTTCATTGAAGATGAAGTTGAAAGGTCAGTTGTGGCCTAGGTCATAGACTTTATTCCAGAGGCAGGCAGTCTTTGAAGATTATCAAGCATGCTCAGAGCTGTGCTTGTTGCATCACTCTGATTGCAGGAAAAGAGGGAGAAAAAAGAGCTCACTGGAGAAAGAGCTCATTTAGGAGGCGGTTGCTACAGCTTAGAACAGGGGTCTCCAACCCCCCGGGCCCTGGACCAGTACCAGTCCACGGCCTGTTAGGAACCGGGCCACACAGCAGGTGAGTGGCAGGCGAGCGAGCAAAGCTTCATCTGCTGCTCCCTATCACTCCCCATCGCTCGCATTACGGCCTGAACCATTGCTCACATTACCGCCTGAACCATTCCCTGCTCCGTGCCTGTGGAAAAATTGTCTTCCACGAAACCGGTCCCTGGTGCCAAAAAAAAGGACCACTGGCTCAGAAGACATGTTATAGTCCTTCTGCTCTTGGCTTGAGTGGAAACTTTGCTCCACAAGATCATTCAGGGATGCAGCTTCCTTGCATACTGCTCTTCTGTACCCATCAAGTCATAGTATTCATCTGCAAGATCAAAGTTTGACTGCTGCCACGTTAGTGATCCAGGCAGTAGGAAGGAAAAAGGGATTCACAGAGTGAAAGTTCTAAGTTCTCTCATCCAGATCCAGAAGTGACATACGTATACTTTTCTTTTTTAACATCTTTATTGGAGTATAATTGCTTTACAATGGTGTGTTATTTTCTGCTTTATAACAAAGTGAATCAGCTATACATACACACATATCCCCATATCCCCTCCCTCTTGCATCTCCCTCCCACCCTCCCTATCCCACCCCTCTAGGTGGTCACAAAGCACCCAGCTGATCTCCCTGTTGTTTATATTTCATGTGAAGCTTAATCACATGGCCATACCAAGCTGCAAGCGTAGCTAGAAAAATATAGTCTCTAGTTGGGTTGCATGAGCTCATCTTGTAAAATATAATCATACAATATTTAGAGGTGAAAATTCTGTTATAACTCTAAAAATATATGCAACAATATATCAAAGACAGATTTTTTTTAATGAGTCCTGAAACAATCTTGGCCATTTTGAGAGATGAACCCAAGGTGGGCTAAGTATAGTGGCCCTGTACTTCCTGAGACACAGAGACTAATGTAGAAGGAGGATGGGCACATGACCCAAGCATGAATAACAACAGTCCTTTATCGCCTACCTGGATCCAAGAAACTCCCCTTATCTCTTGTGTTTTTGGTTTTATTTTTAATATTGTTTATGATGCTATAAAGACGGGTTTCTAGAGAAGAATAATCTAAGTATAGTTAGTTCTTTTTGACTGTAAACAAGGTTTTTTGTTAATTGATAATGGAGGAAAAAGTAAATTTGGATTATTTCTTCCAGATTCCATGGTTTGTAAATGTTTTGAGGAAGAATACCTTTTAAAATTACATTCAGAGTTCAGTTATAAGAGTACAGTATTGTAAAGGACAATTTGTTAAAATGGGTTATTAAAATGATAGAATTTAATGGGACTCCATTTAGTTGATATAAAGTTTTTCATATTCTGTTAGTTGAATTCCTGAAAAGATGGTCTAGCATCTTGTTTTAGAAATTGTGAGGGTTTATTTGAAACCTAGAGTACTCAGCTACTGAACCTAGTGAAAATACTCAGACAGGAACAGTCTCATTATTTAATATCCTGCTACACAAAGTTTGGTAAAACACTAAAAAGATGGCCTCCATCAGGTGCTCACAGAAAAATATTAAATGTAGGGCAGGAGAAATGAGGGAGCCCCCTTGGTGGGACAGGCAGGTTGGGCATTTCATGGTTTGAGGTTGCACAGCAGTACCTGGAGAACAGAGATGACCCATGCTTTCACCAGGAACCTTGAACTGAGTTACAGGTACTAGCAGCCCATCATTGTGATAGGAATAAGATCATAAAGAAATAAAAGACCCATGTGACACCAGTGTTCAGGGTCTGCTAAAACTGGGAGTGGAACAGCAATACTGAGACAAACTTTCTGGCACTCCAGGCTTTATATAAAGAACAGTGTAATTATAGAACTCCATTGGAGAAATTTGAGGCTTGTGGTACACTGAAGTTAGCTGTAGAAAAAACAAAACCCATATCCAACTGAATTATAACTACATTAAATAAATGGTCACCACAAACATCTTAACAGAAAGGAGATGTACCCATTTCTAAGCATAAACATTATTTCAATCTCAACTGTTTTTTACACAATGGCCAGCATTCAATAAAAAATTATGAGACACAGAAAAAAATGAAGTGAAAAGTATCCATTGTGAAGAAATAAAACAAGCAGCAGAAACAGAGATAGACCAAGTATTGGAACCATCAGACAGGGCTTTTAAAATCACTATAATTATTATGTTAAAGGATCTAGTGGAAAGATGAACACAGTGAACAGATGTGAGTTTTCAGCGGAGAAGTGGAAACTATTAGTAGAGTCAGATGGAAATGCTGTAAGTGAAAATGAAGAAGTCCTTTAATGGGTTTAACGGATGACTGAATGAGTACCCAGTGGAGGAAAGAATCAGAGAACTTTAGATAGGTCAATAGAAATTAACCAAACTGAACCATGAAGATATTCAAGGAGTGAAAGAAATAACTGAGCAACCAGTAGTTCAGCACATCTCACAAAACAATATCAAAACAATATACATGTAATTGTAATATTAGAAAATGGAAAGGAAAGGGAACTTTCTAAAATTACTGAAAGCACACTACAGATTCAGAAGTTCAGAGAAACCCAAGTAGGATAAATACAAAGAAAAACACACCTAAACACACCATAGGCAAAATAATGAAATCTAAACATAAAAGATCTTGAAGGCTACAAGAAAAACAGACACTACATACAGAAAAACAAGAGTAAGAAGGTGAACAACTTCTTTCTGGAAACTGTGCAAGTTAGGGAAAGTGGAAAAACATTTCTAAAGTACTGAATAAAAAAACAACTCAAATTTCTTTGCTCAGTAAAAAAGTTTCAAAATGGATGTAAATACAGAGATTTCAAAGCAGAGCTGATAGAAATATTTTTTAATGGATTCAATGTAATCCCAATGAATATTTAAACTGTTGTTGGGGGGAGTAAGGTGATTACGAAGATTTCATATTTGTAGGATAGACACATAGATAAAAGAAAGTATTCTAGATATGGCATCATGTATTTGTGAATGTGAAAAAAGACAAAAGGCTGTCCTCTGTCCCTCCCTGAGAGGCACTGATCTTCCTTCTGTTCCTTGTCCCTCAACACAGGTTGAGCTGACTCTACCTTTTCTCCTCTTCTACCACTAACTGAGCATATTCACTTCAAGCCACATCATCAATGGTGATCATAAGCACTACTGCAGATACAGCCCTGGAGTCTTGATTGTTTCTCATTTTGCCCTAACTCCATTCCATAGAAACAGATTTGGTGCCTCTCAAGTGAGGCCAATTGGAAAGAGCATCTACACCCTTGGTCCTAAGATCCAATCTGTGAAATTAAAACAATAGTTAGATAATTGGGCGTCCTCTGTTACCTGTGACATCTATTTCCAAATGTTGAATATGTATGTGAGTAGATTATCATAAACTTGAAAGTATCCATTATACATTTCCAAACCTTTTCAAGGGTAGTTCATTTTAGGTTAAGAAAATTTCAAATTTGTGACTTTGGCATCCGGTCAATCAAACTATGCTATCAAAAGCAATTGATTTGCATTTTGCCTATTTGTCATTATTATAGCTCCAATGGCTTCAAAACCAGCACTTGTGTTGATAAAACAGAATTAACAGACACAGCATAGTCTAAGACCAGTAAGTGCCTCTGAATTGCCTGATCTAGGGTTCCCACAAGTGCCCTCTGAAGGATTCAAGGTCCCAGGACATCCTGGATTCTAGTTGTTAGATGGACTTCCCTCATATTACTTGAGCTGGTCCATCCCCAACCTCAACATCAGAGTTAGGTCACTGATTGGACCACTACTCAGGAAAAATCCTTCCCAAAACTGTGGGAGGAATGATGCAGCCTGAAGGAAAACATCAATTCCTTGTAACAGGAGAGCTGTTATTTTTACAGTGGTACCCACTTTTTGCTGAGAGTACATGCCCAGCATATTTCAGACAAGTTTGGCAGAATCAGCATCCTTTGCTCCTTTTACCTCACTTTTCCTTCTCCTGCCTTGTTCTCTTCTTTTTCTCCTCCACTCTCCTCCATCATGCTCCTCCTCTTTTGGGGGTGTTATCTAGAGTCTGTTGAATCAGAAACATATATTTATAGCCAAGTGCGTTCTACGCATTATTTTACTAGTTTGCATGAGTATATCATTTCTAAATAGATATAAATATTTACTATGAATTCTCAGTCATTAAACACATATACATTGTTTTGGACTAAAAATACTACTACTGGAAAGCTTTTAGAAACCATTATAATTTTAAGGATGATTTTCAGTATTTTGGAAAAGTATTTGGAATCAACTACTAAAGTTGAACATAAGTAGCCAATAGCTTGAGCATTTCACTCCTAATTATACATCCAATGAAAGGTGGTAGGTAAGAATATTTGTGGATGACTGATGAAAGCAACATGTGCCTCTGTAAGTTCTAAGAGAAAGGAGGAAGCCTTTTTTTTTTCCTGAAAATATAATTAAAAAGTATTATACTAGAAATCAGACACTTTGTAATATACTCTAAGCTACCAGTACCAAGCTTGGACTCTTAGATAAGTGACTTAATTTTGCTTAGTTGCAATTTTTAAAAATCTCTTCTAAGAGAGGTAGGAATGAAATCAATATTTATTTTGAAGACATTGTTCTTTTCAACCATGACAATTCCTTGGGTATTAAGATGTATTTTTTTTCCTTTATTAATTGTACAGCTTGCAAAGGCAGTTATAAAGTATTATTAGGTAAATGCTCAGTCAAATATGTTATGGTCTTTGGTACCTTCGGATGTTCAGTTCAAGTCCAGAAATACAGCTGAACAGCACAAGGCCCTATCTGATTATGGGAAATTCAGCATAATAAAACTCTGCAAAGAACAGGAAAAAAGACAGATGTTAAAATATGTGCTTTTCTTCTTTAAACAGTAAATCATATTTTGAGCAACTAAAGAATTTCAAGCTCCTATAATGTAATCCAATTGGGAAACACCTTATATAAATAAGTAAGCAATTTAAGGAAAACAAAATAGAGTTTTGTATAATGTTTCTATAACTTTTAAAACCTATTTCACTAGGGATTTATAAAACAAAGAAACAAAAAGCAAATAGAAAGGTATAAGAAAATGTGGTTTTTTTCCAATATTAAAATAATTCTCAAAAAAAGTTCTCAATATTTTTAGGGAAATTCAGAAGTCCCTATAGACTTTTAACTATTGGGAGGAAAAAAACACAAAGTAGTATAGTTATTTTAAAAAATTGTATGGTTATTTACAGTTAAAATATATATACACAGATATATTTACAGAATCCATAGTTTTTAATAAAAATCAGTAGGCTTTCATATATGATTGCAAAGAATTAAAATCATTTAATTTTAGTACTATAAGCAAGCATAAAATTAAATAAGTCCCATGAGATCTTGTGGAACATTATCTTGCATACCTTATACCAGCAGTCCCCAACCTTTTTGGCATCAGGGACAGGTTTCATGGAAGACAATTTTTCCATGGACTGGGGGAGGGGGGATGGTTTCGGGATGATTCAAACGCATTACATTTATTGTGCACTTTATTTCTATTATTATTACATTGTAATACATAATGAAATAATTATACAACTCACCATGAAGCAGAATCAGTGGGAGCCCTGAGCTTGTTTTCGCTTGTCACTCACTGATAGGGTTTTGATATGAGTCTGCAAGCAATTGATTTATTATGGTCTCTGTGCAGTCCAACCTCTCTGCTAATGATAATCGGTATTTGCAACCGCTTCCCAGTGCTAGCATCACCGCCTCAGCTCCCCCTCAGATCATCAGGCATTAGATTCTCACAAGGAGCGTGCAACCTAGATCCCTCGCATGCACAGTTCACAAGAGGGTTCGCGCTCCTATGAGAATCTAATGCCGCTGCTGATCTGACAGGAGGCGGAGCTCAGGTGGTAATGCGAGCAGTGGGGAGCGGCTGTAAATACAGATGAAACTTTGCTCGCTCGCCTGATGCTCACCTCCTGCTGTGCGACCTGGTTCCTAACAGGCCATGGACTGGTACTTGTCCATGGCCCAGGCATTGGGAACCCCTGCCTTATACCATTTATTTACAGACTTAAAGGGTTATAAAGATGTGATACACAATCGCCAAGTCCAATATAAATTGCTTCATAATATATAATGTCCTATTTAAGTTATGCCCTTGGTGAGGATAACAGGAAGGTTAGGCTTCTTTAGCTCTTCAGCCTATGACACAATTTCCATGCTGGTAGTTCCTTCCATCTTCTAGAGCACCTCTATTTCATTATGATGTTATTTGCTTACAGCTTAGAATAGTCTAAGCAGACTGTCTACTGACCATGACCAGGAGTCATATAATTGCCCATAGACTGAGCAGCCTCCACCCAGTTGAGAATCACACACGTCTCCACTACAAAGCTTGGTTCGTTTTTTTGCGTGTGTTTTATCATCAGTGCCTCTCCCTGATGGTATCCAGCACAAAACCACTTGGCAGGAGTGATGCCCACCTGAGTCCAAGTCACTGGGCAAATTCCATGTGACTTAGTTTATTGTAGAAACACCCTCCCAGGTCTCTTCCAATCCCCACTGAGACAAATATGGAAAATTAGAGGGGTGGTATTGGTGTACAAGAGAAAGTTTCCCTTTATAGATCCTGCCCAATATCACTGCCAATAGCGGCAATGATAATATGTCCCTTATAATACAAGTCATAATCTCTTTAAGGAAGCAAACAACATTTAAACTATTGAAATTAGTGAAATGCACGTTTTACCAATTATGAGCATCATAACCTTATAACTCAATACAAAAGCTCAATATAATTATTATGAAGTTTATTTAAATGGTGATTGTCTCAAGTTCTATAGTTTCTTGTTCCTTTGTGTCTTCAGTGAAAGTGAACAAGAAAATGAAGTTCTAGTGTTTAGTTCTTTAGAGTAAGATACATGTATCATCTGGTGAGTCATTCCTCTGGAGATGCTGGATCTCATCCTGAAGTTTTCTGCTCTCAGCTTGGAAGCTCTCCTTGAGCTTTTCAGCCTCCTCCTAAAGAGTGATACATAAAACCAAAGAGCTTAGCAAAACGTAATGTCCAGATCTCTGCAGGAGGAGGGGGGAGGGAAGGAGCCCAAATCATTGACTTTCCCTTAGTTATTTTAATCAATCAGTAACAAAAGACAGACCCTGATTCCTCCTTTCTGTTCATGTCCATTTTACATCTCACACTTGGTTTTCTACTTGTGTAATTCTTCTTCCATGCTTCTTTATCTAGCTACAGAAACATCCTCATCTCTCAATCCCTGAACTATTGGTGTTCCAAGAATTATATCCTAAGGCCCCTTCCCCCTTTGTCCTTAGGGAATCTGAGTCGCATCTTGACTTCAATTCTCATGTATACACAGAGGAATGTCAGATCTAGTATTACAAGGAGAGATTGATACAACAACTAGGTGTCTAGGTGATATCCACAATCAGGTGAGGAGTCTGAGCCTTAGATAAGGGAATTTGTTTCATGTCTCCAGTTATGGGGTAAAAGTAGAAGGACAGTGTGGGGAGATCAGAAACACCAGGTTGAAAATATTGTCCTTCAGTGCAGGTCTGTAATTTCAAAATTGTCTTGGAGCAGTGTCTGGAAAACAAGGACCTACAGGTAGATCAGCCACCCTGGAGGAGGAGAAGGGTGTCCTTTGTCTCATAAGCGTGCTCACATAAGAATTTCAGACTAGGTTTGTAGAAACGAAAGCATTGTAGATCTCACTCACTGGGAAGGCTGTTTTGATAACTTGCTAGGATGTATGATATTGGCATTTAGTTATCTCTTTGGAACCTAATTTTTCTAATCAGAAAAATAAGGACATAATGGTTGTGATTCACAGTGAATAGATTAGATTAGAGAATGTGTGTAAAGTGCTTTGTACAGTGCTTGGTAAATAAGAACTACTGTTAATTGAGCGATAATAATAGTAGAGGACTGGATGAAACAAGTTAAAGGCTTTCAGAACCAGTGACAATTAAGGAAGGGAAAGGGGCATAAACACAGTAATATGAAATTAATTTAGCAAGGTAATCTATGACCAGTGGAAACGACTAGCTAGAGCAATTAACAAGATAACAAAAAAGACTAATTACCGTGGGTTAGAAATATCCTTGGATTTTGCTTAACAAATTAATAGTGCTTATGCTGTGCCAAGCATCATTCTAAACACAAATATTGACTCATTTAAGTATCAAAACAGCCCTATAAAATAGGTATTATAACCATCTCCAAACAATATATTTATAATATATGTAATATATTTATAATATAAGAAGTGGAGCTGGCTTTTTTACCCAGGCTGTCTGATTCCAGAGTCCTTGCCCTGAGCCACAATATTATGCTGCCTCTCCCACATTGTCACTGCTTCATGTTTTCATCAATACAGAGAGGGGTATATGATTAAAATCCAGAAATGAAATAATTGATGAGTACCTTGAGCCGACGTTCTTGGTCCCTCTGTTGCAGGGCCTGCTGGTACAATCTTTTTATCTCCATTTGTCTCACTTGTTCCCAATGGAGTCTCTCCCTCCGCTCCATCATTTGCTGGTGCTGCATTAGAATTGCCCGCAACCTTTCTTTTTCAGCCTTCATAAACTCTGCTTTCACATGTGCCTCTGAAAAGGAAGAAAATGGCAAACTTCTCTAAGATTAAAGTACCCTTCCTTCTGCCTCCCACTCACTTGTTATTGCTGCTACTTCATAGAGAAGATTCCCTGGAGTCATATTTCCCCTCCAGGTAATCATATTGTAGCTGACGGTATGTGCCCTATTCAAATATAGACTGAGGAGCTAAGAATGGCACGTCTTTGCCATTCTTGCTCTTGTTTAATGATCCCAGGTGAACCAGGCCAAATTAATTTAAAATGTATAGAATTTCTGTCTTGCATTTTTTTTTTCTCCATTTTCTTCTCACCTTCCATCTCCTTTTCCCTTGCTGTGAGAACCAGATCTGTCTGCCAAATGGTATCACTCACAGACTCCTTGGACTGTAAATATTTCTGCAGAGTTTCCTCAGCCTAGGAACCCCAAAAAATGCAGTTAGAGCTAGAAAATGATTAGAAGTGTTATAAACCTCTTTATTTATTTTTCTTCCCAGCATCTTTTCCTCCCTGGAAGTGCTCAGCCTGTACTTGGTGAAACTATGTCAAGCCTTTTCTGTCAAGGGGTGGGCACAAGCTCCAGGCTGGCCTATTAGTGTACCCAAGGCCACTTGATGCAAAATATTTGGGTACAGGCGGGAAAATACTGCAGCTTGGGTGTTTTAAAGACTGATATGGATGGTGGGAAAGATGCTTTCTCTCCTGTGAGACTGAGGGCACAAAGGACTAGTTAAGCTGCGAGCTGTTGGTGTCATCTTTGCTGCCGTGTGGGGTGAGCCTGCCTGAGAATGACGCCAATGGTGAGGAAAACAGAACAGAAAGCTGGAGTTGAGATCGGAAAGAAAAAGGAAAGGGGAAAATTGATTACATTGTTACATGTAATCAACTGATTATGTTAAACTCTTGAACATATCTACACTTACAACTAAATTTAAACATTTTGCCTTTAGTTTATGTGAGCCAGTGAATTATTTTCTTAAGTTAGTTCAATTATTGGGATTCTGTACTGTGTAACCAAAAAAGTCCCTTTGTTGCAATTAGTGTTGAAGGTTGCGATAAAAGTCTGGTGACTATGGTGATAGTTCAGTTTAATACCACAGCGCTCATTCTTCCTGTCCAAAAAAAGAAGACCCCTAGCAATTCCCCATAATTAATACATAAAACTAGGGATACCTGTATTCCTTTCCTGGGCACCTGATAGTACTTTGCCTTCAGCTCTTCTCTCTTCTGAAGGAAGAGACGATGCCCCCCAGGTTTTGAATAAATCCCTTGCTTCACATCTTCTTCTAGAGGACAAAAAATATCCTGAAGTAAAGCTGAACAGCGATTCAGTGATGCCTCCAAATTCCTTTTACAAAAGTCATTCTGCTTGGCTTCTAGCAGGGTCTTAAAGGGAAAAAGGCCCATGGAAAAGGCGTTAGCAACACTACAGTACTTTTAGAAATGGCTTACAAAAAGAATCTCTGTATTTTTTCTGTAAATTCAAGGACTACAAGCAATACTATATCCTCCCTACCAAACCTAGAGAAGTTCCAAGGATGATACACTGTAGAAAAATGACATTACTTTTGCTTTTGAGATCTCCTGGAACCCCATTCTTTTGCTTTTTCTGCTTTAGATAGGATCTTCAAACTGCAGATCTCTAGCCTCATGCCCTAATTTTAAATGCAACCAACTGTTTTACAACCATCCCAGTATTATACTGGGCTGGGATTCCCAATGAGGTAGAATGGATGAGTGTGTGCTATTAAACCTAGGGACATAATATTTTAGTAGATCCATTTGGCAATTCTGTATGCTTGATTACTAAAAAAGGAAAGTTAATTAGTACTTTATGAATACATTTTTTAAGGGATAAGGTTACTTTTAAAAAAATTAGTCCATGGGTATAACATAGTAAGTTGAGTTGTCTGCATGTGAAAGTTTCAGAATCTATAGGGTCCAGAGTAGTTACATGTTTATTTGTTTGGTTTTTTGTTTGTTTGTTTTCAGAATAATAGTGATATCTTGGTCACATAAGTGATAGTCATTGTCTCTCAGTCTACTAAGAATTGTTTCTCTTAATTAAGGCCTCATTTTGCCTCATTTTTGCCTCATAGCAATACCTTGCCTATATTGCCCCTAAGCCCCATGAACTCCAGCAATAAAACTTAATTACCTCTAATTTTTCCTGGAACCCTTGGTCTATATCCTCGAAAGAGTTCTTCATGAAGACTTCCATAGCCCCTTTCTCACTGACCCTGTGCAGGTCCAGCAGCTCCTGGAGGGTTTCCGTGGGCAGCTGCAGCTTCTGGCCCATCTGCTGGTCATAGTGGGCAATGGCCTTTTGCACTGCGGCTGAGTTCTTAATCTGGGCCAAGGCCAGGACTTCGTTCTCCATGCAGGGCAGATCCCCACTGTTGATGGCATTGACATAGGTCCATACCAGGCTCTCTAGATCTTCACAGGAGGAAGAGATGCTTGAATTATTTGCAGAGAAAAGGGACATGCTCTGAACTGAGTAATTCTGAGAATGTTAATTTAGCATATTCAGCCTCCTGCACAGTGTTCATGTGGCCCAAATAAGTTCCTTTGGGAAATTATGTGACCAAGAAGACAGATCTTTAATTCTTTGAGAAAAGAAAGTGTTCAAAGAGGAAAGTTCAAGATCTATGTGATGATACACATTTCATCATTTTCTCATTGAGAAATGTGGAAATGGTTATATAAAATTGTGTGTATTCGTTTGATTAGAATACTATAGACCTTTTGCCTCTTTATACTTCCCATTCTTTCTCTCTTCCTCAGGTTTCTGTTTCCTTCAGAATTCCATTTTCTCCTCCACTTCAACCTGTAAAGCTGGTATGAGTGTTACCCTCATTGGAAAGATCACAAAGTAGGCCAATTAGACCAGTTCACCTTACTCTTTGTTGGAACATTCCTGTTTGTCTTCCTTGTCCTTAGCTATTTTTGTTTGCACTCAACTTCCCTTTAGAGCGTAGCAATAATTGACAAAGTTCCAAGACACAGAGTATTTAGGAACAACTGGACCAAGAAGTCTGCTCAGATTTCTTTAAGGGTTCTAGACAACTTGGGCATCTGCTTGTTTAACGTTTGTATCAAGCACATTCTATTTATACAGAGAATGTATGTGTTTTCCTCATCTTCTGCCTATCAAAGGCATAATAAGTATCCATGATATCGGTAGAACAAATGCTGCCAACCCATGTGTGTTAGTCTAGTTCAACAGTGGACCACTTACAGGTAGAACTTTTTTAACCTGACCTTTTCATCTGGTTATATTCCCAATTTATCTTACTTTGCAGGCATTGCTAAAAAAGCCTAGAAATATTTTTGGTACTCACCTGAGTTTAATAAATATGATACATATGGTTTTCTTGGTAGTAGCTGACTATGTATTTTCAACAGTGGAAGGAGAAAACTACAACAGTGCTCCCATTCTCTATTTTGGATTGAAGGAAAATCCTTGAAGAGGTACTCACGAGATCCATTGACCTTGATGCCTCCTGAAAGAGTTTTAGTCTTGGAATGGCTGAAGATGTAGGAACAGAAATCTGCCACTTGCTGTACAAATTCAGGATCCAGGTCATCATTATGCAGTGTCTCAAGCTGGGCAAGCTTCTTCCGATGAGTGGGCAAGTCAAAAATAAAGCATTTCTTTATTGGAAAGAATTTCTGTATACACAGACGGGGCAAATTAAAATTTTGAAGATGTTGATCAGTGCCTGAGGAAGGAAAAATAGGATTATTTAGTATAGGGTTAACTTTCATTTTAATCTCTTTCCCACAAATAAATGTGCTTTCTACCTACTGTTATTTATTTCACTACATTTTCACAAACCCTAAGCAAAAACTTAAAACGTGATCAATCAGGGAAAGGAAAATGGAAAAGTAATTTGCTCCAAGAAAAAGGGAGTAATACAATTTAATATTGAATGTATTAGTTCACTTTAAATCAATAGTATTAATTATTTATGTGATGATTTAGTCGGGTGAGTAAATAGAGGAAACTATAACTTTAACCAGCAACACACAAGAGATAATTTCTTGTGCTACTTTTCTCCCTCTTTCCAAAACTGAAGTCCCTGTTACCCTGCTTTGGCCTCAATGAATTCTCCAGGTACTCATCTGCTGTGATGAGTCGCCCATTTGCTTCCAGGTCAAGGTAGAAATCTCTCACAGTCCACACTAAGTCTGGACAGACGCTCATAAAGTCAGCTGCATTGTCTTCCCCATCAAGATCAGGTGAGGTAACTGTTCTGAGCAGATTTGACAGTTCTGTCACATAGCTGAGATGCAATTAAGGAAAACTGTTGGAAATAGAACTGCGTCTAAACCATATTTAATTCCATGCCCTCCTATACTTTTATATTGCCTTTGGGTTATAACCAATCCTCATTTCATCAGTAAATAAAAGGACTCTTTTTCTTGCCCCTTTTTTTCCCCAACATCTTTATTGGAGTATAATTGCTCTACAATGGTGCATTAGTTTCTGCTGTATAACAAAGTCAATCAGCCATACGTATACATATGTCCCCATATCCCCTCCCTCTTGCATCTCCCTCCCACCCTCCCTATCCCACCGCTCTAGGTGGTCACAAAGCACCAAGCTGATCTCCCTGTGCTATGCAGCTGCTTCCCACCAGCCATCCATTCTACACTTGGTAGTGTATATAAGTCCATGCCACTCTCTCACCTCATCCCAGCCCACACTTCCCCCTCCCCATGTCCTCAAGTCTACTCTCCACATCTGTGTCTTTATTTCTGTCCTGCCCCTAGGTTCTTCACAACCTTTTTTTTTTTTTTAGGTTCCATATATATGTGTTAGCATACGGTATTTGTTTTTCTTTCTGACTTACTTCACTGTATGGCAGACTCTAGGTCCATCCACCTCACTACAAATAACTCAATTTCATTTCTTTTTATGGCTAAGTAATATTCGATTGTATATATGTGCCACATCTTCTTTATCCATTCATCTGTCAGTGGACACTTAGGTTGCTTCCATGTCCTGGCTATTGTAAATAGAGCTGCAATGAACACTGTGGTACATGACTCTTTGAATTATGGTTTTCTCAGAGTATATGCCCAGTAGTGGGATTGCTGGGTCGTATGGTAGTTCTATTTTTAGTTTTTTAAGGAACCTCCATACTGTTCTCCATAGTGGCTGTATCAAGTTACATTCCCACCAACAGTACAAGAGGGTTCCCTTTTCTCCACCCCTCTCCAGCATTTATTGTTTGTAGATTTTTTGATGATGGCCATTCTGACCAGTGTGAGGTGATACCTCATTGTAGTTTTGATTTGCATCTCTCTAATGATTAGTGATGTGGAGCATCCTTTCATGTGTTTGTTGGCAGTCTGTATATCTTCTTTGGAGAAATGTCTATTTAGGTCTTCTGCCCATTTTTGGATTGGGTTGTTTGTTTTTTTGATATTGAGCTACATGAGCTGCTTGTATATTTTGGAGATTAATCCTTTGTCAGTTGCTTCATTTGTAAATATTTTCTCCCATTCTGAGGGTTGTCTTGTCCTTTTAATGTTTACAATGTTTTCATTCTTGTGTTTGATACACAAGGACTCATGAACATAGCTGGTGAATAAAGCAGTTCTCTCTGGCTTTGATGCCATCCTGGACAACAAAAGGATACTGCAAGAGGTCGATAGCCCTCTGGTCAATTGTGTTCATAGTATTATATACAAAGGTACTACTCAGTAGTAGTGCCAGTACAAATATCTGGGTGTCACTCTTCTTGTCACCCTAAAAGTCAGAACAAATTTCAGTCATGTCTCATGGCATTCCCATATGAACAGTTATTAAAAATAGACCCTTGGGCTTCCCTGGTGGTGCAGTGGTTGAGAGTCCGCCTGCCGATGCAGTGGACACGGGTTCGTGACCTGGTCCGGGAGGATCCCACATGCCGCCGGAGCAGCTGGGCCCGTGAGCCATGGCCGCTGCGCCTGCGCGTCCGGAGCCTGTGCTCCGCAACGGGAGAGGCCACAACAGTGAGAGGCCCACGTACCGAAAAAAAAAAGGCCCTTGACTTACAAATGTTAGCCAAGACGAACAGAAATGGTTGTGAGAAACATATGAGCTTTGAATAGTTCTGCTATTAGCATTGATAATTTTATACAAAACCATATTTTGTTAACTTATCAGTCCCTCTTATAACTGGTTAGGCATTTGAAAAATGGATAGTCAACGTTCGTGAAGGTAACCAGAGTGCTTAAAATCAAGATTTTCAATTGTGTAAAACAAAGTTGGTCTGTATACATAATACATGCATCTATTTTATTGAGTAGCTTTTATATACAAGATGGTTCGATACGTTTTTCTTTTTCTTTTTTTTTTTTTTTTGTTTTAGAGAGAGGGATGGGACAAGTGACAGCATACAGCTAAGCTTCAGCACCAGAATTGCTCAAACAGTAAGGATGTATTAGGGATACATATTCAGGAGCCTACTGGGGGTGAAGGATGTGAATAAACTGCACAGGTAATAAGGCAGTTCTCTGAACTGACTTGGTATTTCTCTGCTGCACAAATGGATCAGGAGCCCTGCAAAGGAGACCCTTCAGTGTATTCAATACAAACCTCTAAATGGTTCTCTCCCTCTTTTAGAACATGTAATCTAAACTGGATACCCCCAACCTTGGGCTCCAGGGCACTTTCTTTGCGTTGGGATCTGTACACAGAAGATGCAACAACAACAAAAAAGATGCTAAGATACAAAGGTATACAGTCCCTGTACATGGAGGCCACTTCTTACAGTTCTCCAGGTGATAATCTAATCTGGTAGGGATGAGAAAGGTAAAGTCCTTATCAGCCTGAGCCCCAGAGCCGCTTCTCCACAGACTACTGTCATACTTTTCCCCCTTGTTGAGGTTTCAGATAATGTTTAAAATGTAAAATGGATCAGAGATAATTCTGCACAGGTCAGCAGGACTGGAGCAGAAACATGTTTTGATTCCTGGTACTGTCGAGATAAGTTTTTAACTACTGTCTCCATGTTACAGGTGAGGAAACTAAAGAAAAAAGGAGCTAACTATTTTGAATTGTGGTAAATTAAAGGCAAAATGAAGACATAAAAAATGAGAGCTCAAGGGAAAGATCCAGTGTTGTGCTCGAGCCAGCTCACGAGAGCTGGCTGTGTACATCTTTCCTGAGCCCTGAGTTTAGTGACGACTTTGGTAGCTTGGAGTGAGCTGTTATGGGAGTACTTGGAAAACTGGCAAGTACTACAAAGCAAGGCTTTTCTTCCCCAGTGGGCTGGTTGTTAGACACTTACCAGCGTAGAAGTGGAAAATTCCCACGTTACTCCTGTGCAAATGATAAAATGGATGAGACCAAAGGGGAAATAGAAGATTTGAGGAGACTTTTTCTTGCTTGTCAGAGTCCGAGAGCTCCTAGTGCCTGGACCCTGATTTGGACTCAGGTCCCACTGCCCTGAAGCTTACTGCATATCTCTATCCTCTACAGGGTCAGACTCGTGACAGTGATTTTGTTCGTACCACCTTTCTGCAGTTCGGTTAAGTGCCTATCTCCATGTTAGCACAGCCTCCCAATTATGATTCTGGCTTATACATATATTTTTCTCACTTCAGGTTTACAAACTTTGACTATTAAAAATAGAGAGGGGGAAAAAAGGTATACCCTGGTCAAGCAGAAGTACAAAAAAAATCTCCCTCTGTAAAGAATGTTCAGGGATGAGGAGGTTGATTAAAAAGGAATCCTGGGCTTCCCTGGTGGCGCAGTAGTTGAGAGTCCGCCTGCGGATGCAGGGGACACGGGTTCGTGCCCCGGTCCGGGAGGATCCCACATGCCGCTGGAGCGGCTGGGCCCGTGAGCCATGGCCGCTGAGCCTACGCGTCCGGAGCCTGTGCTCCGCAACGGGAGAGGCCACAACAGTGAGAGGCCCGCGTATCGCAAAAAAAAAAAAAAAGGAATCCTTGTTCCTTGCCTTCTCTATGTCTCCAAGTCCCTCCGTGTCAAGAAGAACCAGGATGTGGTTTGGCTTCTCAGGGTGAGGCACACACCACATCCAGATGCCCTTGGTGTGAGACTGCACTGTGGATCCAACAGAGAAACCTGCAATGGGGAGTGGAGAGGGTGTAATTGAGGAGGGGATCTGGAAATTGGAGACTTTCTTGACAACTGAGTTACCATTTAAGGAAAGCAAGATGAAGATATGGCAGAAAGTATAACCCAGTATTGATCTGAATTACAATAGAGGGATGAGATAATAAGAATACCAAGTACTGTAGGCTGGAAATTTGATGGATTTTTTTGCAAGAATATTACACTATTAAAATTTTAATCATTTGTAACTACATATGTAGAAGTATTTTAATGATGTCTTACCCTTATAATTGGAAAATAGTATGATTTTTCTAAGAAAAAAAGGGGTGATACGTCAGAAACAGAACTCAACCCTTTATCTCCCAGAAGATAATTAACTATCTGTGGCCCAAACATTAGCTTTCAATATTCCTCCGCATCTTTAACTTCCTGTCCTCGCATCACCTTCCTGCACGCTGGGAGTGTGGTTGGCAGAAGGGACTCAGCTGGGCTTTGCTGGTGCCACTCACCCTTGTTCTTCCCAGCCAGCTTGTTCATCAGGTAGGATTTGCCGGTGCGGTAGAGGCCCACGATAGCCACCACAACAACGGGCTGCTGAATGGCAGACAGGGTCTTCAGAGCTTTCGGATTAACCAACAGTAGCCCATTAATGTTCTCAATGAGGCACAAGGGTTCTGGCATGTGAACCACTGGGGCCATGTTCAGGGGGGGTCACCTGACCTGCAAGGGAAGTGATGGGATAGACTGGAATTTCTAGACTTTAAACAGAGAAAAATCATTTTGCTTCCTCAACCTGCAGGCATACTACTCTGCAGCATGGCCTAAGTTTCTGAAGAAGTTTAAAAAAGACAAAAGAGCAAAGAGGGTCATAGCAACATATGTCTTAGTCCCTTCAGAGTTCTACTATAGGCTACCCCACTGGTTCTTAAATATTGGGTGGCCTTATGGAAAACCATTTTCTGAGACTAGTTTACTGCTATTTTGAGTCTGATGCTTCCCCACTGGTTTTGGCTGGCTTCTATTTCTTAGTTTTTCCCTCTTTGAATCCCCAGATTGAATCTTTATGGCCACTATTTGTTACATGACACTTCTTGCTTTCACACTGTTATCAACTTGCTTTTCTCTAATTTAGGGCTATGTCCAGTCAAAGTGTATTATACTAAATCCTGCCAGGTCATTATGTAGCATTATCTAACAAATAACAGTTGTTTACTTCTTAAAGCTCTACTTTTAAAGAATTTTTTATGTAGCTATTAATGTGTGTTCTTCAGTCAAAACTTTAATGAGTGTTCATTTTATGAATGAGAAAGTGAGTGAAAATACTTTCTTAAATAATACGTAACCATTTATTTTCTAATTTCTGGGCATCAATTTCTGTAACCTAAATAGTCCCCAATAAAACGCGTTTAAGCTCTCTGAGATTAAAACAAATGCTTGCTTTTCTGCCTTGCCACATCATAAAGAACAATTTTCTTCCATTTTAGAAGTGATTCTTTTCAACAGAAGCTAAAAATCCACCATCTGCTTGCCTCTTTTAAAAAACTGAAATCTTACAGTGCAAAGGTCTGGATTCCCTTGATAGCTTTTAAAAAAGTTATAAAGACCCATTCTCCCCCTTTCTTCATAGCCAATGCCCCAGAGATTATCCAGATGACAGATAAATAAAAACAGAAACTGCTTGGCAACAGATAATATATCCATTGCAAATATCATCGCGTCAGGGCATGGGAGCCAGGAAATGTTCAGTCCAAGCCACATCCAAAAAGAGGGGATCACACAAAATTTTACATTCCCAAATGCAAAGTTTCTTTTTACTCTAATCCACTTCCAATGCAGTATTGGCACCTTATGCTTGTTGAGTTCTGTTATCTGATTTATATATAGCAGGGGTCATAATCATTTCTAGGTTCGAAAGATATGGGGACCTGGCAGTGATGATCTATAACAGTTAGCTAGAAAGACAGAAGATACACAATCTAAATCTATTTGCAGATTTTGGGAACCTACAAGCTCTTGTGCTTTGGAATGAGGTCACTAATGGGAAAGGAAGCTAGCCTGTCTGAATTTTCAGACCTCTTAATGAATAACATTTAGTGCTGTGTATCTATATTAATGAAAGTATTTTATACATTGTCCCCAGATGTTACCCGGGTAACATCTTTAATATTTTTAGGACAGCCCAATCTCCAAAACATCTCTGCAGATTCAATGTGTTTGAGCCCCATACATAACTATTACTCTATCATAACTCAGCCTATGATGTGTGCTCTGAGTTGCATTCTTCTCCCTAACTCTGTTAGAGCCCCATACTCTTTTGTAAATAAAAACAATGCAAGAATGCATCAAAACACACAGAAATACAAACATACATTTTGACTTTGAAATAGGGCAGACCTGATTTCTAATCTCAGACCTCCACCTGGCTCTCTGTGTGACACTGGCATTTCACTAAACACTCTAAGCCTATCTTCAGAAAAAGAAAGTAAATAAATAACTATTTATATACATCAGTATAACTGCTAGCTTAAAAAAGAGAGAGAGAGCTGTAGGAAAGGAAAAAATGTGTAAAGAAAGAAAATGCTAAGAAATATAAGAGAAAAGGCTCGGAAGGACTACTGATGGAGTTTCTAGAAGAAGACATCTCTGTTTTCAGTCATACAATTCTAGATGGGTTTTGTGTTACTTTTATGTTGGTTGCCTTTACTTTGTGTTGTTTTTGGTTTGAAAAGGAAAAAGCTCTTCTTAATGAGAAAAATGGAAATCAAGCAAGAAGGAGATGCGCGAAGTATGTGCCGTGAAAAGAAATTCAAAGGAGGAGAAAGTTTCAAGGAGTAAACAAAATTTCCGGACAGTGTTAAGTGATTCGTTGGGACTTCCGTGGAGGCCCAGTGGTTAAAGCTCCACGCTTCCACTGCAGAGGGCAGGGGTTCAGTCCCTGGACTAAAGGTCTCAAGTGCCGTGCGGTGCAGCCAAAACAAAACAAAACAACAATGAAAAATACATAAAAAACAAAAAGTGATTCATAATAGTAGAGTTATTAGAGGAGTAGAAACAAAGTCCGACACAAAAGGCCTTAAGGAATGAGTGGGTGTCAATAAATCAAGGCTAATTCATTCAGGGTTCTTTCTAAAGGAAGAAATTCATCTTCAAAAAAGTGCAGGACTATGACTAAAATATATAGCCATTTTCATAAAACTTCTTCGTTGTTCATTCTGGGTTTCAACTTTTTTCTTTCTTCTTTTTGTCCTTAACAAGGTAAGCAAACCATTTACATTACATTTCGTTCAATGTTCTTTCTCATGAAAACAGTACAGTCATAGTTCTTCAAAAGTTAAGGTTTCAGTTTGAAGGATCTTTATCAGGTTTTATCAAAGGTAACTTAAGTGGCAATTATGATCCCCATAGATCATAGGGTGGCAAAGGAAGAAAAACAGTATGAAGACATTTCAAACTCTCAGTCCCCACACGTGCTCTTGTCTAATTCAGCGGAACTGGCACTCAATGAATTCTGCTGCCTGTCTGACAACACCACAATTTACCTTTAATAAGAGCTGATACTCCACGTTGAGCTCAGCTGCAATGTATCGTGAACAGACTTTTTAAGACATCCTGACCCTTTCCACCCTTGCCCCAGACTTACCTTAACGGTGAAATCAGTAGCAGAGATCTTTTAGAGCTGGTAAGAAAGGTGCTTCAATGAGAAATTGGCAAGAGTTCTAAATCTGTCCCTCAGGTTAGCTGTGTTGGTTTCTGATATACTTTTTTCTTATCCAGTCCTGGAGCTTTCTTTTCTTTCCACTCCACTCTACCAGAGGGCAGAGGATTACAGTATGAAACAACTGAAAGTGGAAGGGGTTTTTGAAATGTCGCTGCAGGAAACTGAATCCCCATCCAAACTGAAACCACAAGCCAATCTGAAACCACAAGCCAAATTGTACATGGAAGAGAACTTGGAAATCATTTGCATTTTTTTCTACTCCAAACTGTCCTCGGGGCTGTGAGAAACCATAATAAGTCTACAGTAACAGTGAATATAACCCCAAGGTGTGTTTACATTATGTGAGTTTACCATTTGTGTTTGTTTTTTGTTTTTGCTTGGCTGCACTGCGCCGCACGTGGGATCTTAGTTCCCCGATGGGGATCCAACCTTTGCCCCCCACAGTGGAAACGCAGAGTCTTAACCACTGGACCGCCAGGAAAGTCCCCATTTGTTTGATTTTAAGGAACCAGCCTTCCTATGCAATTCAGGTCATCTCCTGCTAAACACTTAGGAATTTTGATAGAATTTTTTTTCTGAGAAAACTTGAGTTTGACACACAGAATAAACTGCTGTATAATTTCAATGAAGAAAAATTCACTTCCTCAATAGACAAACTAGATGCTAAACAATTTTAAAGAACTTAAAAAAAATCAGTCATTAAATGGTCAACAGATTTTTGTAACTGCATCTTTCATCAGTCAGGCAAACATTCAAAGCAAACACTTTGAATGCCTACTACACACTGCAGTGTTCAAAGAGAAGCAAGAAACCAACAATCAAGAAGCATCATAATCCCTATGAGGAGATTTTGTGCTAGATGAATGCAACCTACAGCCTCCTTTGCCTCCCTCAAACCCAGTCCTCCCAAACATGCAAATATTTATTTGGTTGTCTTCCTTATTTTCAACTACTGTCTGGTAGCGTTGGCACATTGTTTTTCAGAGCTTTGTAACTTAAATCTTTCAACACCCAAGATATTAATAATAGAAAGTTCTCTATGTCTTATTATTATTATTACTGAGATATAACTGACGTATAACATTGTATTACTTTTAGGTATAAAACACAATGATTTGACATATGTATATATTGCAAAATGATTACTACAAAAAGTTTAGTTAACATCTGTGACCACACAGTTACATTTTTTTTCTTATGATGAGAACTTTTACAATATACTCTTTTAGCAACTTTCAAATATACAGTAAAGTATTCTTAGCTATAGTCACCATGCTGTGCATTATATCCCAGGATTTATTTATAACTGGAAGTTTGTACTTTTCGACCACCTAACACATTCCACCTTCCCTCCCCTCACCTCTGGCAACCACCCATCTGTTCTATGAGTTCAGTTTATTGTTATTTTTTAAGATTCCACGTATAAGTAAGATCATACAGTATTTGTCTTTCTGTCTGACTTATTTCACTTAGCATAATACCTTCCAAGTCCATCATGTTGTCACAAATGGCAATATTTCCTTCCTTTTTATGGTTGAGTAATATTCTGTCATATATACATACCACATTTTCTTTATCTACTCATCCAGTGATGGATAGTTAGGTTGTTTATACATCTTGGCCATTGTGAATAATCTTGCAATGAACATGGAAGTGAATATATCTCTTCAAGGTAGTGTTTTCATATCCTTCAGAGATATACCCAAAACTGGAATTGCTGGGTCATGTGGTAGTTCTATTATGAATTTTTGAGGAACCTCCATACTGTTTTCCATGGTGGCTGTGCAAAATCTGTATTCCCACCAACAGTGCATAAGTGTTTGCTTTCTCCACATCCTTATCAACATTTGTTACTTATTGTCTTTTGGATAATAGCCATTCTGACAGGTGTGAGTTGATATCTCATTGTGGTTTTGATTTTCCTTTCCTTAATAATTAGTGATGTTGAACATTTTTTCCAGTTACTTGTTGACCCTTTTTATGTCCTTTTGGAAAAATGTTTATTCAGGTCCTCTGCCCAGATTTAATCAGGTATTTTTTTCCTACTGAGTTGTATGAGTTTTTATATATTTTGGATATTAACTTCATCAGGTAGATGATCTACAAATATTTTCTCCCATTCTGTAGGTTGCTTTTTCATTTTGTTGATGGTTTCCTTTGCTGGGCAGAAGATTTTTCATTTGATGTAGTTACATTTGTTTATTTTTGCTTTTGTTGCCTTTGCTTATGGTGTTAAATTTTAAAAACACTTTGCCAAGACCAATGTCAAGGAGATTATCCCTATGTTTTGTTTTAGGAGTTTTTTGGTTTCAGGTCTTAACATTCAAGTCTTTAATCCATTTTGAGTTTATCTTTGTGTGTGGTGAAAGATAGTGATCCAGTTTCTTTCTTTTACATGTGGCTGTCTAGTGTTCCCTAAACTACATATTGAAGAGACTATTCTCTCCCTGTTGCATCTTCTTGGCTCCTTTGTTGTAAAATAATTGATCATATATGTGTGGGTTTATCTGTAGGCTCTCAATTCTGTTCCGTTGATCTATGTGTCTGTTTTTATGCCAGTACCATACTATTTTGATTATTATAACTTTGTAATATAGTTTAAAAGCTAGAAGCATGATGGCTTCAGTTTTGTTCTTCTTTCACAAGATTGCTTTGACTATTCAGGCCTTTTTGAGATTCTATACAAATTTTACGATTCTATTTATATGAAAAAACTTTGCTGGATAGAGTATTCTTGGCTGAAAGTTTTTACCTTTCAGTATTTTGAGAATGTCATTCCACTCTATTCTGGTCCATACAGTTTATCTTGAGCAACCTGCTGATAGCCTATTGAGGATTCCTTTGTATGTTAAAATCTTTTTTTCTCTGGCTGCCTTACAATTCTTTCTTTGCCATTGACTTTTGACAGTTTTAATATAGTATATTTTGGAGAAGGTCTTTTTGCATTGAAGTAACTAGGTGTTCTCTTTCTTATCTTCATGGACTTGAATATCAAGTTCCTTCCCCAAGCTTGGGAAATTCTCAGCTATCATTTCTTTAAATAAATTCTCTGCTCCCTTCATCTGCTCTTCTTCTGGGAAACGCATTATCCTAATGTTGCCCTTCCTAAAAGAGTCAGATAGTTTTTATAGAATTTCCTCATTTTTTAAAGATCGTAATTATCTTTCCTCTTCTGCCTGTTTTATTTCTAGATTTCTATCTTCACACTGACTAATCCTCTCTACCATGTGGTCTGCTCTATTTCCAACACTTTCTAATGCATTCTTCATCTTGTTTATTGAGTCCTTCAGCTCCAGAATTTCTATTTGACTTTTTCTTAGAGTTTCAATCCCTTTAGCAAAGTATTCCTTCTGTTCATTTATTCCTGAGCTCATTTTACTGCCTTTCTGAGGGTCTAGTGAATTGTCACTTTCTTTTTGTGATACAGTGTTACTGTTGTTCTTCATGTTGTGATGAGTTGTTTATTCCTCTGCTGGTGCGTTTGAAGTAGCGAACACCTTTATATAAAGCTGTGTGTGTGTGTGTGTGTGTGTGTGTGTCTGTCTGTGTGTGTCTGTGTGTGTGTGTTTTACTTGATTCTAATGATTCAACAGGTTAGAAATTAGAAATGAGAGCCTGTCTTTTGTTTTCCAGTAGGTGGCGCTATAGCACAGGTTTTTAATTTCTGTTACCTGCGTGACTCTGGTTGGTTATATTAGAAAGTTGGCACTTTCCACCCGCCACTGCCTCTTTCAGAGGTGTACGTTGGTGCCTTCTTGTCCTTGCTTGTTTCTTTAGGGTTGTTAGGGCCTTGCTACTGCTCGTGTCCCTGGTGTCGCAGTCCGGGGCACCAAAATGGCAGGTCCTTCCACCGCATCCAAGATCTCCTGAGTCATAGGCTCCACCTCTGCTGGGGGAGGAGAAGGGGGAGGGGAGCTGGGATCATGGGCACTTCTGCCATATCCAGCGTTGCTAGGTTCGCTGACAGCGCTGCTGTGGGTGGTGATGGTGTTGTGGGTGCCTCTGTAGCTGGAGGGATGGTGTCACAGGTCCCACCGCTGCTGCTGCCTAGATATCTGTCTCCACAAGCATTGCTATGGCCAGGAGGTCAGAGTCGTGTGTGTCACCTCCCTTGCTGCTCCTGGGTTCTCTGTGGCTGCCAGCTCAAGTGCTGCAGCTGGGGGACAAGTACTGCAGGCACTGCCTCCACTGTTTCCCCAGTTCTGAGTCCTTTGTGTGTTACAGTTCACCCACCTTTAGATGTACAGGTTTATGGAATTCTGGTGTGTTGGTCAGAGGTATCTATGCTGAATTGTGGATGTTTAATGGTTGTACGTTGTAGGGGGGAGACAAAGAAAGCATCTGTCTTTGCCCTAATGTTGATGTCACTCCACAGTGTTCACTTTAAAATATTTATTGGAAAACCATATACATAAAGAGAAGTGACCAAATTACACATCTACATTAGATACTTTTAGTATCTAATTAGATACTTTTAGTATTAGTATCTAATTAGATAAAAAGTATCTAATTAGTATCGATATTAGATACTTTTCCAAAAGTAGATATGTTCTTGTGCTTTCATGTCAGTAAAGGAATAGATATTTACAAATACTCCCAGAAGCTCAGTCATAGAACCTTGCAATTTCAACTCCCTCCTCCCACAGGGAAACTGGTAGATAGCCTCTGACATGGCTCCCAATGATCCTAGCTTCATTACACTATTCTACTTCCTAGTATTCACACCCCTGTGCAATCCTCTTCCCTCTGACAGTGGGCTGAGTCTAGTGAATTTCTTCTAAAAATATGGTGAAAGTTGTGAGGTTTTACTTCCATGACTAGGCTATAAAAGACTGATCTCTCTCTCTCTCTCTCCCTCCCTCCCTTCCATTCTTGGTTTGGTGACACTGGTGCAGCCAGTTGCCATGGTAGAGACACTCACATGGCAAGACATTGAGAGTGGTCTCTAGGCAACAGCCAGTGAGGAATTGAAGCCTTTAGCCCCAAATTCATAATGATTAATGCTGCCAACAACCACAAGAGTAAGGTTGGGATGTGAATCCTTCCCTGTCAAGCCTTGAGATGACTGCAGTCCCAAATGGCACTTTGCAGCAGGGAGAGACCTTGAAACAGAGGACTCACCTAGATTCTTGACATTCAGAGTCTGTGAGATAATAAATGTTGTTTTTTCAAGCACTAAATTTTGGGGAAACTTGTTTTGTAGTAACAGATAACTAATTCCGAAACTTTAATCTGACTTCTAACACCATAAATTACTACTGTCTTTCATCTTAATCTGAATTAAATTATACAGGATGTTTTGTTTTTGTATTTCACTTCTTTTGCTTAACATTATGTTTTTATAGTCATTCAGGTTGTTGAGTTCAGTAAAAACATATTACTTCATATATTAATGAATAGTTTTCAATGTGGTTGTCTCAATTTATACTCTCACCATCAATGTATAAGAATTTCCAATGCTCCACATACTAACCACCGGTTAGATATGTCAGACTTTTAGAATGTAATCATCTTGGTGAGGGTGTGGTGAGTGTAGTAAATGCAGGTTTAATTTGCTTTTCTTTGATAATCAGAGAGTTTAAGGATCTTTTCATATCTATCGCTTATTTGGATGTCCTTTTTGTCACACCTATTCAAAACTCTTGCTTATTTTTCTAGTAGGTTGTCTTTTTTATTTCTTGATATAAAGATTGCTTTATATATTCTGAATCTGAGCTGTGTGTATGTGTGTATGGATCTAAACTCATCAATTCTTTATTTCTGTTTAATGTTCTGCGTCCTATTTCTCAACCCAGAGAATGTAAAAATAATGTCTTTGTTATTTTCAAAAAAATTTATTTTTTCTTTCATATTTTGATCTACAGTCCACCTGGAATTGATTTTTTTTGAATGCCAGCTGGTATTGAGCAGTGCACCTCCTGGATGTTCACCTGGCTTAAAAGGAGAAATGATCAGACATAGGTTATATACTGATTCATGGCCTAATGGACAATGGTTTGGCTGGATGATCAGGGACTTAAAAGGAACATGACTGGAAAATTGGTGGGAAAGAATTTGGAGAAAAGGTATGTCTACTGTTCTCTCTGAATGGGTAAAAAACATGAAGATATTTGCATCCTGTGTGAATTCTCACCTAAGTGTGACCCTCAGCAGAGAAGGATTTTGGTAACCAAGAGGGGAGGTGGCAGGGATGGAGGTCATACGTGGGCTCAGCAACATGGACTTCTGCTCACCAAAGCTGCTCTGGCTACCACCACTGTTGAGTGTCTAGCCAGTAGCAGAGATCAACACCAACCACTGACATGGCCCATGATACTGCCTTCTCTGCATGTAATGCTTTTGTCAAGATTACTATCCGTGGACTTACAGCATGCCTTATCCACCACCCTGGCATTCCACACAGCATTGCTTCTGATCAAGGAACTCACTTCACAGCAAATGAACTGTGACAATAGGCCCATGCTCATTGAATTCATTGATCTTACTGTTCCCCACCATCTTGAAGCAGCTGGCTTGATAGAACTGTGAAATAACCCTTTTAAAACTCAATTACAGTGCCAGCTAGGTGTCCACAAACCTTGCAAGGCTGGGGCAGGTTTCTTCAAAATACTGTATATGCTCTGAATCAGTGTCCAATATATGTTGCTGATTCTTTGACAATCAAGACTCTTGAGTCCAGGAATCAAGGGATAGAAATAGGAGTGGCACCACTCACTATTACCACTAGGGACCCCCTAGGAAAAGTTTTGCCTCCTCTTTTCACAACTCTATGCTCTGCTAGTTTAGAGGTCTTAATTCCAGGGGTAGGAATGCTTCCACCAGGAGACACAATAAAGATTCCAATGAACTAGAAGTTAAGACTGCCATCTGGCCACTTTGGTGTCCTTGTGCCTCTGAATCAACAGGCAAAGAAGGGAGTGACAGTGTTGGCTGGAATGATTGACCCTGATTACCTAGGGGAAATTGGACTACTACTCCATAATGGAGGTGGGGAAGAGTGTGTCTGGAATATAGAGGATCCTTAGGGCATCCCTTAATATTACCATGCATAATTGTTAGTGAAAGTGGGGTTCAGCTGCTCTCCACTTGAAAGCCAATAAAGAGGAAAGGTTGGTGGAAAGGACAGTTTGCTTTATTTTGGAGGCCAGCAACTGGAGAGAGGTGGACTTGTGTCCAAAGGCCAACTCCCCCCACTGATAGTCAGTGGGAAAGAGATTTTAAAGGGAAATTTCAGGGATGTATAGGCAGGAGGAGGGGGCTACATGCAGAAGTAGCACAGTAAACTCTGACAGTCATCTTGAAATTGGTTGTGCAATGGGCTCAGCATCATCTCGATTGTTTTAAGTAGTGAATCTCCAGTTCCAGGATCGGTTTGTTCCCATTTCCCTGAGGCCGGTTCTCAGAATTGTGGCAGCTTATGTCATGGCTACAGTCTGGTCATCATGTAGTTAACTTCTTTCTCCTGGTGGGGGTCTCAGTACCTAGAAGACAGCTCACACGATATGGCTCAGAATATTATCTATAGCCCTTGAAGAGGGAACTAAAGGTCCTTGTCTTTGTTTAATGTCTAAACTAATATTATTTGGTCTTGTTTGACTGTTTTCTTTGCTTCTATATTTTCTCACTTCTCTGATTAAACTTATTCTTTGGATAAAGTTTTCCTACAGACAAAAGGCAGGCAGAGGACATGGCGGGGAAGGACCAGAGGCCCTGCTCCGTTTCATAATGATTAAGGTCAACAGAACACTAAAACAACCCAATCCAGGCAGGACTACTAATGGTCCAGAACCTTCAGAAATGAAGGTTTGGGTCACCCCATGTCATGTAAAGAACCATGACCAGCTGAGATGCTTGTTAAAGGCAAAGAGAATATGAAGTGGGTAGTAGCAAAAGGTAGTTATACATACCACATGACTAGTTACAGAAACACAGACTGTAATTGTCATGAGTATTTCCTCCCTATTTAGCTATAATATGTTTGCATGTATGTGTATATATACAAATTTTTGTTTTCTTTCCTCTCTTAGTCTTTCAAGTAACATAAGACTTACTGATTTTACATCATAGTTTTAAGCACTGTTAACTTTACATCACAGTATTTAAGTTATGGGATATCAAGGAGAAGAGTAAACATTACTCAAGAACTTTACCTCCTTTTCTGGGGAAGGGATTAGTGCACTTTTGAATGTGTGTACTATAGCTGTATCATGTTATATGGAACTATGACCTTGTTATTGTCTTTATTTGGAGAATAACTATGATTTAAGGAACTGTGTATGGGTGCCAAATTGACAAAAGGTGAACTTATGATGGTTAATCTTATGTTTCAACTTGACTGGCTTTGGACTGCCCAGATTAAACAATATTTCTGAGTGTGTCTAAGAGGGTGTTTCCAGATGTGATTAGCATTTGAATCAGTGGACTCAGCAGATTGTCCTCTCTAACATGGTGGGCAAAATCCAATCCACTGAAGACAGGAATAGAACAAAAAGTATTGGAAGGAGGAATTCATTCCTTTTTTTCCCCTGCTGCTTCACTGTTGAGCTAGAACATTTCATCTTCTCCTGCCCTTGGAATGGAATTTACACTAATGGTTTCCCTGGTTCTCAGGCCTTGGGACTCAAACTGAATTCACGACCAGCTTTCCTGGGTCTCCAGCATGCAGATGGCAGGTCATGGGACTTCTCAATTAATTACAAGAGCCAAATCCTTAATGTATGTGTGTGTGTGTGTGTGTGTGTGTGTGTGTGTACAGATAGATACATAGATAGATAGACATATTATCTTTTTATTTTTATATCTATCTATCTATCTACACACACACACACACACACACACACACACACCCCTACCTCTAGATAGGTAGGTAGGTAGATAAATAGATGGATAGATAGATAGATAGATAGATAGATAGAGCCATCTCCTATTGGGTCTGCTTCTCTAGAGATCCTAACTAATACATCCCCTAAAGGGAAAATCAGATCAAAGAATGACTCCATTTTATTCCTGTGATATGACATTTAGGTGGTTCTCCAGGGCTGGCTGAGACCATACTGAGTCATTGTCTGATCTATTGTAGCATGAATTTTCAGTCATGGTGAAGGTGAACACTCAGTTTTTGGATTGGAATTTATCTGAGGTAGAGTTGGAAACAGCAGCTCTTATAAACCCTACTATCAAATGCAGGGTATATAAAAATCATACATTAAGTGTAGTAGATTCCATTAAAGGTGTACTGAAGGGGGCATCTCTTTTCCTAAGACTTCTTTTCTCATCACAGCTTTGATGGGTATACAAGCCTTCTGCTCCACCAAAACTCATTCTCTTTCTACCTTGATGACTCCATTCTCTCTTCCTTACTCTGTCTGCTTTCCTCTACTCACTACCTTGCTTTTTGGAATAAACAGGTTTCTACTGGGACTTACATCCTTGTATTTGCTACCTCTGCTCCAACAGGAATGTCAATAAATTTTTACAGACATGAACATTTCCCCTTCCAGCAAGAATTTTGGTGTGAAATGTTCACTACTAAACATATGCTTTACCTTTTTATAATATGTTATCACAGTAGCTCTTCCACTGCTAGAGAGTAGGGGGCTGAATTAAAAATGTGGGGCATTGTAAATTGTGCACAGACACCTGTGCTCTGGAAACCATGTGAAAAAATGTCCTACAGGAGTCCAGAGGCATGCGGCTTAAAATGAATTATACATTTTGCGAGCTCTGAGCCTTTGGTGATGTTTCCAGACAAGCAGAAGCTGCATGTGAAATTTTTCTAGCCAGGGAAACACAGGGGGCCACAGTGGAAAAAGGAGGTATCTAGTAACCATCTTCAAAGCCATCCTCAGGAACAGTGGCTTCATTGTCCTTTGAACAATTTTTATGCAGTCTGGTACAAGTTTAAATATTTTAAGAGTCATGTTCTTGTTTTGCTAGAACAGAAGAGCAGCTGATTTCCTAGAATTGAGCCTGTTATAAAAGTAACTGTTTATTGCTTTCAGTTTCAATATGAATTCCATCCCAGAACATGCTGTTTTGAGTAACCTTGAATTGACCTAAGGGATTATTTTCCTGGCTGGAAAACATTGAGTAGGAAAACATTTACAGTAGGTCATTTAACAACATAATATCTGGAAATGCCTGTAACTTTTGGGGGCTATGGAGGGAGTTCCAGCGCTTCCCTTTTTATTGTTGCTTTTCAGGAGCAAGTGTGTGGCATTTAGATCTTTTAAATCTTTCTACAAACAGGCTGATCAATACAGGAAGCTGCAGAGGGAACAATTGATAGGGCTGATATCATGACTTATAATCATTATTTTTGATTGTTTTCAATTCATTCTCCACTCAGTAGGCAGTGATTTAAAAAAAAAAAAAAACACAATGAATTCTGTTGTTTTTATGCCCAAAAGTTTTAAAAAGTTAAAAGCTTCCAGTTGCAGTGCGTATAACATCCAGTCTCCTCTGTGACTTGCAAGAATCGACATAGTCTGGCTCCTGCCTACCCCCTCTCTAAACCCAAGCTATCTCTACTTTACCACATGGGCCTTCATTCAGGACCAAACACACCAAGCTGTTCCTCAGTGAAGAGTTTTTAACAAAGTCTCCTTCTACTTGGAACTCCATTCCCTCCTTCCTTTCCTGACTCAATTTTCTCCTAGTAAAAATTCATCTTACATGGAAGCAACCTAAATGTCCCTCCACAGATGAATGCATAAAGAAGATGTGGTATATATATATTCCATGGAATACTACTCAGCCATAAAAAAAGAATGAAATAATGCCATTTGCAGCAACACAGATGGACCTAGAGATTGTCATACTAAGTGAAGAAAGTCAGACAAAGACAAATATCATGTGATACCACTTATATGTGGAATCTAAAAAATGATACAATTAACTTATTCACAAAACAGAAACAGACTCACAGACATAGAAAACAAACTTATGGTTATCAAAGGGGAAAGCGGGAAGGAAGGATAAATTAGGAGTTTGGGATTAGCAGATATAAATAACTGTATATGAAATAAACAACAAGATCCTATTGTATAGCACAGGGAACTATATTCAGTATTTTGTAATAAACTCTTGATATAATGGAAAAGAATCTGAAAAAGAAAAAAAATATATATATAATTGAATCACTTTGCTGTACACCAGAAACTAACACAACATTGTAAATCAACTATACTCCAATAAAAAAAATCATCTTAACTCTCATTTTCTCAGGGAGGCATTTCTGACCAACAAATCTACATTGGGTTACCCCTCTACACTTCTTCATGCATCCTGGACTAGTCCCTTACAATGCTTTTCAGAAGCTGAAATATTACACTTATTGGTGTGACAATTTGTTGATGTCTTACTTGTGAACTAAAAAACTGCATGAGCATGGGGACCATGGCTGTTTCACTAACCACAGTATTCCTCCTGTTTTCCCCAATGCCTTCCACAGTGTCCAGCACATGGTCAGTGGTTGATAACTATTTATTGAATAAATAAATGCAATCATGTTTAAAAGCACATGCCCTATGTCAGTCAGGTCTACATCTGAGTTTGGCTCACAGCATCCTGGGTGTTTGACCTGGTAGGACATAATGTGGGAAATCTACCTCAAGATGCTCAAACATGACTTCATGAATATGACCTCCTTTACTATTGTACTTGTTACCATCATTGTTGTCATCATCATCATTATCATCTTCTCATGTTCGATTTAGCTTCATGGTTCTATGACCGAAAAGAAACCCTTGTCTCTGTGAAATACGTATGTTGTACAAGAGGCAGTAACCTTAGGGGTTTTACTTAGATTTGTCTTATAATTTTAATGATGGTGTTGGATTTTATTCTGATATAAGTTCTTTACTTAATATTATTCTGAGTAGAAATAAAAAGGAGAATTACAAGATGCTTCTGATTCTGGCAACATTTTTTTCTTTTTTTATTAATTTTTATTTTATATTGCAATATAGTTGGTCAACAGTGTTGTATTGGTTTCAGGTGTATGAGTGCTCTCTGAAGGGTCCAGGGCCCCAGGTCATAGTGGGTTCTGGTTGTCAGATGGGCTAATTCTGTGTATCTTGAGGTGCTCCACCCCAAACCTGACCACCAGCATTAGGTGACAGTGGGAGAGCTACCCAGCAAATATTCTTCCCAAAGTGTAGGAGAAATGATCAAACCTGAAGAAAGAGATCAAGTCCTTATAACTGAGGAAAGCTGTAGCTAACTTTTGCTAAGATTGTATGCCCAGTATATTTCACCAAAGTTTGACAGAGTCAGCATCCTTGATGCCTTTCTTCTTTCTCTTTTCCTTCTTCTGTCTTGTTCTCTTCCTCTTCTCTCCTTTTCATCCATTTTGCTCCTCCCACTTCCTGGAATATTATACACAGCCTGTTGAATCAGAGATATCTACTTACAACAAAGTTCATTCCACACATTATTTTGTTAGCTGCCATGGATACACCATATCCAAATAAATATAAACTGTCTGCCACTATGAAGAGGTAGAATTATTAAATATACACACATTATTTCAGACTAGTAATGCTTCTGAAAGGTTATTTTTCTTTTAGGAAACGTGTTTATTTCAAGATGACTCAACGTAGACTCAGGAAAACTGTTTGGAATCATCGACTTAAGTTGAACTTAAGTTCCCTATGACCTGGCCATTTCACTCCTAAGTACACATCCAACAGAAATGTAGTTACATGTGCATAAAAAATAGGGACAGAATGATCTAAGCAGCAGTATATATAAAAGCTTTGAAGTGAATGTAACCCAAATGTCCATCCACAGTAAAATAGCTAAATAATCTGTGATGTATTTGTACAATGGAATGTCTTATAGTAAAGAAAATAGTGAAACTATAGTTAAACCCAACAACACGGATTAACCTCACAGTTATAATATTGAGGAAAACAAACTGGACACAATAGAATACATGTTGTTGAATTCCAGTTACGTAAAGCTCACAAAGAGGCAAACTTAGCTTCTGATGAGAAAAGTAAGGAGAGTAGGCATCTTTGAGCAGGATGGAGGGGTTATTGAGTGAAAGGGGCATAAGAAAGTTTCTGGGGTATTGAGACTGCTCCCTTTTTTATTTTTTTTTGCCTAGGTAACAATTACAGGAATGGGTTCATTTTGTGTGTTTCACGTACTGAACACTTTTGAGCTGAGCACTTTTCTGTTTCTATGTTATACTTTCATTTAAAGCTTTAAAACTTACTGCAAAGGTTCTTCTACTAATGAAAGGGCCACTTAGGACATTTACTTATAAATGCTGTACCGCAAAACAAAGTTAAAACAACAACAATAACAACCGCAGCAAAAAAAAAACACCACAGAAAATAAAACTCTTGCTTCTTTTATGTCACAGTTAGTAAATAGAATTTGGACCCTTTTTGTAGAAAATCTGGACAATTTAAAACCTGATCTAAAATTCAGATTCTTATCCAAGCTATCAGGAATATAGGCTCAGATGAGGAAATGACCAGTAAGTCAACAGATTTGTGGCTATATGCAGTGTTTATCTGAGAGAAATTGGGGAAGAACTCAACAATTTACCTGTCTCTCCTCTTGCCTTCTCTAACTTCTTCTGTCTAATTAATATTTTGCAAATAATAAGGTTTAAAGTTTATCCTTACCTTCTGTGGGTGTGAAATTTCTGAGTCAACTTCAGGACAAAATTTGATACTCCGTTTTCTATTAATATAACTGAGAATGAAAGTGAAAGTGGAGCAGGGCTACATTGAAATCCGACTAATGCTCAGAAGTCACATGTTTTTCTTCTGACCAATAAAGTCTTCGTTTGCGACAGAGAACAAAAAATCATTTCAGAGACGATAGAAAGGTTATGTGAACTTTGTGATCTGAATTTCCTGTCTACCGATCTAACCCCTTCCCAGATAACCCAAAGTGATTTATTGCATGCAGATAAACTTGGAAATATTGATAAGAATCATTTAATTTGTGGTATGTACAATATGGATCTAATTAAAAGAAACATAAATCAGTAAGGCGAGGATAAAATCCTAGAAGAATAAGCACACTAAAATTAATAGCACTTCTAGGTCATTGCAAGGATTGAAGGGTATTTTTATATTTTTGGGTGTTTTGCAAATTTATTTTCAATGAATGTGAATTATCAATATTTTTCATTATAAAAGTATACATATATGATGATATTTTCCAATTTGAAAAAGAAAACTATTTCAAGTAATATTTTCTGAGTATTTTCTATGTAGCAGGTATTGCAATTCAACTAGTTATTTATTGGCTAAAGTATTTAAAATGCACAACTACATCCAAAACTGTATCAGACATTAGAGCCCAACTGGCCATATTTATGTTGTTTATACTAAGAGAGGTCATAGGAAATGCTGCTTGGACTGAAATATTGTCCTGGTCCCCATGGTTTGGACAGAACCTGGGCATTTGATGTAGTTGCGTAGACCAAAAAAGGTATTTTATCCTGGTGAGCAAATAAGAAGGCAAAGCTTCATGATGACAGCAGATTAGGAGTGGGACAAATTATTATTTTATCCATGTGATGATTTAAATTATACAATTTATGCATCTTTTTTTCACTTTACATTGAATCCTGCAGATTTTCTCACATTACTTAAAATAGTATTTCCCTCTTTATTTTAGTGACTGTATTCCTTTATGCATATGTCCCATGACTTACATTTCTAGTACCTGACAGGTGGATTTTGGAGTTGTTTCAATCTTTTGCTCTCACAACAATGCTGCAACAAATATCCTAGGACATAAGTCATTTTCCACCACAGCAAGTATATCTGTAAGATAGATTCCTAATGTGGACTTGCTGGGTCAGAGGTTTTCATGCATTCAGAATTTTGATAAATAATTTTACCATATGTACTGTAACTAGCAAATACGAGAGATTCCCCTCTCCCCAAACCCTTTGCCAACCAAGTGTCACAACAAATGTGTTATTTCTTGATAATTTTAGAAGTGGAAACATGTAACTCATAGTTTTGATTTGCACATCTGCTTGTTATCAGTAAATAACATCCGTATTTTCTTCTATGATTTTTGCTCATTCTTTTTGTGAAGCCATTACTCTTTTTCTCACTGATATATGCAAGGCTCCTAATGGCATGAAGAAATACCTCCTTGTCTGATATAAGTTGCAAATGTTTTCTTCATCTTGCCCTTTGTCTAACTTTTTAGTTCAGTTTTTCATGTTTCAACTTGATCCATCTGAAACTTATTTTGGTAAAAGGAATAAGGGAGTCTCCAATTTTGTATTTTTTTCATATGGCTACCTCTCACCAAAGAGGGTATAAAGGGAACATATCTCAACATAATAAAAGCCATTTATGACAAACATACAGTCGATATAACACTGAATGGTGAAAAGCTGAAAGCCTTCCTGCTGAATCCTGGAACAAGACAAGGATGCCCACTCTCACCACTTTTATTCAACATAGAATTAGAAGTCCTAGGCACAGCAATCAGAAAAGAGAAAGAAAAACAAACTGGAAGGGAAGAGGTAAAATTGGCACTATATGCAGATGACATGATACTCTATGTAGAAAACCCTAAAGATGCCACACAAAAACTATTAGAACTAATAAATAAATTTAGCAACATAGCAGAATACAAGATTAATATACATAAATCTATTGAATTTCTTTAACTAACAATGAAATAGCTAAAAGAGAAGTAAAAGAACAATCCCATTTAAAATTGGGTCAAAAAAATAAAATATGTAATTATAAACCTAACCAACGGGGTCAAAGACCTATAAGCTGAGAACAATAAAATATTGATAAAGGAAACTGAAGATGATTCAAAGAAATAAAAGAAATAATACAAGTGAGCTTATTTACAAAACAGAAAACAAAGGGGAAAGAGGGGCAGGAGGGCTTAATTAGGAGTATGGGATTAACAGATACACACCACTATATGTAAAATAGATAACAAGGATTTACCATATAGCACAGGGAATAAATTCGATATTATGTAATAGCCTACAATGAAAAAGGATCTGAAATATATATATATATATATATATCTGAATCACTTTGGTGTATGCTGTACACCTGAAACTAACAAAATATTGTAAATCAAATGTACTTCAACAAAAAAGAGAAAAATGGTATTACTTTTACTGAATTCTCCATATTCTTTCATTAATGCCAAACACCAGATCCATCTAGTATTGAAATTTCAATACGAATTTGAGTCTATTTCTAAACTTTCTCTTCTGTTTGATTGCTGCTTAAATAGTCAGGTGTCAGTACCAGTGTGCTAATTGTTGGATTGTTTTATCATATGATTACAGAGGGATCCCCCTCATGTATAATTGTTATTTCAGAATTGCATGGGATATTCTTGCTTTAATTTGTACATGACTAGTTTAAAATAAGTTTTTCTTCTTTCAAAAAGCTTAACATCACCATGTAGTCCCATAATGATCCCATTGCCAACTTCATCAAGAAACTGAAAATCCTGAGTTTTCATTGTTTTTAGCTGTTTCGATCTCTTTTTTTCAGTAGATTTATCTCTTCATTTATTCCTCAGTTTTCTTTTTAAATCCTTCATTAAGCAGTTCTTCTTGAACTTGCAAAAGAGACAGTGTACTTTTGAAAACTCCCAATTATCAAGAGGTGAAATATTGCATTTAACAACTTCAGCAGCTAAGGATGCATGTCTGCTTCTCTACCACCTTAGAGTACTCTGTGAGGGGATCATCCAATATTTTCAGACTTTTGGACCTAGGTACTGAGAGTATCCATCATTTGAATCTTCCTAAGACTCCCTCAGCACCATCTCACTGGGGTAAGGAGAGGTTAATGATAGGCCAGACCTGAGAATTATCCCTATAATGTGTTCTAGTCCAAATGATGCCTTTTGAGAGGTAATGTAGGTTTGATGCTAATTAATTCTCAATTCTAAATAAGGTAGCATGGCCACCCACATTTAAAAAATAATTCAATGCTGACCCTGTGTGAAAAATTGTTCATCAAGCTCCATGCTGAGTCAAAGAATTTTCTTCTCTACTTTATAGGGTGACACATGCAGATCTAGAAACAAACAAAGCAAATTTTACATCGTTCAGGATCCCATATTAAGTATAAGGTCAAATCTGATACTTTCTAATTGAAAGGCTCTATTTAAGATCTCATTGATGGTTGCAACAAGAACCCTGTTAAAAGGCTATTTAAAGATTGTGGATCGAGAAGGCTAAGGCCCTATTCAGTTAGGGCACAATAAGACCTTCCTCATCACCACCTCTCCTACTTCCTTTCCCAAAACCATGATTTTGCCTTGTTTCAGTGAGTCAGAGTCATTCTAGAAAATCCCATTTTGAGAGCCAGCTGGACTCAAGAGTCCCCAAAGCCACCCTATGGGTTCAATAATTCAATAGAAATAAACAAAAATCTCAAAAAAGTTCTATGCTCAAAGTTACAATTCATTACAATGAAAGGCTACAAGTCAAAATCAGCAAAAGCAAAAGGTGCATAGAATGGATTCCAGGAGAGACAAGGCAAGACTCCTAATTGTCCTCTCCCAGTGGAGTTGCACAGGCAACATCTAAGTCTCCCAGAAACAATGTGTGACAAGATGTATGGGATATTGCCAATCAGGTCAGCTGATCCAAGCCTTGACGTCCAGTAGTATAACTGGAGGCAGTCATGTGGGAATCCTCTTAATTACTCAGATTCCAGACCCTTCAGATGTCAAACTGATACAGTCTACCCCAAGACCCTCACCATACATCACATTGTCAGCATAAACTACCCGGTATGGCTCTAAGCTCTACATAGATATACAAAATATTCTTATGAGGCAGGGATTTCAAGGACTTAGAGGTTTTCTTCCAGGAACCTGTCAAGGGCCAGACATTTCTTTGGAATTTGAAGAAGCCCCAAATCTACTGAGTTGGCCTTTATTGGACAGGCTGTAAGAAGGGAAAAGGTGACGTTGTGAGAAAGGTAAAATGAAGGATTTTGTCATCTGACTGGTGGGTATGTCAGTGTTTTATTCTTGACTTTTTTTTTGGTTGCACCATGAGGCTTGTGGGATCTTAGCTCCCCAACCAGAGATTGAAGCCAAGCCCCTGGCAGTGAGAGTGCAGAGCTCTAACCACTGAACCACAGGGAATTCCCTATTCTTGACTTTTTAAAGTATAAATATCCTTCTCTGAAATATGTAACTACCCAGGCACTAGTAAAATATATTTTGTGATGTATGTTAAGTTTTAAGTCCTTTTCTTTCAATGTGATTTTTTGCATGGCAACTTCCAATCTGATTAGCTTCTTTTCTCTATATAGAACTAAAGGAGCATTTGGTAAGGAAGACAAGCATGAGAGTCTTGGGAAGTTATAGCACTGATGGTAACCTGGAACTCTTTATATGGTACAAATTTGTCTAAGATCATTTGGTCCAATATTGAGTTTAAATTTCCTTAGTGAGCTTAAACTCTGGTTGCTGAAGTTTTTCAGGTAATAGTAACCCGTTAAAAAGTATTCCTGTGTCAAGATGGCAGAATAGGAGGATGCGGAATTTGCCGCTCTTCACAAATACCTCAAGAATACATCTACAGATGGAGCTCTTCTCATAGAGCACCTGCTGAACATTAGCAGAAGACTTCAGACACTTAAAAGGACAAGAAAAATCCCCTCACAACTGGGTAAGATGAAAGAAGGAAGAAAAGAGGAATCAAAAAAGGAACCAGCAACCCTGGCAGGAAGCTGAAGGGGAGGGAGGGGAGGTCCCCGCACTCAGAAAAACTTCCTTATAGTGGGAAAATCAGCTGGGACAAAAAAGGACCTTCAGGAGACCAAAGGAGAATGCAGCAGACAGTATGTGAAAGTCAGGACAAAGTAAGAACTTATCGAGTGGTCTACACTGCAGCACTGCGCATTCCAGCCTGAGTCATGAGTTGCCTGCTGTGGAGGGGTGCTGCGTGCTGGAAAGTGGGATTTGGACTGCGGACACAGGGAGGGGACCGCTGTTGGCTGTGAAAAGACAGCCTGAATGGACAGGAGTAAGGAGCTCCACAACCGGGAAAGTTTGCAGAAAAAGTCCAGGATGCCATAGAAGCAGGGCATCATTGTTGAGTGGTGCTCAAGGGGCGGGGCCACATTACAACCCCTTTCCCCAACAGGCAGCTTCTTCATCCTCCTCGGGCACTGGGAGGGACTCCCATCCAAGCAAGATCACCCACCCCTCTGGTGGGGGTCTCCTCCATCCATGTGGGCTCCGGGGGCCTGAGCGCCGAACATCCCAAAGCCTCCTTGGGAATCAACCCTGGAAGCCCCTGCCTGAGATGAGAGTCCACCAATGCTGGTGGGAGCTGAGTGCTAAAGCATGGGGTTGGAAGAGGATCTGGGGAAATGAGCAGTTGGTTGCATGGATACAGCAGAGGGATGGGAGTGAGGGGATGCATGACCAGGAATGTCTCTAGAGGAAGCGAGGTCTGCCTGAAAAGTGAGGCGCCATTGTTGAGTGCATGTGGAGGGTGGGGCCACCACCACCCCAAGCCACCAGCTCCTGCCTCTGTGGGCACTGGGAGGGACTCCCACCAGAGGAAGCACACCACAGTCTGTTGCAACTGCCTGCTGGTCCCTGCTGCTGGCAACTCATGAACAACCTAATAGTGACAGCCATACCCCTCCCTGGCCTGAGTGAGTAAGTATGCCCCAATCAGCCATTACTTTTGCTCCCTCTTGCCTGGGCAGGGAACAGATGCCTGACGGCGGTGCACACAAAGAGGCAGAGTCAAAACCAAAGCTGAGACCCAGGGGCAGTGCGACTAAGGAACAGGAGCGGAAATCTTTCCATGCAGCTGCACAAACCGTGGATTAAATCCCCAAGATAGGCTTGGTAAATCCTGCATGTGTGGAATAACTGAAGAGACAATGAGAAGAAGTTACAACTGACACCACAGAAATACAAAGGATCATAACAAACTACTACAAGCAACTATATACCAATAAAATGGACAACCTAGAAGAGCTGGACCAATTCTTAGAAAAGTACAAACTTCCAAGACTGAACCAGGAAGAAAGAGAAAATATGAACAGATCAATCACAAGTGATGAAATCGAAACTGTGGTTAAAAATCTTCCAGCAAACAAAAGTCCAGAGCCAGATGGCTTCACAGGGGAATTCTATTAAACATTTAGAGAAGAGCTGACACCTATCCTTCTCAAACTCTTCCAAAAAACTGCAGAGGGAGGAACACTCCCAAACTCATTCTATGAGGCCATCATCACCCTAATACCAAAACCAGACAAAGACATCACAAAAAAAAAAAAAAGAAAGAAAATTACAGACCAATATCACTGTTGAACATAGATACAAAATTCCTCAACAAAATACTGGCAAACAGAATCCAACAGCACACTAAAATGATCATACACCATGATCAAGTGGGATTTACCCAGGAATGCAAGGCAAGGTGGGAGGGAGGCACAAAAGGGAGGAGATATGGGGATATATGTATACATATAACTGATTCACTTTGTTATGCAGCAGAAACTAATACAACACTGTAAAGCAATCATACTCCAATAAAGGTGTTAAAAAAATAAAATAAATGTAATGTTTGAAATAAAAGAAAAAGAAAATTACAGACCAATATCATTGATGAACACAGACACAAAAATCCTCAACAATATACTAGCAAACCAATTCCAACAGCACATTAGAGAGACCATACAGCATGATTAAGTTGGATTTATCCCAGGGATGCAAAGATTCTTCAATATACAAAAATCAATCACTGTGATATATCATATTAACAAACTGAAGAATAAACACCATATGATGATCTCAATAGAGGCAAAAAAAGCTTTCAACAAAATTCAACACCTATTTATGATAAAAACTCTCCAGAAAGTGGGCATAGATGGAACCTACCTCAATATAATAAAGACCATATATGACAAACCCACAGCAAACATCATTCTCAATGGTGAAAAACTGAAAACATTTCCTCTAAGATCGGGAACAAGAAAAGGATGTCCACTCTCACCACTATTATTCAACATAGTTTTGGAAGTCCTAGCCACAGCAATCACAAGAGGAAAAGAAATAAAAAGAATCTAAATTTAAAAAGAAGAAGTAAAACTGTCACTGTTTGCAGATGACAAGATACTATACAGAGAAAATCCTAAAGATACCACCAGAAAACTACTGGAGCTAATCAATGAATATAGTAAAATCACAGGATACAAAATTAACACAGAAATCTCTTGCATTCCTATACACTAACAACGAAAGATCAGAAAGAAAAATTAAGGAAACAATCCCATTTACCATTGCAACAGAGTGAATAAAATACCTAGGAATAAACCTACCTAAGGAGGCAAAAGACCTGCACGCAGAAAACTATAAGATACTGATGAAAGAAATCAAAGACGTCACAAAGTTGGAGAGATATACCATGTTCTTGGACTGGAAGAATCAACATTTTGAAAATGACTATAGTACCCAAAGCAATCTACAGATTCAATGCAATCCCTATCAAATTACCAATGGCATTTTTCATAGAACTAGAGAAAAAAAATTTACAATTTGTATGGCAATACAAAAGACCCTGAATAGCGAAAACAATCTTGAGAACGAAAAACGGAGCTGGAGGAATCAGGCTCCCAGACTTCACACTATACTACAAAACTACACTCATCAACACAGTATGGTACTGGCACAAAAACAGAAATGTAGATCAATGGAACAGGATAGAAAGCCCAGAGACAAACCCACGCACCTATAGTCACCTAATCTAAGACAAAGGAGGCAAGAAAAGGCAGCCTCTTCAATAAGTGGTGCTTGGAAAACTAGACAGATACAAGTAAAAGAATGAAATTAGAACACTCTCGAACACCATACACAAAAATAAACTCAAAATGGATTAAAGACCTAAATGTAAGGCCAGACACTATAAAACTCTTAGAGGAAATCATAGGCAGCACACTCTTTGACATGAATTGGAGCAAGACCTTTTTTGACCCACCTCCTGGAGTAATGAAAATAAAACAAAAATAAACAAATGAGACCTAATTACACGTAAAAGCTTTTGCACAGCAAAGGAAACCATAAATAAGATGAAAAGACAACCCTCAGAATGGGAGAAAATATTTGCAAATGAAGAGACTGACAAAGGGTTAATCTCCAAAATATAAATACAAACCGTTCATGCAGCTCCATATCAAAAAGAACAAACAACCCAATAAAAAAATTGGCAGAAGTCCTAAACAGACTTTTCTCCAAAGAAGACATACAGATGGCCAACAAACACATGAAAAGATGCTCAACATCACTAATTATTATAGAAATACAAATCAAAACTACAATGAGGTATCACCAGTCATAATGACCATCATCAAAATATCTACAAACATTAAATGCTGGAGAGGGTGTGGAGGAAAGGGAACCCTCCTACACTGTTGGTGGGAATGTAAATTGGTACAGCCACTATGGAGAACAGTATGGAGGGTCCTTTAAAAACTAAAAATAGAACTACCATATGTCCCAGGAATCCCACTACTGGGCATACACCCAGAGAAAACCATAATTCAAAAAGATACATGTACCCCAATGTTCATTGCAGCACTATTTACAATAGCTAGGACATGGAAGCAACCTAAATGTCCATCAACAGAGGAATAGATATAGAAGATATGGTCATATATACAATGGAATATTACTCAGCCGTTATAAGGAATGATACTGGGTCATTTGTAGAGACGTGGGTGGACCTAGATACTGTCATACAGAGTGAAGTAAGTCAGAAAGAGAAAAACAAATATCGCATATTAACGCATATATGTAGAATCTAGGAAAATGGTATAGATGATCTATTTGGAAAGCAGAAATAGAGACACAGATGTAGAGAACACATGTATGGATACCAAGGGGGATGGGGGGATAGGAGGAATTGGGAGACTGAGATTGACACATATACACTATTTTTACTATGTATAAAATAGATAACTAATGAGAACATACTGTGTAGCACAGGGAACTTAACTTAGTGCACTGTGGTGACCTAAATGAGAAAGAAATAGAAAAAAGAAGGGATATATGTATAGCAGATTCATTTTGTTGTACAGTAGAAACTAACACAACATTGTAAAGCAGCTATACTTCAATAAAAATTAATTCAAAAAAGTATTCCCAATCATTTTTCAAAAATCAGTAATCACCATTAGCATGGGTCTCCATCCAGTCTCAAATAAAACTTGACGTCAATGCTGAATCCCACATCTTACTGAAATATCTACCACCCAGGCCACACTCTGATACCTGGAATCTGTTTCAAGGCATCCCCCAGGTTTTCATTTTTGATGTTGGGGTATTGGTTTATCTTCAGTTTCATTATGAAATCCCATACAGTCCAAACAAACCTAGAGAGAAACACAAACTCACTGGAATCATCTACTTTTGGGGGTTTAGGGGAGGATTTACCTTGGTTAGCTCTTTCAGTCCAGCCATACAGATGGGATATTATCTAAGGAAAGAGAAGCACTCTAGGAGACAATTTCCAGATGTCACCTAGAAACAAATTTTATAAAAGTTCCATTTGGCATCCTCTTATCTTCAACCATGATTTTGAATCACAGGAAAGAGAAATAGTCTTAGTTATCACTTCCTTTAGCTAAATAAAACATGGTCGTTCAGTTCCTGGAAGGATACTGTAGCTGCTTCAGAGCAGTGGTGTTTGATGGTTCTCATGCTGTAGTGGGCATTGGTGCTGCTCAGAAACACAGCCAAGGCAAAGATCCATGAGTCATTTTTACGGTCAGCCTAAGAAACATGTTGCAGAGAGGGATTTAGGCATCCACTTCTTCATTCAATTGCTCATTCACTATTTCAGCTGAAGTATATATAAACTAAATAGTAGGGCAAAAATCATAACTTTTGAAGACAATCTGAAGTTCAAACCTCAACTTTGGTGTTTATAGTAACCACTCTCAGGGCATCCTTTAACTGTTAAAAGAAATGAATGATATCGAGGGTTTTTTTGCATCTGTATTAATCAGAGATATTGACCTGTATTTTCTTGTTTGGTAGTGTCTTTGGTTTTGGTACCAGGGTAACGGTGCCCTCTTAGAATGAATTTGGGAGTGTTCCCTCATCTTACATCTTTTGGAATAATTTGAGAAGGGTAGGTACTAGCTCTTCTGTATGTGTCTGGCAGTATTCCCCTGGGAAGCCATACAGTCCTGAAATTTTATTTGCTGAGAGCTTTTTTTATTATTAATTCAATTTCACTACTAGTGACTGGTCTGTCCAGATTGTCTATTTCTTCCTGGTTCGATCTTGAAAGGTTTAACATTTCTAGAAATTTGGGAACTTGTTCTAGATTGTCCAATTTTTTGGCATATAACTGTTCATAGTATTTTCTCATATTTATTTGTATCTCTGTAATATCAGTTGTTATTTCACCTTTTTTCATTTCTTATTTTGCATGAGTCCTCTCTCTTTTTTTCTTGATAAACCTGGCCAAAGGTTTATCAATTTTGTTTATCTTTTCAAAAAACCAGCTTATGTTTTCATTGACCTTTTCATATTGTTTTTGTTTTTTATTTTGGTGGGGGTGGTTAGTCTCTATTTTATTTATTTCTTATCATATCTTTATTATTTCCTTTCTTCTGCTGACTTGGGGCTTTATACATTCTTATTTTTCTAATTCCTTTTAGGTTATGATGTTTATTTGAGATTTTTCTTGTTTCTTGAGGTAGGCCTCTACTGCTATAAACTTCCCTCTTGGAATAAATGGAGAAATGTAAATCTTATCAATAAGTGGTGCTTGGAAAACTGGAAAGCTACATGTAAGAGAATGAGATTAGAACATTCTCTAACATCATACAAAAATATAAACTCAAACTGGATTAAAGATCCGTCCCCTCACTTTCGGTCTGTGTATGTCTAGCTCTGAAGTGAGTCCCTTGCAAGCAACTTGTAGATAGGTCTTGTTTTTTATCCAATCATCCACCCTGTCTTTTGATTGGAGCATTTAGACCATTGACATATAAAGGCATTATTGATAGGCATGCACTTAATGCCATTTTGTTACTTGTTTTCTGATTGTTTTGTAGTTCATCACTTCTCTTGTCTTCTTCCTTTTGTTTCACCCCTTGTGTGGTTTGATGATTTTTTTTTTAGTGTATGCTTATGTTCCTTTTTCTCTAGTTTTGTGTATCAATTGTAGTTTTTTTATTTGTGTCTAGCATGAGTTTCCTATATATTGGCCTTATATATATATATATATATATATATATATATATACTTGTTTTAAACTGGTAGTGATTTAATATACAATGGAATATTACTCAGCCATGAAAAAGAGAGAAGTTTTGCCATTTGTGACAACATGGATGGACCTAGAGGGTATTATGCTTAGTGAAAAAGCCAGACAGAGAAAGACAAATACTATCTGATATCACATATGTGGAATCAAAAAAGTAGTAAATATAACAAAACAGACATTGACTAACATATATAGAGAAGAAACTAGTGGGTATCAAAGGGGAGAGGAAAGAGAGAAGGGGCAAGTTAGGGCTAGAGGATTAAGAGATACAAATTATTCTGTATAATATAAATAAGCAACAAGGATAAATTTCACAGCACAGAGAAATAAAGCCATTATTTTGTAATAACTTTGAATGGAGTATAATTATAAAAATATCGAATCACTATGTTGTACACCTGAAACTAACATAATGTAGTAAATCAACTATACTTCAATTAAAAAATTGAAAAATTGAAAAAAGTGGTTGATGTTGGTGTCAATGTGTGTAAAATATTTAATAGAGTGCTAAGAAGAGAGTAGGTGCACTGTGATATAGGAGCAATTTTTTTAGTAAATTTTTATCAATCATGGGCTATATTAGGGACACTAGTGCTATAAATTAAACCCAACAAGTATTTTGGGGGCATCTACTAAATAACAGCACTGTATTTTGTTTGTTAATGCAAAGTTCAATATCATAGTTCACCTGCCCTCAAGAAGATGACTTCCTAGAGAAGAAATAAACATGTTAAATAAAATGCAACCAAGATGATAATCTCTGCTAGGTGCAGAATCAAAAACTATAATGTAAAGGAAGATGTGGTCAGTTCAATAAATGGGTACAAGTACTCTTTGAGATCAGAACTAGAAGAGAATAAGTCTGACTGGGAAAAGTAACAGTAGGTTGAAAATACCTGGTCTTTATAAAATTTATGACATGTGGACTTGTAAAGATGAAGGGATCATGCCAGTGGAAAGACCAGCACAGGCCAAGTCAGAAATGTTAGAAAGTGCAAGTCCACTACAGGTATTGTAGAATTATTCCACTTGACCAAAGCAGCAGGTAGGTGTGCAGGAGAGGAAGATGAGACTAGAAACAAGACTCAGGGCAAAACAAGAAGGGTCTTGAAAGATAGGCAAATAGAATTAGACACTTACCCAAAACACCATAACTCTAGAGTCAGTAGGTAGTTCTCCTGCCATCAGTAGTTTACAATTTGGTATAATTTTGGCCCCTTGAACAACTACTTAAGTGAATGTATCTGGAAGATTGGGAACATTTCTATATTCTGGGGGAAAACCAATTTTCCTTGAAGCAGAAGACCCAGCTAAGCCACACTCAGATTCCTGGCCTATAGAAACTCTGAAGTTATAATTGGTGTTTCAAATCACTGATTTGGGGGAAATTTGTTGTGCAGTAATAGAAAACTAACAAAGAAACATTTTTTAAAATTTTTATTTGAGTATAGTTGACTTACAATGTTGTGTTAGTTTCAGATATACAGCAAACTGAAAAAAGTTATATATATATATATATATATATATATATATATATATCTTTTTTGGATTACTTTTCCCATATAGGACATTACAGAGTATTGAGTAGAGTTCCCTGTGCTATATAGTAGGTCCTTATTAGTTATTCATTCTATATATTGTAGTGTGTATATGTCAATCCCAATCTCCCAATTTATCATTCCCTCACTTTCCCCCCGGTAACCATAAGTTTGTTGTCTACATCTGTGACTCTTTCTGTTTTGTAAATAAGTTCATTTGTACCATTTTTTTAGATTCCACATATAAGCAATATCATATGGTATTTGTCTTTCTCTGTCTGACTTCACTCAGTGTGACAATTTCTAGGTCCATTCATGTCACTGCAAATGGCATTATTTCGTTCTTTTTTATGGCTGAGTAATATTCCATGTGTGTGTGTGTGTGTGTGTGTGTGTGTGTGTGTGTGTGTGTGTGTGTATTCCACATATTCTTTATCCATTCATCTGTCTAAGGACATTTAAGTTCCTTCCATGTCCTGGCTATTGTAAATAGTGCTGCAGTATATATTGGGGTGCATATATCTTTTTGAATTATGGTTTTCTCCAGATGTATGCCCAGGAGTGGGATTGCTGGATCATATCGTGGCTCTATTTTTAGTTTTTTAGGGAATCGCTATACTGTTCTCCATAGTGGCTGTACCAAATTACATGACCACTAACATTGTAGAAGGGTTCCCTTTTCTCCACACCATCTCCAGCATTTATTATTTGTAGATTTTTTGATGATGGCCATTCTGACTGGTGTAAGGTGACACTTCATTGGAGTTTTGATTTGCATTTCTCTAATAATTAGTGACCTTGACCATCTTTTCATGTGCTTTTTAGCCATCTGTATGTCCTCTTGGGAGAAATGTCTATTTAGATCTTCCATCCATTTTTTGATTGGGTTGTTTGTGGGGTTTTGGGGGTTTTGTTTGTTTTTTGATATTGAGCTGCATGAACTGTTTGTATATTTTGGAGATTAATCCCTTGTCAGTTGCTTCATTTGCAAATATTTTCTCCCAATCTGAGGGCTGTCTTTTCATTCTGTTTATGGTTTCCTTTGGTTTTCAAACACTTTTAAGTTTAATCAAGTCCCATTTTAAAATTTTTGTTCTTATTTCCATTACTCTAGAAGGCAGATCAGGAAAGTTCTTGCTGTGATTTATGTCAGAGAGTGTTCTGCCTATGTTTTCCTGTAAGAGTTTTAGAGTACCTGGCCTTACATTTAGGTCTTTAATCCATTTTGAGTTTATTTTAGGTATAGTGTTAGTGAGTGTACTCATTTCATTCTTTTACATGTAGCTGTCCAGTTTTCCCAGCACCACTTATTGAAGAGGCTGTCTTTTCTTCACTGTATATTCTTGCCTCCTTTATCATAGATTAGGTGACCATAGATGCATGGGTTTATCTCTGGACTTTCTATCTGTTCCATATCCTGTTCCATTCTATCCTTTTTATCCTGATCTATATTTCTGTTTTTGTGCCAGTACCATACTGTTTTTATTAATGTAGCTTTGTAGTATAGTCTGAAGTCACAGAGCCTGATTTTTCCAGGTCCTTTTTTCTTTCTCGAGGTTGCTTTGGCTACTCGGGGTCTTTTGTGTTTCCATACAAATTGTAAATTTTTTTGTTCTAATTCTGTGAGAAATGCCATTGGTAGTTTGATAGGGATTGCATTGAATCTGTAGATTGCTTTGGGTGGCATAGTCATTTTTACAATATTGATTCTTCCAATCCAAGAACATGGTATATCTTTCCATCTGTTTGTGTCATCTTTGATTTCTTTCACCAGTGTTTTATAGTTTTCTGAGTACAGGTCTTTTGTCTATTTAGGTAGGTTTATTCCTAGGTATTTTATTCTTTTGGATGTGGTGGTAAGTGGGACTGTTTCCTTAATTTCTCTTTCTGATCATTTGTTGTTAGTGCATAGAAATGCAAGAAATTTCTGTGTATAACTTTTGTATCCTGCAACTTTACCAAATTCATTGATGAGCTCTAGTGGTTTTCTGACAGCATCTTTAGGATTTCCTAGGTATAGTATCATGTCATCTGCAAACAGTACTCTATAACTTCTTCTTTTCCAATTTGGATTCCTTTTATTTCTTTTTCTTCTCTGTTTGCCATGTCTATGACTTCCAAAGCTATGTCGAATAAGAATGGCGAGAGTGGACATCGTTGTCTTGTTCCTGATCTTAGAGGAAATGCTTTCAGTTTTTCACCATTGAGAATGAAATTTGCTGTGTGTTTGACATATATAGCCTTTATTATGTTTAGGTAGGTGCCCTCTATGCCCACTTTCTGGAGATTTTTTTTCATAAATGGATGTTGAATTTTGTCAAAAGCTTTTTATGCATCTATTGAGAAGATCATATGGTTTTTATTCTTCAGTTTGTTAATGTGGTGTATCACATTGATTGATTTGTGTATATTGAAGAGTCCTTGCATCCCTGGGATAAACTCCACCTGAGCATGGTGGATGATCCTTTTAATGTTTTGTTGGATTTGGTTTGATAATATTTTGTTGAGGATATTTGCATCTATGTTCACAAGTGTCATTGGTCTGCAATTTTCTTTTTTGGTGATTGGTATCAGGGTGATGGTGGTCTCATAGAATGAGCTTGGGAGTGTTCTTTCTCTGCCATTTTTTTTGATGAATTTCAGAAGTGTACATGTTAACCCTTCTTTACATGTTTGAGAGAATTTGCCTGTGAAGCCATCTGGTCCAGGACTTTTGTTGGTTGGAAGTTTTTTAATCACTATTTTAATTTCATTACTTGTGATCTATCTGTTCATATTTGCTGTTTCTTTGTGGTTCAGTTGTGAAGGTTGTACCTTTCTAAGAATTTGTCCATTTCTTCTAGGTTGTCCATTTTATTGACATATAGTTGCTTGTAGTAGTCTCTTATGATCCTTTGTGTTTCTGTGGTGTCCATTGTAACTTCTCCTTATTCATTTCTAATTTTATTAATTTGATTCATCTCCCTTTTTTTCTTGATGAGTCTGGCTAAAGGTTTATCAATTTTGTTTATCTTCTCAAAGAACCAGCTTTTAGTTTCATTGATCTTTGCTATTGTTTTCTTTGTCTCTATTTCATTTATTTCTGCTCTTATCTTTTAACTTCTAAATTGAACCTCTGGATCCTAATACATAGATTGTCTGTTTTGTGTCTTTTTGTGTATAAACTGAATTATACAGTATGCTTGTTTTGTGTTGACTTCTTTTACTGAACACTACAACTTTTAATTCATTAAAGTTATTGGTTTATTTATTCATATTTATTGCTGCATAGTTTCCCTTTTTATGAATATACCACAATTGTTTTATCCATTCTACTGTTGATGAGAACCTGGGATGTCATTTATGGCACTCAGCACATAAGTAATATTTCAATTGGTTATATATCTAGGATTAAAATTAGTTGATCCTATCGTATACATTTGTTCCTTTAGTGGTAGATATTATCCAACAATTTTCCAATATGGATATCCCAATTTATACTCTCAGCAAAAATGTATAAAATTTCCAATGCTTCATATTGTCACCATCATGTGGAAATGCCAGACTTCAAAACTGTAGTCATTTTTGTGAGTGTCTAGTTTAAGTTGCAGATAGTTTGATTTTCTTAGATAATTATTATTGATAAATAGGAAGGTGCAGCAACTTTTCACATCTATTGCTTACTTGGATATCTTATTTTGGTCTTACCTGTTCAAGATCTTGCTTATTAGTCTTAGGTGTTTTCCGTCTTTTATTCTTCACTTGATGGTCTCTTTATGTAGTCCAAGGTTGAGTTTCTTTCTGTGTATGTGTATGCATACATATATACATACATAATACATGTCTGCAAACCTACCTGTCCATATATATATATACATATATTTAAAATCCTTGATTTGCTTCTCATTCTTTTATGGTGTCTTTGGATGTACTGGGAATCTGAATTTTAACTAGTTACATTTTTCAATTCTTTATTTGTGGTCAGTACTTTAGTGTCCTTTTCCTAAGCCTGGAGGACATGAAAATAATCTCTCTAATGTTTTCTTAAAACTTGATTATTTTGCCTTTTACATTTGGATTTACAATCCCTGTACAATTTATTTTGTGAATGTTGTGATGTAAAAATCAGGCTTTGGGGTTTGTTTCTCCATAGATATAACACTGACCCAGCACCATTTATTCAAAAAAATATGGTTTTCCTATAGTTGCCATGAATCCCCCCTCCATAAATGTGTCAGTCTGTTTCTGAGCTCTCTAGTTGGTTGCATCTATCCATTTCTTTACGTGTGCACCAATATCCTGATATCTTAATTATTCTAGCTTTATAATAAGATTTGACATCTGATAGAATAAGTTCTTTTATTTTGTTCTTCTTCACAATTGCCTTGTCTGTTCTTGGGTTTCTGCATTTTCATGTAAGCTTTAGAATAACCTTATCTTTTTGTTCACAAATATATACCCTTTGGAATTTGGTTTGGAATTGCATTGAATCCATAGATAAATTTGGGAATAAATGACTTTAAAAAAAATGAATCTTGCATTCTTTGATCTTTATATGTTCCACCATTTATTATGCCTTTTAAAATCTATCAGTAATAGTCTGTACTTTTCCATATATAGCCTTTGTATATGTTTGTTAGATTTATTCCTACATATGTTTTACACAAACTTCTTAGGGCATAAATATACATACAGAACAGTGCACATTTCATAAATGTAGAACTCTATGTATTTTCAAACACAACACATCCACATTGCCACACCTAAATACAAAAATTAGATCATAACTGGACCCCCCAAAGTTTTCCTCATGCTCCCATTTTGGTTCTACCAATTCCCATCTCTCCCCATCAAGCATAACCACTATCCTGCTTTAGCATTTTATATGAATTTAATAATAAAATATGCACCTTTTAGTACACTTTTCAATATTATGGTTGTAAGTTTAGTCTATATTTTATATGTAGATGTAGATCATTTATTCTCATTGCTATATAGTATTCCATTCTAAATGTACACCACATTTTATTTATCCACACAAGTGTTGATGGACATTTAAGCATTGTCCAGTTTTTTGGATTATTATGACAAAATTGTTATCAAAATACTTGTACATATCTTTCAGTTCAAATATGCACATATGTGCACATTCTTCTTTTATATATACATAGAAAATGAGCTGTAAAAGCATATGTTCAACATTAGAAGACACTGTCAAACAACCTTATAGTGGTACTAATTTATATTTGCATTAGCAGTGTAGAGATTTCCAGGAGATCCACAACCTCATCAAGCCTAAATATTGGCAGATGTGTAGGGTAACATATTGTAATTTAAATGACTCATACAGTGAGCACCTTTTCACATGTCTATTGGCCATTTGACATCTGCTTTTGTGATTTTGTTATAAAAATGATATCATTTATGTATTGTCCACTGAAAAAAATGCACAACCTAAAAGTTGAGAATCATGTTTTATTCAGCAGATTTTCTGAGGACTTAAGCCTGGAAGGCAGCCTCTCAGATAGCTCTGAGAGACTGCTCAGAAGAGGAAAGGGAGGAGCAGTATATATGAGTTTTTGCCACAAAAACCAGGCAGTCAGAACACCAAAAGATTACTGTTAATTAAAGAAAACCAGATGTCTCAAGTTAATGAATTTAGCACTTTTCTAAGTATGGGAAGTTGCAAGTGTCTGGGCTCACTGAAATCATTCCTTAGATATGCAATGTAACTATCTAAGGCCAGTATACTGTCCTTTTCCACCCTGAATCCCCTGCTGGGGGCAGCTGCAGTGGGTGGTGGGCTGGTGGCTGACAGCCTGTTTATCTCCATGTTACCAAATGCAGGTGCAGCTGATCATCACTTGAAAGCCAATACTCGAGAGGCAAGTGTTGGTTGGAAAGAAAAGGTTGCTTTATTCAGGAGGCCAGAAACCTGGGAAGAAGGCAACTTGTGTCCAGAAACCAACTACAGAGATCCTGCTGGACCATGATACTTTTTACAGGGAGAAACATTTGTGGAGGAGGGCAGAGTCTTCCTTATCTTCCACTGTGTGGAGACTTTCTTCTGATTGGTTGGTGATGTGGTAACAGGGCGGTGTTCCAGGAATCTTGTGCTCAGCCTGAAGTTACCTTCCTTCACCTGGGTGGGAGGGGGCTTAGTTCCTACAGAAGAACTCAAAGATATTGTTATGTATATCCCTTGAGGAGGAACAGAACCCTGACCTGTTGCTGTGCTATTGTTTCTTAGCTGCTCCTCCTTTGTGTCCTCATTTCCTCCCTTCCCTGAAAAGCCACTGTTTGAATATGCCCTTTGGAATTCAGGGAAGGTCAAGGAGGCTAAATGAGGCCTGTTTCCTACAAACAAGAAAGGAGGAGCACCGAAAGTATTTGTACCTCAGAGGGCCCCACCTGGTCCTGTGCCATTTCATCCATCCTAGTTCCCTCAGGGCTCACATTTGGGGGCCACTGTGGTGGCTGATGGCTTGATAGCCACAACATCCTCTGTCTGCTGACATGGCAGGTGGCATTCTTTGTCCACAGTATGTAGCTGTTTTTAACAGTTCTTTTTTCACATGATCTTTTTTCTGGTTTTGTTTTGATATCTGTGTGTGGATGTATGTATCCCTGTAGAGCTGTTTATACAGATATGGATATAACATTTGGATTTACCCACTGAAACACATTTAGGCTGCTTTCATTTTTCAATACTTCGAAGACCATCCCTAGTTTTTGGCAGCACGTGAGTCTGTAGCTCATCCTCCAGTACTTACCTCAGAACCAATCTCATGCAGAGAACCCAGTCACCAGGACACTCTGTCTTGACACGTGAGACACAGTAAAGAGTTTAGAACAGTCCAATATTATGTGTCATGGACTTCTATTCCCTTCCCTAGGAATTCACTTTCAGAGCTCTTTTTTTTTATTGTTGTTGATTAGTACACGACAGCCTTCTTCACTCTGCTAAGAAGATTTATGGGAATAAAAACTCATTTATCTAATTCAAGCAGTCTGTCTAAATTACACAGCCTCCCAAAGGGGAAAACAGATCAAGGAGTGCTTTTATTTTTTCCTGTGGCATTTGGGCCATTTCTAGGGCTGGCTGACATCATGCTGTCTCAATGTCTGATCACTTGCAGCATGACTTTTGCAGTCTTGGGGAAAGTGACCTCTCACCTTTTAGATGGTAATTCAATAAGAGTCAGAGCTGCAGATAGCACCTCCTATAAACCCACTGAAAAATGCAAGACCATCCAAAAAGCTCATGTAAGTGTAATAGATTTTACTGAAGATGGGGGAGAACAACTTTATTCCTAAGATTTATTTGCCCAACACAACTTTGAAGGGAACCATGAGCTCTTCATTCCATCAAAGTCCAGCCCTTTCTACCTTGCTGGATCCTTTCTCCTCTCCCTATCTTATTCTTTCCGTTACTCACTCCCTTCTTTGGGGAGCAATTCAAATTTCTCTAACAAAGCAATTTAGCAACATTTTTATTGCTTAGATTTCTGCTGATGAAACCTAGCAGGACCCTAAGGGGCCCTCCCAGGTACAAAAGCCCATCTGTGTCTCCTGTTCTTTGTTTGAAGAGAAAAAAAAAAGGTTTTAGTCTCCTAAGCCTTCCCTGAGTTCCAAAGAGCAGACTTAAGCAGTTAATAGGACAATAGAGTCACAGGACTCCTAGTTCCTCTGGAAGGGATAGAGATAATACAAGGATACATATCTCTGAGTTCTTACACAGAAACTAAGATGCCCAGGCAGGTGGAGGATGGTGACTATATGTTGACCACAAGCTCATAGACCTCAGACTGGTTGGAACCAGAGGTGGAGATTCCAGAGATATCACCCTGTCACCTCACAACAAACATATCCAAAGGAAGACACACATCCTGCAAATTTTACATTTAAAAACACTTCCAGGAAAACCATCAGAGAGTTTAGGCCTTCTGAGAAGGACCCTCCTGTTTTCCTTGCTTGGCCTTTGCAATAAACTTTCTCTGCTCCAAACTCTGACGTTTTGGTTTGTTTGGCCTCACTGTGTGTCAGGCACAGTAACTTGGACAACACTGACACATCCTTGTCTTCTCCCTCTCTGCTCCAGAAGGCAGGCCAAAACATTTTACAGACATGCGCATTTTCCTCTCTATCAAGTTTTTGTGGGGGGCGGGGGTCAGATGTTAAAATAATGAACCTTTGTTTTATCTTTTGATAATGTTATCCCAATATCTATTCTGCTATATTCTAAGAGCTCAAATAGTGGCCAGATAACTTTGCTTTGGAAATCTTTGGCAAAATGTACCATAGGGGGACAGAGACATGCAGCTTAAATTGAATTACACATTTTGAATTATACCACTCTGGGAACTGGTGAAGTTCCTGATGCCGAAAACTCAACCTCTGTGCACGGGGTACCAAATTGAAACTTGGAGACAGAGTTTTGCATGAAGTAGAAAAGAATAGCTTTATTGCTTTGCCAGGCAAAGGGGGACACAGCAGGCTCTTGCGCTCAAAAGCTGTGTGTCCCAAACTGGAGGGATTAGCTGGGAAGTTTTATAGCAATGGTTCAATGTTGGGGTTGCTAATAAGGATCTTGGTGTGTGCAGGGCCTACATTCTTTTAATCTGGCCTCAGATCATCTCCTGATGAGCTGTGGTTCTCAAGGTTATCAAACTATCACTTTCTCTCTGGAATGAAGAATGCTTCATCAAGTACTTCATCTTCCATTTGTTGTGGCATTTGTTTCTTCAGAAGAACTCAAAGATATTGTTATGTGTGTCCCTTGAAGTGGAACCAGGACCCTGCCCCAAGGTTGCACTATTGTTTCTTGACTGCTCCTCCCTTGTCTCTGCATCCCCTCCCTTCCCTGGTTGGCAACTGTTTGAAAGGTTTCCGTGCCCAGGAGCCCCACAGGGTCCTGCTGTGTTTCATTCTCAGCTAAGCAGAAGCTGAACAATCCATGGGATTTTTCTGGCCAGTGAAATACAGTGTACCCCAGAGGAAGAGTGTGGTGTCTAAAGATAATCTGCAGAAGCACTTTAGGGACACTGACGTAATTGTCTGAACACTTTTCACATTCTGTTATGGAGTTAGATTTTCAACAGGCTCTCCTTTTGCTCATACAGAAAACATGCTGATTTCCTAGAAATGAGCCTGTTATAAAAGGAGCTCTTCGGTGCTTTCAGTTTCAGTCTGAATTATGTTTACAAGAAATGCCATTTCAAGTGGCCTTGAGTGATTGAAGAGATTGTTTGCCTGGCTGGAAAACTGTTATTCTAGATCATTTTGAAAACTAATTACTCTTCACCTTAAACATAAACTATGGGCTTCCCTGGTGGTGCAGTGGTTGAGAGTCCGCCTGCCGATGCAGGGGACGCGGGTTCGTGCCCCGGTCCGGGAGGATCCCACATGCCACGGAGCAGCTGGGCCCGTGAGCCATGGCCCCTGAGCCTGCGTGTCCGGAGCTTGTGCTCCACAACGGGAGAGGCCACAGCGGTGAGAGGCCTGCGTACCGCAAAAAAAAAAACACAAAAAAACAAAAAGACACAAACTATGTTATATATCTATTATATCTCACTAAAGCTAGAAGAAATAAAAAAGAAGTCATGACTGGGAGCATGTGCAATTTGGAGGGAACAAGGGGAGAAACATTATGTGAAATAAAATTTATATTTTATGGCAAGAGAAGAAAAATTTAAGCATAAACATTTTCTCTGCCCTTTGGCTGCCTGTCTCCCTCCTTCTGTGCATTGTGTATATGCATTATACATCAACCAGGCTTCCAGCATTGGCAGAAATACCTGCTCAACCATAAAGGGCAACATTCTCCTAGCACCAAGACAACTCTTTAAATGATAAAATTCCTTCTTGATCTTGTAAAGGGCCACAATGACGCTTAGCTCTTGATTGTGTGAACTACCAATAATATGTCATTTTATGTACAGCCCTCTGTCTCAAAAATCTTTTAAAACTGTGCCTTGTATAAATAGATAACTAATGAGAATCTGCTGTATAGCACAGGGAACTCTACTTCACTTTGCATTACAGTAGAAACTAACACGACATTGTAAAACAAATATATCCCAATTTAAAAAAACAAACTGTGCCTTGACTTCTAATGGGTGAAACGAGTTCTCAGAGATTTCTGCGATGCTCTTCTCAGGTTATAGTCCTCAAATTTGGCTTGAATAAAATTTCCCATTTCTTTCGTAGATCAACTGATTACTTTTTCATCAACAATTACATCTAAGAGTTACAGCATCTCTCATTGTTATTTTTCAAGAGCAGACTGGCTTGTTTGTAGGGCTGATGGCATGGCCAGGTATCATCATTTTTATCAGTGTCCAATTCGTTTTCACCTAGTAGTCGCAGTGAGGTCTTTAGAATACAAGGTAAGTCACGTCACCTTTCTGCATAAAAGTCTTAAGAGCAGGCATTCTCCATATGGAGGTTACAGGATCCTACATCATGGGGCTCTTGCCCGCCCCTCCCCTCCTCACGTGTTATCCCAGCTTCAGCATAGGGCCCTGCCTTAAGGTACCAAACACAACCTACTCTCCTCCAATCAGGAATTTATACACAAGCTCTCCCTCTGTCTAGAATTCACTTCTCTCATTTTGTTCCTTATTGTGCTCTTACTAAAATTCATCTGAACTCTCATTCTGTCAGGGAAGGCTTGCTGACTGACTAACCTAAACTGGGTCTCCTTTCTATACTTACTCATAGCACCCCGTGCTGTATTCCTTTACATTGCCTACCAGAAATTCAAACATTATACTTGTTTGTATAACTTGTTTTAATGTCTTATTTATGAGCTAAAAAAAAGAAGCATGAGCAGGGACCACGGTTGTTATACTAACCACAGAATGCTCGATGCCTTCCCAAATACCTCCCACAGTACCCAGCACATGGTCAGTGGTCAATACATGTTTTCTGAGTGACTAAATGCAGTTATATTTAAAAGTATCCACATTGATGTCATTCAGAACTGTGTATGACTTTTGCTCTCTGCAGTGTAACTTTGTTTTTAAAAAATATAGAAAATCCATCAATAATAATCAAAGCATGAATTGATGAAGGTGAATCTTGCTAGTATTGTATTTGTTGCTCTTGTCATCATCATCATCATCACCATCATCATTTACATTGGGTTTGCCTTTGACGGTTCTGTGTCTCAAAAGAAAGCACTCTCTCTATAAGATAAATGTATTATACAAAGCAGGGAAATTTAGGGATTTTACTTAGCCTTGTTTTGAATTAATACTGAGAGTTTTGGATTTTATTCTGAGTCCAGTTGTTTCCATAATATCATTCTGAATAAAAAATGAAAAGTTATTGAAAAAATTTGGTAAAGTAGGGCACACTTCCTTCCCCATTAACAAAGCAACAAAAAACAGAGACCTGAGGAAGTACAGCCTGAGTCAGTGGATTGAACCCTGTTACTTTTATCTTCTACACAGAGAGTTAGGCAATTTAAACATATTTTAAGGCAAACAAGACATCTTCTGTAGACATTGTTAAGTGGCCCCTTCCTCCATGCTTTTCTTCAGTCCTTGAGACTGTTCAAACCCTGGAGCACCAATTATGAGATGGAGATGTGCTTGCATACAGATGGTTTTAATTATTCCAGCTCAGTAGCTCCCAATGGTGCTGATTTTGCCTCCAGGTAACATTTGACAATGTCTGAAGACATATTTGGTTGTCATAATAGGCTTGGTTAGCCCTCTTCTCTGGAGAATTTCCCTTGAGTAAATGGGAACTGCTCTGCCCAAAGGGGATGACCCACGGTCAATGCCTGATGTGGTGGGCTATAGATATCCAACCCTTTGCTTCAAGGAGGGACCAACTCTAGTGCTGGTTGTGCTACAGAGATCCCACGGGACGAGCCTGAAGCCAGTTTCTACCTGAGACTATAACCTTTTTAAATTTTTACTTTCTTGCCCTCTCCTGCTTACCTCAGACCCCTTGAAAACCCTCCCTCAATAAGTCACTTGCACAAAACTACATCTCTCAGTCTCTGCTTCTAGGGAAACCGACCTAAGATATTACAAATCCTGCCTTGTGGTTTAATATATGTAAACTTCACGTGAAGGTTCCAAGTCTGTTTTAAAAGAATGAGTATTCTGTTTGGGGGTGCAGGCTCTACAACTGAACATTAGGCCAAGTTTGTTCATCATGTTTTTCAAATATTTTCTAACTTCTTTGACGTTTTGGTCTTTTATTTTATGAATTATTGAGATGTGTTAAAATCATTTTTATACCTCACAGTATGGAAATTGAAAGCCTTCTCTGTTCTTTATCTGATTATAATTTAAGTGAAAAAATTCATGCTTAAATCGTCAAACTCAAAATTATTCACCTTTACTCTCCTCCAGGATAATTCAAAGGCCTTAGAACACTTGATCTATATACCACTCTTTCTGAATTATTTTATGTTAATTCTGTCTTCTCATTTTTCAATCCCAGTATATATTATTTAGACTTCCTGTCTCTTGGATCTTTTTACTTCTGCTTAAAGTAAAATATTTAGAACTTCCATTAGAGTTGGTCTGCTCATGGTAAACTCTCCTCCAGATATGAATTTTGTACCCATTTTTGAAAGTTTTTTTTTCCCTGCATACATCTAAGTTGACAACTATCTTTTTCTTTACCTTGAACTTTTTCTCTTGCACTATCATTCCACTTCCATTGATGCTACTGAGAAATCAGCTTTCTTTTGCCTTGCTGTAAACTAAATGTTTTTCCTCTGTAAATATTTTTCAGACATTCTCATTTGTATGCTATAATTTCGCTCTGATTCCTCAGGTGTATATTTACAATTTTTTTCTACTTGAACTTAATCTTGCATTTGCACATGGATGATTTTTAAAGTTCTGGGAAATTCTCTGACACTGTATCTTCAAATATGACCTCTGTCCCTTTTCTCTTTCCTCTGCTACTACTTCTGATTACATATAGGCTAGACAATTTGCTCTATTCCCTCCATTACTACCCTAATTTTCAACATGCATCACTTTTTCTGATGTTTCTCTACCTCAATCAGTTTCTCTTCATTTGGGTCTAATCTGCTTCTTAAACATATAGCCCCTCCCTGAGTGACAAAGATGTTCTCTTTCACCAAATATTAGTTAGGTTTCCTCTGAGCACTCTTCTAAAATAGAACTTGACCTTGACCCCTGTCCTTAACTTGTCTAGCCCAACTTTAATAAGAATCCTGCTAAGTTAGTTTATTGAATTTCCCCACCTTTGATATCAGATCAAAATCTTCAACACCTACTCTTGATGCCGTGGACTGAATGCTTGTTCCCTCCAAGACAGAATTTGGTATCAAGAAGTGAGGTGCTAAAGTTTAACGCATACCTAAAAATGTGGAAGCATCTTTGGAATTAGGTAATGGATAGAGGGTGGAAGAGTTTTGAAGTAGATGCAAAAAAAAAAAAAAACAAAACCAATATTGCCGTGAAGAGTACTAAAAAGATGATACTGGTGAGAACTCAGACAGAAATGAGAAACATCTTTTTTGAAACTGAAAGTAAGATGATTCTTTTTATAAAGTGACAAAGGACCTGCCCAAATTTGTTCATGTTCTACTATTTGGTAGAAGATAGATGAAACTGGATATTTAGCTGAAGAAATTCTAAGAAAAGTGTTGAGAGAGAGGCTTGATTCCTTCTAACTGCTTAGAGTAAACTATGAGAAGAGAGGGCTTCCCTGGTGGCGCAGTGGTTGAGCGTCTGCCTGCCAATGCGGGGGACGCGGGTTCGTGCCCCGGTCCGGGAGGATACCACATGCCACGGAGCGGCTGGGCCCGTGAGCCATGGCCGCTGGGCCTGCGCGTCCGGAGCCTGTGCTCAGCAACGGGAGAGGCCACAGCAGTGAAAGGCCCTCGTACCGCAAAAAAAAATAAAAAAAAATAAAATAAAATAAAATATATATATGAGAAGAGAGAAAATGATGAAGTAATTGTTAACGAAAGAGGAAACAGAAGGTACAGATTTGGATAATTCTCAGGCTGACCATATTACAAAAAATAAGAAAATGTATTCAGAAGAGCACAGTAAGGTTGTGGAGGCAGGACCATTTGATAAGGAAATCAGTGTGGTGTGAAGCATGGATTTAATTAGCCATCTCAACAAAAAGCAAGAATAGAGATGGGACTGTAACAGCAGAAACACTGCCAGCTGGAACTACAGGTAACAGAGAAAATAGGATAAAATGAAGAAAGACTGTTGGACTTCTTAGACCCAAGAGAACTGGACCATAGTACTATTTGTCTGCTAATATGTGCTATTGTTTAAGATAAGGGAAGAGGAACCCCCAGATACAATCCAGAGATCATCAGGGCTGCCACTTCCACCACAAGCACAAAGTGCATGGACTTGGGGGGTAGGGGTACAGGTCTGCCTTTATTTTGCTTTCAAAGGGTGGGAAAAATGCCCAGCAGAGAATCTGTAGCAGCATGACCTCCACCCCACAGAGCCACAGGCACATGACCCCTGCCAGGAACAGACTCAACCATACAACCCCCACCAGGCAGAATTGTGCAGGCACGGCTGATGCCCCAGTGGGTCCTGGGGCAGGATTCTGTCCCAATAAATATAGAAGGCAGAGCACTGAGAAAAAGTGGATTATTCTTGTGCCTTAAGATCTAGTAGAGCTTACCTTGCTAGGATTTAGACCATCTTGGGACACGCACACCTTCCTTCTTTCTTTCTTACTTTTTCCCTTTTGGGATGGAATGTCTATCCTTATGCTATTTATCCATGTCCCACCATTGTATTTTGGAAGCATATAACTTGTCTGTGTTCATGAATTCACAACTGGAGAATTTTGTCTCAGGATGATTCTTACTGCAAGCCTCACCATATCTGATTTAGATTATACTTACATGAGACTTTGGACTTTAGATTTTAGAGCTGATGCTGGAATGTGTTAAGAATTGTAACTTGGAGCCTGTTGAGATAAAGTGAATGTATTTTGCATGTGAAAAGGACATGAATTTGGTGGAGCCAGTGATGGAATGCTATGGACATCATGTTTGTGTTCCCCCAAAATTCATCTGTTAAAGCCTAAATTCCCAATGTGATAGTACTTGGAAGTGAGTTTTTTTAAAAGTAATTAGATCGTAAGGTAGAACCTTCATGAATGGAATTATGCCTTAATAAAAAGAGAGTTAAACATAGGATCTCTTTCTGCTCTCTGCCACATGACCATACAATGAGGAAGCAGCTAACTACAAACCACCAGACACAGGATCTGCCAGCAACTTGATCCTGTACTTCCCAGCCTCCAGAACTAAGAAGATGATAGGTGCTCAATATCACTAGTCATTCGAAAAATGCAAATCAAAGCCATAATAAGATACATGTCACACACATTAAGATGTCTACTATTTTTTTAGAATACAAGAAGCTTGTTTTTCAGAAAACAAGTTTTGGTAAGGCTGTAGAGAAACTGGAATTCTTGTTCATTGCTGGTAGGAATGTAAAATGAAACAGCTGCTGTGGAAAACATTATGGCAGTTCCTCAGAAAATTAAACATAAAATTACCATTTGATTCAGCAATTCCACTTCTAGTTATATATCTCAAAAGAACTGAAAGCAGGAATTCAAACATGTATTTGTACACCAATGTTCATAACAGCATTATTCACAATAACCAAAAAATGGAAACAACACAGTTATCTATCAACCTATGAATGGGTAAATAAAATGGAATATATTATCACCTCACACTGGTCAGAATGGCTATCATCAAAAAAGACACAAGTAACAAATGTTGGAGATGACGTGGAGAAAAGGGAACCCTTGGTACACTCTTGGTGGGAATGTAAATCTGTGCAACCACAGAGAAAACAGTATGGAGGTTTCTCAAAAATCTAAACATAGAACTACCATATGACCCAGCGATTCCACTCTTGAGACTGTAGCCGAAAAAAAAAAAACCAAAACACTATTTCAAAAAGATACATGCACCCCAACGTTCATAGCAGTGTTATTTACAATTGCCAAGGTATGGAAGCAACCTAAGTATTCAGATGAATGGATAAAGAAGATGTGGTATATATACACTATGGAATACTCTTCAGCCATAAAAAAGAATGATATCTGGCCATTTGCATCAATATGGATGGACTTGGATGGCGTTATGCTGAGTTAAATAAGTCACACAGAGAAAGACAAATACTGCATGATATCACTTATATGTGGAATTAAAAAAAATACAACAAGCTAGTGAATATAACAAAAAAGAAGCAGACTCACATATATAGAGAACAAACTAGTGGTTACCAGTGGGAGGCGGGAGGGGCAATAGAAGAGTGGGGGCAGAGGAGGTACAAACTATTGGGTGTAAGATAAGCTACAAAGGTGTACTGTACAACACAGGGAATAACTGTAAATGAAGTGTAACATTAAAAGTTGTATAAAATAAAGTTTTTTAAAAAAATAAAAATAAAATTCAGTATCCATTTTCCATGGAATAATATTCAACCTTAAAGAGGAAGGAAATTCTGACACATGTTACAACATAAATAAACCTGAGGAGATTATGCTAAGTGAAGTAAGCCCAAAGACAAATACCGTATGATACCATTTATATGAGGTATCCAGAGTAGTTAAATGCATAGAAATAGAAGTTTACTAATGATTCCTGGGAAACAGGTGGGAGGGAAATGGGGACTTATTGTTTATTAGATACGGAGTTTCAGTTTAGGATGATGAAAAGGGCTGGAGACAGATAGTGGTGATGATTGTAACAACTATGTGAAGAGATTCAATTCCACTGAATTATACGCTTAAAACAGATAAAAGAGTAGATGTTATGTTGTGTCTATTTCACCACAATGAAAAAAAATTAATATTTTAGGTGGAAGGAAAATAGAACTTGATAGTCTCTGCATTTTATATATTAATGTACAGTCAACAGGGACAGAGAGAGATTGGGACCTCTCCTACTCCAAATATATCAGGGGAGGAATTCATTAATTCATGTTTGATCTGGGCCTGTTCCCTAGACCAATCAACTGGGCCAAGAGTGGACACCATATTCAGTGCAACCTGGGACAAGTGAGCACAAAAACAGTGGTCAGGGAATAAGATGATATTGATGAAGTAAAAGGCTTCCATTCAAATAACAATACTGAGTAAGGAAGCCACACTTCCACGGAAAGGGGTACAGAGTCCAGAGTTGATACATCAGTCATGGTACAGCACAGAAACCACTTTAGTTTGTTTACACATAATACATTTGTACAGGTGATAGAGGAATAGCGATCAAAGACAGGGGCCTGTGACGTAACCCCAGGGCTAAGTAACTGCAGGAAGAAGCAACAGTCTAAGGCTGGAGAGACAAGGGACAAGGTGCTGATACTGAAGCCCAGAGGCTTGGGCCTCACAGCAGAGAGTGATGCGTCACAGGGCCTCTGCTGGGGCAGTTGGAGCCGCAGAGGAGATGTACCTCCTCCCAGATACTACCTGAGGAACACAGGAAGCAGAGACCCCAAATTGTCCCTTCCTCCCCACTCACAGTTTTCATCCAAGGCCTCATATCTTGGCTGAACCCAGCAAGGGAAAGGAGGAATACGTGTGGTGCTGAGATTTAATTTCCACAGCAATGGAGAGCAACAGGAAAGGAGCAGAACAGATCTCAGAGCAAACAGGCAAAGACCAGCAATGATAAGCACTCCAGACACTACTATTAGAGAGACAAAGGGATCTTTCTATTTTAAAAAGGGCTGGAGGGGCTTCCCTGGTGGCGCCGTGGTTGAGGGTCCGCCTGCCGATGCAGGGGACACGGGTTCGTGCCCCGGTCCGGGAAGATCCCACATGCCGCGGAGCGGCTGGGCCCATGAGCCATGGCCGCTGAGCCTGCGCGTCCGGAGCCTGTGCTCCGCAACGGGAGAGGCCACAACAGTGAGAGGCCCGTGTACCGCAAAAAAAAAAAAAGAAAAGCTCCAGTGAAGACGTGTTAACATCCTTGCAGAGGCACAGAGACTGTGATACACGAAGTCACTGAGAAGACTACACCAGAAAAGTTTCTTTTGCTCTGCTAGCCTTTAAGACCTTAAAGGTTTAAAGGGTCACCTTAGAGACCTTAATCTAGTGTGTAAAATCCGAACTATCTATTACCAAAGACGCTTAGAGTGTTCCTAGAAATCTGGCATGGTAAGTCACACATGTGTCAGTGTTTTGTTCTTCCAGCAGATTCTTACGTAGTACACTCTGTGCCTAAACATACTCTATGAAGATGTACAGAAAAATATGTAACGGTTTCTGTCCTCAGATGAACTTTACTTTTATTTGAAAACAAATACGAGACCAAATTAGTTGCATGGCACCTGAGCCGAGACTGCATTTATTACCAGGATCCTGTGTGCCTCTACTTTAACAGGGAGACTGTGAAGTCTTTTCAGGATCTGAGTATCACTGCAAACTCGGATCCTGACTCCAAGAGTCACCGAAACGTTTGGCCATTCCCATTTCCCAGCACACAGGTACCAAGTGAATTTCCAGAGGTCCCCTAGGAGGGGGACTGGGGAAATCATTATCATTTAACCTTGTTCTAGAGTTGCAGAGTCCTTTCTCTTGGGATCCTGCCCACTCCTCCAGGTGATAGGTTCATGATCGGAAATTGGTTTAGATCAAGGCTATGGACTGTGTCTTTTTTATCGAGGCTACCTCTCAGCCTCCTGGTAAACATCCTTGTCTCCATTTGATTGTTTCCTCCCCTCCCTTTTGACTCTACAGACACCCTGTTCTATTTGCCATATTCAGAGTTTTCTCTGCTCAGGTCTGGCTGGCTGCCACTCCAACCACATTATAGACTGAGTGCTTGTGTTCTCCAAAACTCATTTGAGGAAACCCTAACTTCCAATGTTCCAGTGTACTTGGAAGTGGGCCTTTGGGGAGGAAATTAGGTAATGAGTATGGGGACTTCATGAATCTGATTAGTGCCCTTATAACAAAGAATCATTAGGTTCTCTCCCCGCCTCCTCCCTTTTCCAAAAATGTGAGGACACAGTAAGAAAGTTGCCATCTGTAAAGCTGCCAGAGGACCCTTACCAACAACACAACAGTGCTGGCACGTGCTTTTGGACTTACAGCTTCCAGAAACGGGGAAAAATAAACGTTCTTGTCTTAGCCACCCAGTCTACGGTAATTTTGTTATAGCAGCCTCAGCTAAGACAAACCATGATTCTCATCACTATGGTATGTACTTGGGCTTCTGATGTTTAAATGCTAACAGGTGGCCTCCATGCGTCAGGGTCTATAATCCCCAGTACTATCAGGGCATCCAGTTCTTCAATGATACATCACATCTTTGGCCCTTGCCTGCAGCAGAGAGTCAATCAATGAACATTCAAGAATGATGGGATTCCTCTCACCAGTGCATATTCTTAATGTTTAGTAATTTTCTTCCAGTACCTTAGAAGTGTAACTCAAAGAGAGGAAGTGAAGGCTCCTCTAGCTGAGATTTCAAGGGGTAACAGGAAAGTTTATACCTTCTTTTTGAAGAAATATAAGGGATTAAAAACACAGCCAAAGTGAAAACAAGATTAGGATGCAAATTTTATGCTTTCTAGTATTCTGATCCAACTCATTGAACAGACTGATGTCATTTCTAGAAGCAATGAGCAATTTCATCATCTAATAGTCAATTTCACATTCCATTTATTATCATTTTTAGTATTATACTTTATGTTTTCTTTGTCATTTGAGAAATGATAATACCAGCTTTCTTTACAAAATTGAGAAGATAGAGGATATAATGAAAAGTGTGTGTCCCTTCCATCACAAATGCCAAGCTGTTCTCCCCAGAAGGAACCAATGATACCACTTTCTAATGAATCTTCCAGAGGCGTTCTATGTGTACATATATATGAGTGCACATAATAATTGCATTTTTTATGGTGAACAGATTATACAAACTGTTTTGTACCTCATTTTTTTCACTCTACTATATATCTTCAAGGTTGTTCTATATTTATACATATAAACCTCCACTATCAATTTTTTTACTGGCTACATAGTATTCCAGTATATGTACATGGAAAATGTATATTACTAACTTATATAGATGGACATTTAAGTAGTTTCCAATCTTTTGCCATTAAAAGGGATGCCTCAATGGGCCTCTTGTATGTATGTATGTATATATACATATATATGATTTTGCACACATATATTTCCTAAAAGTGAACATGCTATATCAAAGTGCATTTATTCTATCTAATGTGGGCCAGGCATTGATATTTTCTAGTAACCACTTTTTATATTTAAAGATTTGCTGAATGCAAGTGAAAAGCATTCACACCAAACATAGGCCAGAACATGTACATATATTGTGTATCTATAATTTCTTTAAAAGAAGAGCTACTTCGTTTTAAATAGGGAGCTCACACCACTCACAATATGACCAAGAAGTTTGCCTGGAGTGCACAATAGTGAAGAGATCTCTTTGCCAAATTTGTCCAAGGCTACTGCCAGCCAGGGAGTATCATCATCTTTAGTATTATCAATCATATTTTTCAAATGATTTATCTCTGCATTCATCTCCTCAGATTTCTTTCTAAATCCTTCTTTAAGCAGAGCTTCCTGGACCTAAAAAAAAAAAAAAAGTGAGAGAAGGGAAGTAAAACTTTTTAAATCCCCATTTTTTTTCAAGGATTACATTTTGTCAAACTTTAAAACTTTGCAAATTATCTTTGTTTCACTGCTAAAATTGTTCTTTCTTACTCAGTCATGAAAGGAGAATTTTGTAACACAGAATATCTACTGGTTTGGACCTAAACACTAAGAGAAAGTATAGTTTACAGCCTTACTAATATTCACATACCATTGGGTTTTGCCAAAAAGCTAAGCCTGACATGAGGACAAATATATGTTCCAGCCAAAAACTGAGAGGCGAGAGGTAACCTTGGTCTGATTGCACTGATTCTCAGTCCCACTCAAGATGGTGCAGTCACCCAAATCATAGAAATCTGTTATAAACACATCCAGATGGACAGTGAGAAAATTCCCTCTATGTCACATGATAGCTTGGGTATCTATCCACACCTGGAGACAAGGCAGCAAGTTTAGAAGCCGTTGCCTCTCTATGTTTTTAAGTCTGGACATTTCCAATAGTTTTATGACAGCATAGATCTACCTCAGGGTCTCTGGGTGGTAACAAGGTTCCCGGTAATCGGCAATGATCCTGGTAAAGCAAGCCAGTTGCTGCTCATATCAAATATATGTGGTTGGAATATCTGTTTAATGAAGCCTCATGAGATCATTTTAAAATTCTCAAAATGGATATCCAAACACTATTTATATTCTCCAGGGGACTGGAGGGGCCATAATCATGCTGAACTCTCCAGAGTCTACTTATACAGTAGAACTCAAAGGCTTTTTGGAAGGATTCAAAGGCTTCAGGGTTTTAATATATCACAAGCAGTAAATGGCAGCGGTGCTTCCCTCCCTAGTCTTGCTGTAACCTCCGCCCACCCCTTCCTGATGTACAAGGGTAATGACCGTCAAGCACTACTAAGGCCACAGCCTGACCTACCTTCAGCTTATGCTCCAACATCATATTGTGCTCTCTCAGTTGCTTTTCTCTTCTCCTCGCCAGCTTCTCTGTCAGCTGGGCTATGTTTTCCTGGAGACTCCTCTGTCGTGCTTCCGTCTGCTGCTCCAGCTCCTGCAGTTTCTGTTTCAGCAGCTCCTGTTCCCTCTCAGCTGTCTCCCTCCTGGCCTGCTCCTCTGCCCCAAGAAGGTTTTAGAGAGGGATGAAAATAAGGTAAGGACTGATCTCTACCCTCCTGACCTCAGAGACCAAATAAAATTGGAAAGGGAGGTAGAAAATCTCTGAAATCCGCCCCCCGTGTCCACACCACCAAGAGCACATTTCAGAATGTGATGGGAGAGGCTCTGTCTGGCTGACATCTAACCATGTCCAACCACAACTCCCCTTGCTGTTTTTGGATGTAGCAGAGCTATCCCACAGATGGAGAAGAGGCTCCTTCTTCCTTATCAGGAAGGTTTTGCTCTCACACCTGTCAGAGGGAACTGCGGGACTGCCAGAGCCCTACTCCGTACCTGCTACAGCCTTCTCCCCATCACTGAGGGCTTTATCTGCCTGCAGGACGGATTTCTCTATTGCCACCTGTGACAGCAGAAAGTTCTGGAGGACTTCGTTTGCCTGAGGAACCAAGAAGGAGCACAGAACTTAAAATTCCATTGAGGAGATTAGTGCTGCAAAAACAAGTATGTCCATGTAATTTTTGCTTCATGTTTAAAATTCTACAGTGGTTCACTACAACAAGCCTACGCTCCTTACAGTGACCTGTCTTCCTCCAGTATCTAGCCCCGTGGTACTTCCTTCTACCCACTCCAGATTCCAGCCAGTCAGAACTACGTTCAGTTCTACAAACCCAGGATGTCTGGTGCTTTCCTATATCACTCTTCCCAATGTGAAATACTGCCTCTAAAATGTGCTGCTGTTTTCCTCTGCTACTTGCTGTCTGTAACTTTAGGCAAGTTAGTTTAACTTGCTAAGCCTCTCTGTTCAGATCTTTAAAATGTTGACAATAAGCGTAGATGCTTCTTAATGTTATTTGAAGGATTAAAGAGTCTAGCGAAAGAGCTTAGCATTATGGCTCTAGGCAATAACAGTTCAAAATATGTCAGCTGCATTCTTACTATCATTATTACTTTTTTATTATTACATTTGTTACTATCACCTTTGTAGCCCATTTTCACAGGTTCACAAGAGTTATAACTTTGTATTCAATTGTCTGTGTATTGGACTTCCTCTCTTGTGATCAGCCTTGAGTACAAAGACTCTGATTTGTAGATCGTCTGCACTTGGCACATCAAAAAGCATGTTGTTGGATGAAGAAATGAACAATTTCTGTTCTGTCTCGTGAACTTTAGAAATCCATAGTCATTTTGGGGGAATGGACATTTCTCCTCAGGAATAAAGAACATTGTATGGACCTCAAGAGCTAAAACTGTCATGATATGCCCATGCTCTCCCATTACCCACACCTGGTGCTGTGATCTCAGATTTTCAGGAACCCCCCTTGACTCTATTCTGTAGACTCCCATGCCCCCCTTATTCCTCACCTTCACTCCTTTCCTGGGCACTTGGCAATACTCGCTTTCAACCATTCCCTTTGCTTTCCTGTAGAGTTCATGACCTCCAGGAACAGAAAAAGTGCCTGCTGAAATATTTTCCATTAGGGCCTTGGAAAGCTCCTGAAGTCTAGCCTGGCAGTATTTGACAGATGCCTGTTCATTCTGCAGCAAGAAACCCTCCTTCTTATCCTTTATGATCTCCTGCAAGGGAAATGTAGAGAGATGTCACCAGAAGCAAGGAACAGAGGAGATACGTTTTCAAGGAATCTGGTAGAAGGACTGGTGTGACTGTGGTCCTCAGGAGAAAAGCATTCTGTTGGAGTACAGGGAATAAAACAGCAATCACAAGATCTGATCTACTCACAATCTTGAAAACTCTCTGTAAGACCACAGGAAAGTTTCTAAGCCTCCCTTCAGGCTCTTCATCTGAAATGTTGGAGGCACATTATCTAATCTCTGTGGTTCCTTGCAGCTGCAGCATTCAGTGATTCTATATTCAATGACACAAGGAGCAACCTAAGTTGAAAATGGCCTGGAATGAAGGGCTGATAAGAGAAATTTTGGGTGCTGGTCATGGGAATGTGTTCACAGGAAGAGAAACCAGCTTCAGAATGACTTTTGGATGCTCTGGACAGCCTTGGAATCCACAGAAGTATTTACTTTATGAAGATATCTATACTGATTTTACATCAGAGATGAGAGACATTTCCAGATAAACTGCCTGAGGCTTGGCAGAAAAAAGAAGGAAATGTAGTCCTTTGAAGCCCTATATCCCTGATGGGAACACAGACTACTTTATCCTTGAGAGAGGGATGAGCCATGGGTTCAATAAAGGCTCTGCTAGGCTTTTGACAGATGCCTCTTCATTCTGTCATATTCTCCCCTTCTTCAAGAGAAGGGGACAAATAGTAAATACTAAGAGAAATTACCACAAGATTCTTCTGGAATTCCTGATTTTCATCCTTGAAGGAGCACTCCATGAAGATTGCAATGGCTTCCCTCTCACAGGCTGCGTGCACCTCCAGAATCTCCTGGAGCGTGTCCGTGGGGAGCCTCAGTTGCTGGGCCATCTGCTCACTGTAGTGGTCGGCTGCCTTCTGCACGGCCGCTGAGTTCTCCAGCTGGGCCAGAGTTGTCACTGCGTTCTCCAAACAAGGTACAGCTCCAGTATTGATGCTATCCACATAGGTCACAACCAGAGTCCTCAGACCTGAATAAGCCAGGACATTTAAGGGATAAATATTAAGTTATCAGTCAATAGGCACCAGGATTCTGAGGCTACATTTCTAAGGTCTCACACACACACACACACACACACACACACACACACACACACACACACACACATACCACTTCCCCCTTCTACTATCCCTACCTTCATTTCCCTACTGACTCTTCATTTTTATGGTTTTCCAGCCCACAGGGCTGAAAAAAATTAAAAATTTACCTGTATGTAAAATACTAGGGGATATCTGAAATATTGAAAGCAAGATAGATTACAGAGGTATTAGATGAGACAGGGTATATCAGATTATATCAGATTATATTTATTCCCAATTCTGGGGCTTTGAATGGATTTTTCAGTGATTTATGGGCTAATATTTATTTTTGGACCACTGTAAACTCCCAAAATATTTTTTGTATTCTCCTTGTGAAGAACACTTACTATACAAGACTTCCCCTGAGAAAATGGAATTTTGTTTTTATACCCAGATAGTGAATTTTTTTCTTAGTGTAGGAATTTTTCAGATCAGTGGAAGCCACAGATTTCAGTGACAAAACTTGCAATTTGGGGGAGAGATTTTTAAATCTCCGAAAGTAAGATAAGTATAAAATATACACATTTCTTCATGGAGTATGAATGTCTGTAAAACCTAAATTCTATACGGAATCACACAAAACTACTGAAAAACACATATATAAAATATTCAGTGGTCCCACGGAAATGGGAAAAAGAGTCTCACGGTTCCCAGTGACTGTGATTCCCTCTCTGAGGGTCTTGGTTTTTGCATTGGTGAAGATGTAAGAACAGAAATTCTTTGTTTGTTCCAGGAATTTAGGATCCAGTTGGTCTTCAGACACATTCTCAATATCAGCTAGAAGTTCTTTGTCATTTGTTGGCCGGTCAAAGACAAAACATTTCCGTGTTGGAAAGAAATGCCTGATACACTCTCTGGGTAGATTTGATGTTTGGGCTTTGGGATTCTTGCCTGAGGGACAGAAAAACAGAGATTAAACTGGGAAGAGTCTTGGGACAAGGGAGCTAATGGTTTTTATGACAGGGATTTGTGTATTTTTGCTGTCTTCTATGTTTATAACTCCTTTAACATAGACATTCAGTACTTCTATGCACATCAAACTTATACCAATGATGTAACTCTGGAGAGAAATTTGGGGAGACTTCTGATCCAGTAAAAGAAACCTATGGCTGGTATCCCCAGACCTGCACATGGTAGAGTAGTTGTCTATTAGATGTTTACTGAACTAATGGCTAAAAGAATGAAAGGTCAAGTGTAACTTTTTGCTCTACTTAATCTCATGTAGGAATTGAGCTGTGGGACTAAAAAGAAGAGCCACAAAAAAGGGATAGTGAACAATATCAGGAATATTAGGAATGACACCAGATTATTTAGGGGAAATGATTTTGATGCTAAAAAATAATTGGTACAGAGTTAGCTAATTTTTAGTAAAAAACACTGCAGGGTAAATGTACCTAAAATGTAATTTTAAGATGTCACCACTAATCAATAACCTCTTTGACATAAAGGATTATATTTGATCTGACAGTTGTCTTCTCCCACCTAGCCAATTTCTCAATAAATATTTAAAGAAAGCATAAATAGAAAAATGAAAACAAAAAGGAGTAAATCAGAATTGATATATCTTTCAAGATTTCATCAGATATACCCACTGTAAATGTAACCCATTAAAATAATTTATTAATTTGTAATTAAAGCATGGGTAAATATATGGGAATTAGGAGAAAGCTGTGATATGGAATGTAAAATGAATGTTCTAAAAATTATTGCAAATATTGAAAAGGCATAGATTGAAAAGACACACACTTCTTCAAGATTACTTAGAACATGAAGTCATTTTGTAGATGATATACTATACAGGATTAGAAAGTTCCCTCTTTGAGAAAAATAATACCTAGCTATGTGAAATGCACTTTTTTTTTCATTAGATTGACTTTTCATTTTAATTTCATGTCTAACAAGTATCTTGTCAGTTTTTTTCCTCAACAAAAAAAGCAGAAGCCAAAATAGGGAACTCAAGTGTCTGGTCTTTAGAAGAATTAGCACCCATTGTAATCTGGATGCTAAGTTAAAAATGGTATGAAAAACAAATTGGTTTTGAATAATTTCACTTTACCTTACACTTTACTTTTCTTAAGAGAACTTAGACTCCAGTCCCTAGAGCTTTGCAATCCGCTTTCCAGCCACAGTTTCTACAGACTTTGATCGAGTCTCAAATACAAATGCAGCCCCAGAGATGGTGGACGGTGTGTAGTAGATCCCACCCTCTATTGGACCATCCACTGTCCAGACCATGCTCTGATACCTGGAATCAGCTTCAAGGCATTCTCCAGGTACTCATCTTCTGTGATAGGGTGACCGTTTAACATCAGTTCCAGGGTGAAATCCCGTACAGTCCAGATAAAGTCTGGAAAGAAACTCACAAACTCTGTGGAATCTTCTAGTACACCAGATCTTGAAGAGGACTTGGCCCTGATGAGTTCTGTGAGCTCTGTCACATAACTAGGAACTTGGTCAAGGAAAAGAAAACCCCTACACACAATTCCCACATTTCCCTAATTAAAAAGTATTATAATCACTCTCTTTTGCCGTGAGTCCCCTCCACTCCACTAAAGGCAGCTAAATAACAGGGAAGGAGAAACTGACTCTATCTCCATTCCCAAAAACTCAATGAAACTTGGTGGTTCAGTTCCTGGAAGGATACTGCAGTTGTTCCAAGGCCTGGTGGTTGATGGTGTTCATGCTGTTGTAGACAAAGCTGCTACATAGAAGCACAGCCAGGGCAAAGATCCACGAGTCATTCTTAGGGTCACCCTAGAAAGCACATTTGAACACAAGACTTAGGAGTTTACTCCTAAATTAGAAATTCATTCATACACTTATTCTATCATATTTTCATTTATTATTTCAGCTGACATACTCACCATGCAAAGAAATTGTTTGAAGAGAAACATAAATACAGATAACAGCTTTGACAATTACAAAGACATTTTTATGTTTCCAATTTTTTCATATATAAAATCCTTCTTATCTTCATAGTGCTTTTTTTCCCCTCAATTGGATGAAGTAAAATAACATATACATAAAATCGAGTACAGTACTTGGTGTGTAATTATGTATTCAATGATGACTGTTAGCACTTATTTATTCTACAAATATTTATTAATCATAGCCCATATAAAATATACCACAGTTGGCATAACTGTGTATTTAAATTATATCCAATCAGTAAATATCTGCAAGAAGTTACTGAATGCTCCCTACTGTTTCTTAGATTTCAAAAAGCCATGTTAAAAATGACAATTATTCCTTTCAAGATGCCTATTTCAAAGCAGTGACAAACATCCATAACAATAAATGTAACAAAGATGACAATACCTATAAAAAGCTTACATCTTAGTAGTGTATATAAGCAGTTGAACTTATAGCTATAATATTAAATTAAAATTTGTCAAGGAAGAATAGAGCTATGAAAGCTGGAGAAAGAATCTATGATATGAAAGCCTCCTCAAAGTCTTGAACTGAGTATTAAAGGATTGGTTGAATGTGGAATTGAAGAAATGAAGGTGGTCCCATAGATAGAAACACTCACAGAAGCAAAATTAGACATGGGAGAATACAGGGGTCTTGTAATGAAAATAGAGTCATTTCATTTGACTGGAGCAGAGGTTGAGTGGAGAAGTACATTTGAGCTCTAGTGCAGCCTGATGAAGGACCTTAAAGGCCAGGCTAATTTGTTTGTATAAATCATAGCACTGTCTAAGTAATAGCATAAATCCAGAGATCATTTCTACTATAACGGTTGTGAAGCTATTCCCTAGAACAAATGCAAAAACTGTGATTCATGTCAAGAACAGTCTATATTGGAGTTTGGGGGGGAAATAATCTATTCATCACTTTATTTCCCCAAAATGCGATTTTTAAAAATAATCACTTAGGATAAGAAGAAGTGGTATTTATGACAAACAATAAATTATTTCAACAACAAGACTATATCATTGCTTGATATATGATTTTAAATAAATACAGAATTTCTAATTCTCCTTTGGGAAGAAATAGAAAGCTATAGAAATTTAGATACTATTTCCAAATAAGTCTCAAAGTAAGTGGAAAAAAAGTAATTTATTTCATCCATTAGTAGAAAGCTAAAATACCAAAAATCGATCTTAAAATGTTTCTTGTAGGACAAACACATGCCTTTATAGAAACAGCACATTCAGAGGTATCTTACAGCATTCTACAATGCTCTGTGAGTAGTTGATGAACTTCATCATAGAAAATATAAACCCATCTCTTAACTCTAACCCTCAAATACATCCTTCATCTGGTAGCTAAGAAGGTGAATCAGAAAACTTTCCTCACTCCCAGGTTGATGTTTCTCCACTTTCTTACCAAGGCATCCTTACACTTAACTGTCAATTATGGAAACTGTGAGGTGCTGCCTGGATCACGTTTCAAGACTGAAGGACTTAGTCCCCCAGCTGTTGGGAGTGCTGGTGAAAGACAGTCTTCAGGTGTCAGGCTTCTTAATTAGAAAGGCTTCCAGAGCAGGCTTCCAATAATTTATCAGCACCCTTGTCCCAGCTCAGGATAACTCAAAAGGACCTTTCAATCTAGAGCTCACATGGAATTGACAGAAGTTGGAGATTGCAACACAGCACTTCTTCCTCTCTCCAACCTGCTTCTTTACCAATCATACTTTATTAAACCCGACTGCATATGTGCGGCCTTGTCAACTGGACTAAAGCCTCTTTGAGGACAGGACCTTTATTTTGGTCAGTGATATCTACAGTACTAAGTCCAAAGGCCTAGAATTCAGTTGTTCAACAATTATTTATTAAATGTAATCAAGTCATCCACACAGTGCCAAGAAATAAAAGATTTTATCTAACATACCATGATACCTTACCTAGAAGTGAGATTCAAACAAACCATAGTCTGCCTCCTTTACTATAGGTGATTTCTAGACTTTACAAATAGACAACAGCAGTTAAATGTCTATGATCATCAAGCAATAAGGAGAAAATCCAGAATAAAAAGGATTTATCTGTGATTTTCTGCCTTACCTTTTCCACATCGCCCAGGCCCTCTGTGTCCAGAAGGACCAGGGTATGGTCTGACTTGGAAGGGTGAGGCACACACCACATCCAGATGCCCTTTGTTTTAGACTGCACTGTAGAGCCCAGAGGGAAACCTGCAAGGGGAGGGGAGAAAGCAACATTCAGTTATAGCAGATAATCTAAGCAGCCCAGGGGCTACAAAGTCAGACTTACTGGAGTATAAGTACCCCAGCATACAACATGGTGCTTTCTCTATTTCCTCAAGAATGTCCTACTTTGTCTGTCACCTATTTCAAGGAGGAGGGGATATTAATTGTGAGAATGACGCCAAGCAAGGGATCAACAAGGAGACAAAGAGGTATCCATGAATCAGACAAAACAGAGGTCTCAGGTAACCATAAGAAGAGTATTTTGAAAGAATGGTGAGGTTCAGAGACAGAGAGAAGTGGATTGCAGTAAAATATGGGCAGGTAAAAAAGTGGAAAAAAGAAATTGAGATTATATTTTTTGCCAGACAAAATAATTTTTGAAAAGGGGAAGAGGTATTAGCCACAATAGGATATGAAGTCCAGGAAGGGTTTTTAAGATAATACATAATGAAACATCTTTATATGTTGATGAGAATATCCCATAGAAAAGCAAAATGTGTTTCGAGAGAGAGAAGACACAATTGCAAGAGCCCAGTACTTAAGCAGGTAGAAGAAGGTAGGATTTTTTGCATACATAGGAGAAATATTGCTTTATAGGAATAAAACAAAAAATATGATAACAGATCACAATAAGGTAGTGATTTAGTGGTGAGAATTAGAAGTGAAACGGTGGCTTATTGAGAGGAATTTGGTTCTCCCTTCACATGACCAGGGAAGAAAATTAAGAGGCTGAGATATCAGCTAGAGTCAAACAAATGGATCCTGACCAAGTATAACACTCACCATTGTTCTGTCCTTTAAGACGGTTCATCAAGTAGGATTTGCCTGTACGATACAGTCCTACAATGGCCACCACCACCAATGGCTGTGAAATCTTCTCAAGAATCTGTAGAGCTTCCTGGTTCACTGACAGCAGCTCATTGTCATTTTCCACCAGACAAATGGGGTCCATCATGTTGGGTCCAGATGCCATGGCAACCTGCTAACCTAGAAGTGATTCCTAGTAGAAATAAGATTATAAAGTCATTCCCTAACTCAGAGTCATACAAGCACTTGTCAACGTTGGACTTGGTAAGAATTCTGTACTTTCCATGAGACGAAAGCTAACCTAGAATTAGCAGACTACAGAGGCTTCCCGCCATCATTCCCTCAAATCTCTGATGAGGTTTGTAGTGAAACACAGGCTATTATCACTCTCTATAGTTTTACTTCAATAATAATAATAAAATTCAAGTTATTGTTACTACACACTGAAGGCCTAGAATATACCAAGCCCTATGATACATAAAGTACATACCCACCTAAACGCATACTTAAAAGAACGAACCATGCTATTAGAGACATGGAACATTCAGCTTCATCCCCCAACCTCTGGGGATCAGAGAAGAGCTGAAAGTTGTGTAATCATCAATGACTAATTGTTTAATCAACCATCCCTATTTAATGAAGACTTCATTTAAAAAACTGAAAAACCCTAATTAAAAGGGTTCAGAGAGATTCTGACTTGATGACCATGGAGGTGGTCAAAGGATGGCATGTCTAGAGGGGACATGGAAGCTCCACAACCCTTTCTTACCTTTCTCTATGCATTTCTCCTATCTTGCTGTTCCTGGGTTGTATCCTTTTTTAATAAACCAGTAATCTAGTAAGTAAACTGTTTTTCCTGATTTCTGTAAACCATCCTAGCAAATTATTGAAACTGAAGAGGAGATGGTGGGAACCTCCAATGTATAGCCAGTTAGAAGTCCAGGTGACAACCTAGACTTGCAATTGGCATTTGAACTGGGGGGCAGTCTTGTGGGACTGAGCCCTTAACCTGTGGGGTATGGACTAACTCTTGGAAATTAGTGTCAGAAGTGCTTAGTGTGAAAAAAATGCCCAGATATGTGGTGACCAAAAGTGAAGTATGGAGAATAGAAAGTTGAGAGGAGAAACTGAATTTTTCCTTTTCAGGGTGGAGACAAACAATAGATGATCAAAAGACCCAAGGAGAGAAACTTTGGGAAATTAAGATATTTAAAAGCAGCATATACAGGGGAAAACTGAAAAGGCACACACAGGTTCAGGGAAGATGCATGCTCAGAAAAGCCTAAAAAGACTTTATGGTTTCTCTTTACCTTAATCCCAAGCCTCAAAACCAAGGGCCAGCTTAGTGAAAGAATTCCTTGGCACAAAGCCAGTATGCAAAGAATGGGAAAGTTAGCTGCTTTTATAAATGCCCAATTTTCAACAAAAGCAACAACAAAACAAAAATCACAAGGCATACAAAGAAATGTATGCCCATTCAAGGCATACAAAGAAAATGTGGCCCTTTCAAAGGAAGAAAATAAAGTAGTATGAAACACCCCTGAAGAAATACATGCACTAAGTGTTCTAGGCAAAGACTTTGAAATAACTTTCTTAAGTATGCTCAGAAAGCTAAATGAAAACACAAAGAACTAAAGAATACCAGAAAAACAATATGTGGGGACTTCCTTAATGGCCCAGTGGTGAAGAATTTGCCTTCCAATGTAGGGGACACAGGTTCGATCCCTGGTTGGGGAACTAAGATCTCACATGCTGCAGGGCAACTAAGCCCATGTGCCTCAACTACTGAGCCCGTGCGGCACAACTAAAGAGCCCGCATGCCTCAACTACAGAGCCCACGCGTTCTGGAGCCTGCACACCACAACTAGAGAGCCTGCGTGGTGCAACTACTGAGCCCATGTGCTATGGAGCCCATGCACTACAACTAGAGAGAAGCCTGCATGCCACAATGAAAGATCCCACATGCCGCAACTAAGACCTGAGACAGCCAAACATTAAATAAATAAATAAGCTGTAACTCCATCCCATCCACACATTTCTAAAAATAAAAAGAAAGAAAAGAAAAACAATATGTAAACAAAATTTTAAAATCAACAAAGTGATAAAAATAATAAAAAGGAACCCAGTAGAAATTCTGAAACCGGAAAATACAATAACTGAATTTAGAAATTTTCTAGATGAGATCAGACTTATGCAGTCAAAAGAAAGAGTCAGCAAACTTAAAGCTAAGATATCTGAAGTTATAAAGCCTCAGGAGCAGAAGGAAGAAAGAATTTTTTAAAGTAATATAGCCTAAGAGATTTATGGGATATTGTCAAGTAGACAGATACATGCATTACGGAAGTCACTGAAGCATAAGTGGAGAGGCAGGGCAGAGAGATTCTTTGAGGAAATAATCACTAAAAATTCCCAATGTGATGAAAAAACATGAATCTACAAATACAAGAAGTTCAACAACTCAAATAGGATAAATAATTAGAGACCCATGCTGAAACGTATTATAATAAAACTGTCAAAAGACAAAGAGAGAATCTTGAAAGCAACAAGAAAGAAGCAACTCATCACAACCCACCACCCAAAAGAATTCGAAAGAGAAGAACAAACAAAGCCCAAAGTCAGCAGAGGGAAGGAAATAATAAAGATCAGAGAGGAAATAAATAAAATAGAGATCAAAAAACAATAGAACAGATCAACAAAACCAAGAGCTGGCTTTTTGAAAGGATAAACAAAATTGACAAACCTCTAGCCAGGCTCACCAAGAAAAAAAAGAGAGGACTGAAATAAACAAAAAAGAAACGAAAGAGCAGAAATAACAACTGCAACCTAAGAAATACAAAATAACATAAATGGATACTATGAATAGTTATATGCCAACAAATTGAACAACCTGGAAGAAACTGACAAACTTCTAGAGACATAGAGACTGCCAAGTCTGAATCAAGGAAAAACAGACAATTTGAACAGACCGATCACTAGAAGTGAAATAGAATCTGTGAAAACAAGCAAACAAACAAAAAATCTACCATAAAACAAAAATCCAGGACTGGATGGCATCACTGGGGAATGCTACCAAACATATAAAGAAGAACTTATACCTATCCTTCTCTAACAATTCCAAAAATTGAAGAGGGAACACTCCCAAATTCATTCTATGAGGCCACCATTTCCCTGATACCAAACCAGACAAAGGCACCACAAATAAAGAAAATTACAGGCCAATATCTTTGATGAATATATATGTAAAAATCCTCAACAAAATATTAACAAACTGAAATCAACAATACATAAAAAGAATCATACACCATGATCAAGTTGGATTCATTCCAGTGTCACAAGTATGGTTCAATACAGGCAAATCAATGTGTTATACCACATTAACAAAAGGAAAGACAAAAATCACATGATCAATTCACTAGATGCAGAAAAAGCATTTGACAAAATTCAATATCCATTCATGATAAAAACTCTTGTCAAAGTGGGTATAGAGGAAGCATATCTCAACATAATAAAGTCCATTTATGAGAAACCCATAGCCAACATAATACTTAACGGTGAAAACTTGAGAGCCTTCCACTAAATTCAGGAATAAGACAAGGATGCCTACTCTCATCACTTCTCTTCAACATAGTATTGGGAGTCCTAGCCACAGCATTCAGACAAGAAAAAGAAATAGAATGTATCCAAATTGGAAAGGAAGAGGTAAAATTGTCACTATTTGCAGATGACATGATACTCTCTGTATAGAGAACCCTAGAGTCTCCACCCAAAAACTATTAGAACTAATAAATGAATTCAGCAAGGTTGCAGGATACAAGATTAATATACAGAAATCTCTTGCATTTCTATACACTAATAAAGAAATATTAGTATGAGAAAATAAAGATATCTCATTTAAAATCACATCAAAAATAAAATAAAATATCTAGGAATAAACAACAAAGGAGTTGAAGACTATACTCCGAAAACTATAAAATATTGATGTAGGAAATGAAGATGATTCAAAGAAATGGAAAGACATCCAGTGCTCTTGGATTGGAAGAATTAATGTTATTAAAATGGCCATACTACCAAAGCAATCTACAAATTTAATGCAATCTCTATCAAAGCATTTTTCACAGAACTAGAGCAAACAATCTGAAAATTTATATGGAACCATGAAAGATCCTGAATTGCCAAAGCAATCCTGAGAAAAAAGAGCAGAGTTGAAGGTATAACCCTCTCAGCCATCAGACTACATGATAAAGCTACAGTAATCAAAACAGCATGGTACTGGCACCAAAAAACAACACGTAGCTCAATGGAACAGCATAGAGACCCCAGAAATAAGCCCACACTCATATGGTCAATTAATCTGTGACAAAGGAGGAAAGAATATACAATGCAGAAAAGACAGTCTTTTCAACAAGTGGTGCAGCGAAAACTGGAAAGCCACATGTAAAATAATGAAATTAAAACATTCTCTCACACCACATACTTAAATAAATTCAGAATGGTTTAAAGACCTAAATGTAAGAGGTGAAACCTTGAAACTCCTAGAAGAGAACATAGGTGGAACATTCTGACATCAATTGTAGCAATATTTACTTAGATCAGTCTCCTAAGGCAAAAGAAATCAAAGCAAAAATAAACAAATAAGACATAATTAAATTTAAAAGCTTTTGCATAGCAAAGGAAACCATCAACAAAACGAAAAGAAAACCTACAGAATGGGAGAAAATATTTGCAAATGATGTGACCAACAAGGGGTTAATATCCAAAATATACAAACAACTCATAAAACTCAACCTCAAAAAGCAAACAATTCAATCAAAAAGTGCACAGAAGACTTGAGTAGACGTTTTTCCAAAGAAGATATACAGATGGCTAATAGGAACATGAAGAAATGCCCAACATCACTAATTACTAGAGAACTGCAAATCAAAACCACAATGAGCTATCACCTTACACCAGTCAGAATGGCTATCATCAAAAAGATCACAAATGACAAATATTGGAGAGGATGTGGAGAAAAGGGAACACTCATACACTGTTGGTAGGAATGTAAATTGATGCAGCCATTAAGGAAAACAGCATAGAGATTTCTTAAGAAACAAAAAATAGAACTACCATATGATCCAGCAATCCCATGCCTGGGTATATATCCAGAAAAAATGAAAACTCTAAGATACATACACTCCAATGTTTATAGCAGCACTGTTTACAATAGTTAAGGCATGGAAGCAACCCAAGTGCCCATCAACAGATGACTGTAGTATATAGACAATAGACAATAGACTGTAGTATATAGACAATAGACAATAGAATATTATTTGGCAGTAAAAAGAATGAAATACTGCCATTTGCAGCAACATGGATGGACCTAGAGAATATTGTGTTTAGTGAAATAAGTGAAACAGAGAAAGACAAATAATATCAGTTATGTGTGGAAACTAAAAAATAATACAAATGAATGTATATTCAGAAACAAATACAGAAACAAAGTCACAGATGTAGAAAACAAACCTCTGGTTACCAAAGGGGAGAGAAAAGAGGGGAGGAACAAATTAGGGGTATAGGACTAACAGATAAAAAGTACTACGTATAAAATAGATAAGCAACAAGGATATACTGTATAGCACAGGGAATCACACCCATTATCTTATAATAACCTTTAATAAAATATAATCTACAAAAATACTGAATCATTATGCTGTATGCCTGAAACTAACACAATATTGTAAATTAACTATACTTCAATTTTTTTAAAAAAAATTTTTTAAAGAAAAAAGAACTCTTTCCATAAAAACTGCTCTCAAAAATGAGGTAGAGCTTAAGACATTTCCAGGTAAAGAAAAGCTGAGATAGCCATTACTACTAGACCTGTCCTGGTAGAAATGCTAAAGGGTTGAAATAAAGGACACTAGACAGTAACCAGAAAACTATATGAATATAGAAAGATCTCTGGGAAAGGGAATTTATCAGTAAATATAAAAACCTGTATTATTGTAATTGGGAGTTTAATTATACTATTTTCTACAGCGTATAAGAAACAAATACATAAAAATTATAAATCTATGTTAATGGATAGACAATATATAAAGATGTAATTTTGTCATTAATAACATAAAGTGAAGGAAGGAAGAGCAATGAAAAAGTAGAGTTTTTGTATGCATTTAAACTTAAGTTGGCACCTTTTCAAAACAGATATTATAAGAGTGTTACTGTAATCACCTCAGCCATCACAAAGAAAATATCTATAGAATATACACAAAAGGAAATACAAAGGGAATCAAAATATGTCACTACAAAAAAATCAACTAAAAATAAAAGAAGGCAGAAATGAAGAAAATGAGAAACAAAAAGCAATAAGACATATAGAAAATAAATAAGAAAATGGCAAAAATAAGTTCTTCCATATCAGTACTTACTTTAAATGCAGATAGATAAAACTCCCCCTAACAAATGTAAATGGATTAACTCTCCAATGAAAAGGCATAGATTGGCAGAGTGGATTTTTTTTTTAAAGTGCTCCAACTACATGTTGTCTAACTCACTTTAGATCTAAGGACACACACAGGTTAAAAGTGAAAGAATGGAAGAAGATATTCTATGCAAATCGTAATGAAAAGAGAGCTGGGGTGGTTATACCTATATGAGGCAAGAGAGAATGAATGTACTTCAAGCATTATTAAAAGAGACAAAGAAGGACATTATGAATGGGTAAAAGAGTCAAGTCACTGGAATATAAAACAATTCTAAATATATATGCCTCAAACATCAGAGCTCCAAAATATATGAAGCAAGCATTGACAGAATTGAGCAACAGAGCACTCAAGAATAACAGGAGACTTTAAAACCCTACTTTCAATAAAGGGTAGAAAAACCAGACAGAAGATCAATAACAAAATAGAGGACTTGAACAACACTACAGATTAGTTGGACCTAACAGACATATATGGCACACTCCTATTCAACAACAGGAGAATACACATTTTCCCAGATGTGCATGGAATACTTCCAAGGATAGACAATATTTTGGGCCACAAAACAAACCTTAAATTTTAAAAAGTCTGAAATCATACAAAGTATCTTTTCTGATCACAGTGGAATAAAACTAGAAACTAATAGCTAGAGTAAAACTGGAAACCTCACAAGCATGTGGAAAATAAACAACACACTCTTAACCAACGGGTCAAAGAAGAAATTCCAAGAAATATTAGTTAATATTTAGAGACAAATGAGAATGAAAGCACAACATAACAAAACTTATAATATGTAGCAAAAGCAATACTAAGACGGAAAGTTATAACTGTAAATGATTGCAATAAAAAAGAAAAAACCTCAAGTCAACAACCTAAGTTTACTACTTAAGTAACTAGAGAAAGAAACAAGGTTCAGGGCTAGCAGAATGAAGGAAATAATAAAGATTAAGCAGAAATAAACAACAGCAAAGCAATAGACAAAATTTTAAAAAGCAAGCATTGGTTCTTCAAAAAGATCAGCAAAATTGACAAACCTTGAGCTAGACTGACTAAGAAAAAAAGAGAAGTCATATTACTAAAAACAGATATCAAAGTGGGATACTTCTTGGACGATGGCGGAAGAGTAAGACGCAGAGATCACCTTCCTCCCCACAGATACACCACATCTACACGTGGAACAACTCCTACAGAATAAAAATTTATAAATTAAAAAAAAAAACAGCAAAAAAAATGTGATTCATAAATAGGCAAAGGACCTGAACAGACATTTCTCCAAAGATACACAAATAGCCAATAGACACATCAAAGGATGCCTAACATCACTAATCATTAGGGGAATATGAATCAAAAGCACAATGAGATACCACCTCACACCAATTACGGTGGCTATTACCAAAAAAAAAAGGCAAACAAGTGCTGGCCAGGATGTAGAAAAATTGGAACCCTTGTGCATTGCTGGTGGGAATGTAAAATGATACAACCACTGTGGAAAACACTATGGTGGTTCACCAAAAAATTCAACATAGAACTACTATTTGATCCAGCAATTCCACTTCAGGGTATATACACAAACGTATTAATAGCAGGGACTTGAACAGATATTTGTACACTAATGTTCACAGCAGCAGTATCTAAATTAGCCAAGAGGTGAAACAACGCAAATGTCCATCAAGGGATGAATGGATAAACAAAATGTGGCAAGTCATACAATGGAATATTATTCAGCTATAAAAAGAATGAAATTCTAATATGTTACATTGATGAACCTTGGAGACATTATTCTAACTGAAATAAGCCAGACACAAAAGGAAAAATATAATATGGTTCCTCTTATATGAGCTACCTAAAATAGTCAAATGAATAGACAGTAAGTAGAATAGTGTCTAGCACGGGCTGCAGGGAGAGGCAATGAGGAGTTATTGTTTATTTAAAGGGTACTGAGTTCCCATTTGGGATGGTGAAAATATCTGGAGATGGATAGTGGGGATAGTTGCACAACTATGTGAATGTACTTAGTACCACTGAACTAAGTAAAATGGTTAAAATGGTAAATTTTATGTTAAATATATTTTTTCACAATAAAAAGTTTAAAAAAAAAAAGCAGACAATCTATTTTTCTGTGCCATGCTACTGCAACCAATTAATTGGCAGAATAATCTTCTGCAAAGACATTGGTTATCCTATAAGTTCCTTTATCAATAACCAGTGGTAGCTTTCAAGTGACCATCATACAGCAAAATGTGCTAACACTTTAGTGTGATCCTACGTGCTCATCTTTTACCTGCAGGTATAGAAGAGTGTTAAGTAGAAGAAGCAGCAGCTGTGTGGGAATGAGGTCAATAAAAAGGATGCAGCCTCCCTTTCAAAAAGAGAAGGCAGGAGACAGGAGAATGTCTTGTATCTTAAGGGATTCAGGCTGAAGAACTTAGCTGAGAAGGGTCAGGTTTTTTTGCAACTTAGTCTCAGAAATGAGAATAAGAATAAAAATGCAAATATCATTTTATATTACATTGAGAGAGATATACATATATTTAGAGAGAGAAAGCAAATCTAGCAAGAGATCACCACTGGGTAAAGCTAGGTGAAAAGGATATGGGATTTCCTTGTCATTGTTTTCCAAGGCAAAGTTTGATTTGAAAAATGAAGTATTAAAAGCACAATTATACCATGGGTCTCCTAGCATATTTTTGATTGCTATTATATTAAAAGTTTCCTATAATATCTATGCATGTTTCATTATCAGAATATATAAACATGATATAATATTCAAATATCTCAAATATTCAGTTTTATATTTATAGGTCAAGTATTCAAGATACATCTAATATTATCAAAAAAAAAAAAAAAAACGGAGAAAACAGCTCTATCAGTTACTACTCATGTGGCCTTAAACAATGAGTCTCACCTAGACTCACCTAGTCTCACCTAGACAATTTTAAAGATTGGGGGGGTGGTGGTGGTGGGATGAACTGGGAGACTGGGATTGACATATATACACTAATATGTATAGAATAGATAACTAATAAGAACCTGCTGTATAAAAATAAATAAATAAAATTAAATTTAAAAAGAAAGATAATTATAGGGGTAATGTGAGAAAAATTATAGGTCCCGCCTGGAGAATGTTTTGATAATGAAATTAAATACTATAAGCTTATATCTGAGCATAGCATGCGACACGAAATAGGATTTCAGTACATGTTTGTTGAATTAGATGGAGATTTATCCATAATAATTGCACTGAACAAGTTGGTCCATTGGGTGCATTTGAACACAGTCTGTGAACTCTAAGTTACTAAGAAACAAGGCCTACAAATAGAAATTTTTTATCAGAGCAAAGCAGCAAGCAAATTCAAACACTGCTCCTGCACCATCTCCTTTTATCTAATTCTTCAGTGTGGGGAGTAAAGAATACAAAGGAAAACATGGGCCTCTAGCAGCTACATTATAATTTCTGCAGTTGTCCAATCCCCTCTTTAGAGTGAAGACTAAAGGAAGCTGTAGGAAGATGTGAGAGGAATAACTGCAAACAACTTTATATATGGAATCTAAAAAAAAAAAAAATGGTCATGAAGAACCTAGGGGCAAGATGGGAATAAAGACGCAGACCTACTAGAGAATGGACTTGAGGACACAGGGAGGGGGAAGGGTAAGCTGGGACAAAGTGAGAGAGTGGTAGTGTATATATGGACATATATACACTACCAAATGTGAAATAGATAGCTAGTGGGAAGCAGTTGCATAGCACAGGGAAATCAGCTTGGTGCTTTGTGACCAGCTAGAAGGGTGGGATAGGGAGGGTGGGAGGGAGGGAGACGCAAAAGGGAAGAGATATGGGGATAATATGTGTATGTATAACTGATTCACTTTGTTATAAAGCAGAAACTAACACACCACTGTAAAGCAATTATACTCCAATAAAAACGTTAAAAAAAAAAGACCCCACCCGTTCAAAGGGCTAAAAATAAGATAAAAGGGGGAATCAAAAAACCCGGCAGGGGTGCCCCACACTCTCCTCTGAGTGTTTCCTTTTGCCTTTGCCTCAATAAACTGCTTCTTTGTTCTCTTTGCTCCAAAAAAACAAAAAACAAAAAAAAACAGATCTGTGATTTCTTAGCTGTGAATAGGCTACAGAATTTTTAACTTCAATTAACAAAGTACAACTGTTCAGCCCTGCTCAGGAGTGGTTTTCAAAATTTGATCTACAGAAGAATCATCCAGAGGGGTTGTTAAACCCAGATTGTATAGATTTTTTAAATGCTACAAAAGACTCCAAGGTAACTATGAAAAACAAACCAACAAACACAAGGGCGTGGGGGAGAAGAGAGAGGGAAGAGAGAGAGGAGGGGGAGCCAGAGAGAGAGAAGGAAAAAGAGAGAGTTTTGAAGAGATTTTTAATTTTTAACTAATAAAAAATCAGCTATGTGGGGACTAAATGTATCTCTACATAGATATTTTCAGAGCTCTCGCTACGAAGCTTTCTTAAGTATGACTGATAGAAAGATTAAAAGAAACAATCTCTTCAGATGATAATTGCCTATAACCTCCTTGGCAGAGACTGTCTTTTTTTTTTTGCGGTACGCAAGCCTCTTACTGTTGTGGCCTCTCCCATTGCGGAGCACAGGCTCTGGACGCGCAGGCTCAGCGGCCATGGCTCACGGGCCCAGCCCCTCCGCGGCATGTGGGATCTTCCCGGACCGGGGCACGAACCCGTTTCCCCTGCATCGGCAGGCGGACTCTCAACCACTGCGCCACCAGGGAAGCCCCGCAGAGACTGTCTTATTCTCTGAATTCTAATGCCAGCCACAGAGCTGGATAAAGCAAGACAGGCAAACTCCCATGAGGACTCTTTCGAGGAGCAGCACATCCGGGGAGACAGAGTGTGCCCGTCACTTTGCAGACCTTACTGATCCAGAGAAGCTGAGCGTCCTCCAAACTGAAGCCAGCCATAGACCTCTGCACCCCAGACAATAGGCAACCTGCCCTCTCTCAATTGTCACTTTGAATCAGAAATCAATTTGGGGTTGCACATAAAAGAGATAGACATACCTGCTCCACACACACCAAGAACAGTTCCAGTTGCCTCTCACCCCTTGCTCACTTGCTCCTTGCACCTTTCTGTCCCTCCTTTATCGAAGCTAAAACAGACTGAGCAAGCCAGTCTCCCCTTCCAGTGGAGTAACGGGATAAAACTGAAATTGAAAGTAATTCACGCTGTTTTTGAGACAGCAGAGTCGTGCCAGATTTAGTGACTACAGCACAAATATGCGGGTGGGGTGCAAGGTGAGGGGAAGTTAGAAAACTCCAGTCACCCAACAGTCACATCCTAACACATTCCACCAGCTTTCTTTGGGCCTCCCCACATTGAAGACTTCCCTGGCCTCTCTTCTCGATACACCTCTCTCCCGGGTGTAAGGTTGCTTATGGTGGCTTACGTCTCCTTGACAAACAAGAAAATTAGAAAATCCATGGCACAAATGTAAGCAAAGCAGTATAAACCAAGTATATTTCAAGTATTTTTCTCTTAGCGAGGATTCCTGAGTGCTTTGTTTAGTGAAGAGCGCTTAACATTTTAACCTGTTCCCTAATATATATAAATATTTAATGAAACAAGTATCTTTTATAATAATTAGAAAATGAAGATAAGTAAAGATGAAAATGAATAACCCTTCATGGTATTATCCTGGGATGCTCACTACTGGCTTGGCATTCTTGTACTTCCCCAAAACATGACCCTCTCCTAACATAGGTACAGCTCCTTTTCTACAGAAGTTTAGCCAATTGGACCAGTTTCAAAGGGATTTATTCAGTCAGATAAGAAAGTGATTGGGTGTGCCTGTTTGTTAGTGAGGAAGGAAATGGAACAGTTTATAAGAGAAAAATGCAGGTGCAGTAGGAAGATGCCCAAGGAAGTCAGGCTGTGAGAACAAAGGAGTCCTCCTCCTTCCTCCTCTTCTCCACCTTCCTCACCATTCTCCTTGTCTATGGAAACTTTTCCATAAAAGACCAGATAGTAAACACTTTAGGATTTGCAGGCCACAGATCTCTGTCACAACTATTCAGCAAAAGTATCCATAGACAATGGGTAAACAAATGGGTGTGGCTATGTTCCTGTAAGATTTTATTTACAAAAGTAAGCAACAGGGCGGATTTGGCCTATGGGCTATAGTTTGTCCACCCTTGGTTTAGGTAAGTGTGATGCTACTACATGCTAGGGGTTGTCACTGTCTCATGTATCACTGTTTTACAGGCCAAGTGAACTTTGGTCTAAGTCCAAAGTCTCAGGCTGAGTATCTGCTTCTACGGCCATTTGGGTCGAACAGTATCTAACTATCCTTATTGTTTTGGAGCAGAGAGATGGAAAAGGAGTGCGTTTGCTGTCCATATGTCTGAGCATCATCCAGGTGAGTTCCTACCTGGGTGCCTGAGCCATGCATCCACATGTCTACATAATTGTCGAACTCCCAACAACATATCACTGCAAGTAGCTCCTGAACAAGCCAAAGAGAAACAAGTGGTGATAGAATATAGTCAGTGGTAGTGATTAAGAGGCTGGTTTGGTTGTGGGACACCTGGCCACGTCTACAGGCCTCTGTGAATGAGTGAGGAAGCCTAACATCTGGGTACATGTCAAGGTGACTTCAGCCTGAGTGGGCTGTGCCTTGGTGAAGGTTATACAGACTTTTCTGCCTGCATTTGCTAGACTGTCCATTCCAAGAACAGATTAAAGAACACAGTTCCCGAGGATGCAGCACAAGGCCAAACCTAAGATATAAAGGCTTGCAGACACTGCCATCATGTGGTAACTCAAAATCATGATCTATCCAGTCACATATGAATGTTCCTGTGGAAAGTACTTCACTGAATTCAATATAAATTCAATATAGAATCTATAGAAATTCAATTATAATAAAGTAGAAATCCATATATACAAATGTATCACATGCATGCAATGATAATTTTGCCTTTATATGTTTCCTAACGTAAACATTGGCTATAATGTAAGTTCTCTAAAGGTTAATTGAAATGAAGAGAGAAGTAGTATGGTCTTAAGCTCCTTTGAAGAAAATGTTTCTACCTGGCTTTTCCCTCTCAGAAAAGAGACTTGGATGCACATAGTTATTTGAGAAGTGATGACAAGAAGCCAGAGGAAGGGAGAAGCAGGGAAAGGGAGAGTAAAAGAGGGAAATGGAAAAGTCAAAAAGGTGAATTATTGAGCTGGTTACCCTTGTGGGAAACTGGAGATCAATCCCAACATGGATATTCTGAAGAACTACATGGAATGCATTTCAGAAGCGTCCCTTTGAAGGGAAATGTGAGGATTTTCCCAACAACTCATGTTTCCCATTGATTGAGAGTTACCATACAGGTCTTTAACCCCTCTAAACTTACAGCTGTGAAGAAAAGCCTGAGAGAGAATAGATCAAAGACACTGGAGTAGGACATAGAAGTATGCTGACTGGTACCATGAGTGCACTGCTACAGTGGGTTTGAGAATAGAGGCAAGAGACAGAATGAGCAGATAATAAGCACTGGAAATACTGAAGCCAAGGAATTGGGAAATACAGTGACCTAATCTGAATAATGTTTTCAGACAAAGTCTTGTACTGGAAACAATTTACAATTCTGGATTTTAAAAAGTATCTTTTTAAAAGCAATAAAATTTTTTGGCAAACTAGTAATGAATGACATCATTAGGTCAAATTTCATGGGAAAGTGGGAACTCAAAGAGTTGGGTGGAGCATTAAAGCTGCTTTTTCCTGATAGCGTTTGCCAAACAAGGGAATGTACCATCAGTTTTGAAGGCATTATGAGATTAAGGGCCAGAGATCAAAAGCCAAAGCTTGCCCAAAGAGTATATGAGGCTGTAATATACTACAGTTAACATGGTGACTATAGTTAATAACACTGTATCGTATGTTTGAAAGTTGGTAAGGGAGTAGATCTTAAACGTTCTCATCAAGTGAATAGAATCTGTAATTTTTAAAAGCTCCCAGCAAACAAAAAACAAGAACCAGATGGCTTCACCGGGGAATTCTACCAAACATACAGAGAACTTATACCTATCCTTCTCAAACTCTTCCTAAAGATTGAAGAGGAGGGAACACTCCCAAAGTCATTCTATGAAACCACCATCACCCTGATACTAAAACCAAAGACACTACAAAAAAAAAAAAAAAAAAGTACAGGCCCAAACTTCCACAGACACTTTATAGCAGCCAATATGTGTGTAGTTGTAATTGTAAAAAAAAGGCAATACTGTTAGGGTGGGCATATACATGGGTTTGAAGATTACTTCTTTTATTTATCTCTTGGGGGTTATCACATTAATGATCTAATATTTCTGTAATGTTATAACACTGATGAAATATTATAGATAATTTTTTCTATCTCTCCCCTCTCCTAGACTATTTCCTCAAAGATTGAAGTCACTGTTGTTTACCATGATACATAATATATACTTAATAAATGTTGAATTCTTTATCATCCAAAAAGAGAGTTCTCACTATAAGAAAAAGTATTATAGCATTTGTGGCAATGGATGTTATCTAGACTTATTGTGATTATCAATTCACAAATATATGCATATATCAGATTATTATTTTATACACCTGAAAGTAATATAATATTATATGTCAATTGTATCTCAATTAAAAAATAACATGAAAATGCACCAAAATGACAAAATATTATAATTCAGAATCAAAAACTGCTAGTCTATGGCTAACAATAAGAAGAATAAAAGGTAAAGAACTTATGCTTTATAACATGATATTGAATCAATTATGATAAGTAAAGGCAATATAATGGAATGGATAATTCTATACTCTTGCCTCTCAAGAACACTGAAGATTAATGAGATGATAACACAGTGCCATTCGACACAAAAGGTGATGAAGCTTCAACGAAAATGTGTCTTTATTAATGAGGAAACATGTTTTGTTTGGACATTAAAAATTCTAAGCTTGGAATTCCCATACTAGATCCCTAGCAAAGTATTCTTGCTGCGACTTTAGATGCTTACACTTCTGCTTCAAAAGATAATCTCACATAAGGATGCTCCTTAATCTATTTGAGGCAAATGAATAATTGTCTTTTTCTTAGCTTTATAGAGAATAGATACTGCCTCATCCTTCTGAACATTATCCATTATTTCACATCTCTTAGAGTCATTAACTAGAAACCCAGCCTCATTTAATAACAAAATTAGAATGGGTTTTATAATGTATAATACTATATATTATATTACATAGAAAACATAATAACAGTTTAGTATATATTAATCACTCACCATATTCCAGGCACTGTGCTAAACTTGTTCAATGTTAGCATATTAAGCATGGTCACTATATACCTCATGTGATCCTCAGTGTGATTGTGTTGTTGATCAATTCATTGCTTCCCAACTCCAAGTCTACCCTTCATTCTGCATTTTGAAAAAAATAGAGCTGACCCCTTTAAACATTTTTCCTTTGCAAAATGGCACAAAGTTAAGTTTTGTCAGTATAGGGGGTTAGGAGGACAAAAAAGAGTCTCGTAGAAGGCCTCTTTTAGATGTTAAAAGGCTAAATCAGTAATTCTTAACATTTGCTGCACATAAACATCAATGGGATGCTCTCTTAAAAATGCTCATATTTCACTTCTGGACTATCACCAGTCTCTGAGTTAAAAGGTCTGAATTTTGAGCTGAGCATGAGTGTTTTTTAAGGCCTCTTCCCCAAGTGATTCTAATTGCAGTCAAGGATGCAAACACCTGGAGTAAACCTGCAAAGAAAGTGTGAACTAAAAGTAAATCTGCCATCCCTCACTCTCAATGCCTTATGTCCAAGGTTGATTTGCTACATACGGAAAAGAGAAAAAAGAAAAGAAAAAAGATCACTGGCTATCACATATATTTGCAGCCTGGGGTTTGTTTTTAAAAGAACATTTTATTATTCAAATATGGTAAGGCCAACACATCCAGAGATGATTGCCATTGAAAAGACAGTTTGTTGCTTATAGTTCCCATGATGAGAGAATATGCCATGCCATGCATGGCCACACAGTAAAGCATGAGGGTCAGTTAGGAACACAGGGAGCAAGATGAAACATGGGCAAGAGCTTTATTGTGATTTCTGCAAGAAGGAATAGGTATGGCAAACAGGGTTAGGATTGGCTAGTTGGAATAATATCAGTGGGCTCTAGGTTACGGGGGTATCTATAGTTATCTGATATCTGACCCTCAAGTGATTAGGACTGTTATATAGTGGCCAGAGTGCAAGGGCTGATAGAGGAGATGGTTGGAATATGGGCTATGGATTGGTTGGTTTGTATGTCAAAAGCATACTTGCAAAGGAGTCAGTCCCTTTCTATCTCTAAGAATTGGTTAGCTCTGGGATGGTCAATCTCTCCAGGGACAGCAAATTCCCAAGATGCCAAAGCATTAAATACAGAAGATAGAAACTGTAGTTATTACAGGGTTGCATCTCTTTGATGGTCCAGAAACTCAAGCCAAGATCCTGGCCTGAGGCAATTCTGGACTAGTAATAGTCACAGGTCCCTAAAAATTAAGCTTAAATCCTCCACAAAGGAAGATAACTTTACCTTATTCATCATACAATCCCAACAAGGAATTTTAAAAGAAATTAAACAGAAATAAAGAGAAAAATAATCAAAAAGAAACAATGATCAAACACTCCCCCACCTCAAAAAACCCACAAAGTGTAAAAAGAGACTAACAAATTTTAAATATTGGAAATATTGAATACAGATTACAAACTCATAGGGTTTCTCCATTTATACAAATAAAAGACAAACTTTAAAATATTTACAAGTTACAGGAAACTAGATAAAGTGATGTAGAAGATTTCAAAAGGAATGGAAATTTATTTAAATGAAAAATGGAAGAGCTGAAAATTTAAATCCAAAATATATTATTCAAAGCAGATTAGAGACATGTGAAGAAAGAATTGG